>NC_041387.1:149024483-149064600 GCF_002162155.2 Triticum dicoccoides | reverse complement strand
AAGGCGAGGGGGAGGGGTGGTGGTGCTCGGCGCCGCTGGGTGGCGAGGACGAGGCGACAGGGTCCGAGCGCCGTGGGGAGGTTCGTCCCCCCGATCCCGATCTGGATCGGGGAAGGGAAGAGGGGCGTGCGGTCGTGGGGAGGGGGAGAGAGGAGTGGGGCGAGTGGGAGTGGGGGTTAGGGTTTCTAGGGTGTGGGTGGCCTATAGGCCAGGGGGCGGCCGGCTGGGCCGTGGGGCGGGCCAGCCCGTTCGGGAGGCTGAGGCCAGCTGGGCCACTTGGCCCAGCGGGGGGGGTGCCCTGTTTTCTGTTTTCCTTTTTTTATATATATTTTTTCTTGTCTCTTTTTATTTGTAGTTTCTTTTATTTCCAGTTTTATAAAATTACCACTAGTGCCTAATTTGTATTTACCAATAAACTACTACAAGATTAATTCTTAACCCATAATAAAATAGTGTTAGCATTTTATAAATTCAATAGGCATTTGTTTAATTGTTTTTCACTATTGTTTTAATTGTTTCAGGGCCTTTAAGCATTTTATCAAAGTTTGGTTTCTCCACCATAATTACCTATGTATTATTTGGTTCACTCAGGACATTTAAATTTTAATATTTGAAAACTTTTATTGTTTGCTCGATTTTGAATTTGAAATTCGAACTAGGTTCCGAACTAACGCGAGTTTATCCACAGTAACCGAGGTGACGTGGCATCATTAGCGGGGATTACTGTAGCTTAATTACCCGGGCGTCACATGCCATCTCTGTGGTTGACCCCCAGTCTAGGCCTTTCTTAGTCCACGAGACCAGCCTAGTGGGGGGTCCGGATCGAAAGGCGGGGATCTCCGCCCAAGCCGCACCTCACAGTTCCATGATGTAGAACCACTCCTTCTGCCAGATCTTGACAGTATCTATGAAAGTGTCGTCCGACCACTCAACTCGAGGGAGCTTGCTGACCATTGCCACCCTACAGTCCGTCTATTGGCCATAAACAATCTTGGGCTTGATGTTGAAGACCTTTAGCCACAAATTGAAGTGTGGACGGACCCGAAGAAGGGCCTCAGAGATGACGATGGAGGCCGAGATATGCAAGAAGGATTTTGGGGTGAGATCACGGAAATCCAACCCGCAGAAAAACATCAACCCCCTAACAAAGGGGTGGACCGGGAAGCCTAGTCCCTGGATGAAGTCGGAGAGGAACACCACCCTCTCACCTGGACTCGGTGTGGGTACAACCAAGCCCTCCTCCAGGACGAGGTGATCCACATTGTTCGGCAGGTAGCCCGCGCTCTTTAGCTCCAGGATGGCATCTTCGGTGACGCTGGAGGCCTCCCACTTGCCCTTGGATCCCGAGCCGACCATGGCTGATCGAGGAGATGGACGAAGGAGTCTTTGGAAGAACAAATGGATCTGGGCATTGGAGCTCAAGAGATTGGGGGAGCGATGGCGAGGGAGGAAGTGAGAGCGTACGGTAAAAATGGTGAATGTTCCCCTTGTATAGGTTGTCGTAATACCAAGAGCCCTTTTACTATACCGCAGACCTCGCGTCTTCCTAATATAATCATGCTGTTGTGCACGTGTGGGATAACACAAATCATTGATCATATCCCTTGAAAACGGGACACAATCTCCATATTGATGGAACGTGCCAATGGGAGAACTGCCTCGATCCGCGAATCAAGTTTTCACAACTGGTCAGTAATTGTGGTGGGCTATGACCTTTTGCCAAAGTTGTCAGGACACTATTCACACTTGAGCGGCTGGCCTTCAAGGCTAAGTAAATCATACAATTCAGAAATCAAGGAATAATCCGGATAATGCATGGCCGAAGTTGGCCAGGCAACCCTTGAAGGTTCGTCTACGGGTAACTACATACCTGGCGCAAGCACCATGGAAGGAAGGAACTGGTCCACAAAGTCGATGACTCCCGTACATACCTTGGCTTCAAAGACTAGTTCAGGGGGCTACTGAGGGTGTTTCGGACTAAGGGGTCCCTGGGTTACCGGTCCATCTCTCATGGGCCAGATAGTTGGCCCACTATTGATCTATCATTGGAAGACCGAACTATAAGCAACTCCATGTTCGGGCAGGAAACCTCCGAAGCCTTGGCTTATCCTCCATGTCTAGACAAGGGAGTTTGCGTGTTTATCCCCTGATGTTAATCAACCATGTGTAACCCTAGGTACCCTTGGTGTCTATTTAAACCAGAGGGTTTAGTCCGTAGAGCCCAAAACCATCATCCTACTCATTTAGGGTTTAGTTCATCCAATCTCGAGGTAGATCAACTATGTAACCATCATATACACACATCAATATAATCAAGCAGGATGTAGGGTTTCACCTCTTCGAGAGGGCTCGAACCTGGGTAAACACCGTCTTTACGCCCCTTGTTACCCATCGATCCAAGATCTACATCTCGGGACCCCCTACCCAAGATCCATCCATTTTGACACAGAAACATCATACGACGCTCCCAAATTTGTGTACCCGGTCACTTATTTTCACTGAGAAAACCATCGCGGAAGACCTGCCCAACAAGGACTCATCATCGAGAGAATAAGGGGAATCATGCAAAGCTGCGAAGCAAGGCCGACACCCCAAGGCATCAGGTAACACGGGCGTTGCCGCCCCATGGCCTGAAACTCCTGGCAAGTGCTCTCTTTGGACCCCTCATCTGTTCCTATCCCCCGAACTAACCGCGAAGATAAAAAGGTTTTAGAAGGAAACAAAATCACATACATTTCATAAAAGGTGGGCATCACCTGTGGAGGGTAGCCCAGAATACAAGCATGACATCCATGACAACAAAAGAAAAAATGGGGCATAGGGCATGTCCATAAGGAAACCAAAAGAGGTACCACTCCCAGCAATGGTGCCTACGCCCCCAAGGGCATGATGCCACTTTGGGCCCTTCTAGGTGCACAAAGAGGAGGATGCATCACTCGCTTGCAGGGGAACGATGGGAGGCATGTCCACGAGGATGCACTCCCAACAACCCTACCTGATAGGATTCATTGAGTGCGCCTCTCAGATTGTCCGACAGAACATCTCCAGCGGCTCCACCGGAAGCCTCACATGCATCACTGCCTCACGCTCTGCGGGGTTGGCGCCATGGATGATGCAGATCACCGAGAAGTATAGCTCGGCTGCCTCTTGTCGCTCTAGCTCGCGGATCTCCGCTGTCGTTGGCTTGTCGAGTGAGGGTGTAGCCGAAGCATGCTCTCGGGCTTCTTGGAGCTCCTTCCATGCAACAAACTAGGCTCCGGAAGCATCGCGCAGGTGTTCTGCCCTTTGGTACCACTGCGGCTCTAGGGGATGTTCTCGCTGCCACATCATGGTTCAGCAGGCCCGATAAGCGTCATCGTTGCCAAGTTCAATGACACGCAGACCTGATGAGGGGGCTCCGCCGCCTTGGATGGTGCTTGATGGACTTGGGAGGATGAGTCCATCTTTCAAAAATGGTGGGGACCGGAGGGGCAATAGAGGAAGCGACTGCAAGATGCGGGAATTGCTGCAGTGTTGGGTGCCATGAGAATGGAGAAGGAGGAAGGAAGCTCGAGGGAGGAGAAGCACTAGGTCGACTGAGAAAGTCCCACGTGCTTCCCTCTTATACCAGCCAGAGGGCGCTCGCAATTGCATGGCTCGTAAGGGCGGGGTGCGGTTCCCCACATCGTACCACTAGGCGACGGGACGACTGTTGGAGATATGCTCTAGAGGTAATCATGTATGATGATACTTCCTATGTGTTTATGAATAAAGACAACCTTGGACATTATCAATGATGTGTATCAACGAGTACATGACTTGTTTTTGGGACTACAATTGTATGATGACTGTCCTAAAAAGTCCCTAGTCGAAAGGGTTGTGTGCACGCGCAACCAACTAGACTAGCATATGACATGGTGGATGCTCGGTCTCACTAGCTGTAACATCCCAAATTTTCAATTTGGATGTTATACATAGATCATCATATGCATATCATATTTTATTCTTGAATTTTGTTGAGATCCTAGAAATCTTAAGGAACTCAAGGACCCAGAGAGAGAGTTGGAGGTTTCACAAAATTCATATTTGAATCAAATTCAAATTTGAAAGAAAAAAGGATCAAATTGGTTTTATTATTTTCTCCCCAATTATTTCCAATATTAAAAGTAAACGAGAGAAGATAATATGACTTCTTCAAATTAAGAGAAATATTGGAGAAAGAATTTCAAAATCAAATTATGATTTTTCTAGTATTTTATTTGCTATTTTATTCGAATTAGAAAAATATGCATTTTTGAAAATTCCACTTTAGGCCACAAAAACGTTCACTCTGTTCTAAATATTTTATTTAGACGGTGAAAATTGTTTTTGGCATTTTAAAATCTTTTTATATTTTATTAGGAATTTTCTTCGGGCGAAAATTATTAAAAAAAAATCTACGTCGCCCGACTGGGCAACGGCCCAGCCGAGCGGGCCAAAGCCTAGCGCCGCGCTGCCTCCCTCCCTGACTCGGGACGAGAGTCCCGAGGTTCGCCGCAGCTGTTGCCATGTCCGGCTCGGACAGGCGCCGCAGCCGCCCCTCCCGCAAGGCAAGCCCCCCCGGCTCCTTTAAAAGCCGCCCGAGGCCACCGCCACCACCTCGTCCGCTGCCGCCTCCGGTTCCGTCGAAGCCGCCGCCGCTGTCGCTTCTACCGCGGCCGCCGCTGCCGCCGCTACCCGCTGCCGCATGCCGCCGCCGCACAACCCGCCCCGAATCTCGCCGGAGCCGCCGTCGTTGGCCCCGACGTTGACCGGTCGGTTTTCTTCGGTTAGCCCCGTTTTTTTAGTTTTGCGGTTTAATTTTTGTAGATCGGTTTTTCTTTGTTCGGTTAAGTTATTTAGCGGACGTTCATCCGTTCGTTCGTTTTAATGAACAATATTCGTCGGAATAGTTCAGACAACGAACATTCGTTCGTTAGTCTTTTTCTTTTTATTTTATTTTCGGCCAGGGACTTATCCGTGATTATTTTTATCGCGATTCAGCCCCTGATTTTCAAACTAGTATAACTTTTTACTCGTTTATCAAAATTAGATGAAACCAACGCCAAAATCTTCATTTTGAACCCCTCTTTTCAGTTAACCAACTTGAACATGATTTTGGTACTGTAAAATTTGACTTTAGTCCAGATTAGTAAACGATCGTGTTTCGTTCATATTTTGAGTTTCGTTGCTCCGTTTGAGTTGAATCTTTTTGTGAATCGTAGCTAATCACTTATACCTACTACTAAGATCTATTCCACATGATAATATTTCTGTTAGTTTTTTACTCTTGTTAGTTTAAGCCATTTTCTTGTTTCGTGTTCGATTTGGATCTTTTCTTGGTTTTTCTCGTGTTTCAATTGAGTGATTGCTTATGTATGCTATTGTTTGTCTATGCTAGATTCCCCGGAGTGCGAAGCTTGTTACTATGAAACCCTAGGGTTTGCAGATCGTCAGCAAGGCAAGTTACACTTTGATCATACTCTTTTATACCCAGTTTTTACTATGCATTAGTATTGCCCCTCAAATATTTGCATGAGTAGGATTGGGAACATGTGGTTTTGGTTGTAGTGCTTGAGGTAGGAACCTAATACCTATTGATCCCCCCGGGAATATACGTTATGCTTATTATTGCTTAGCCATGCTCGTAGACGGGGCTTGGATCATGATTCACACATGGAAATTGAGAGTTATTTTTAATCATGGATAACATTAAGGTGGCAACTTTCATATACATCTGGCTGGATTGGTTGAGGCACTTGGGGAACCCAGTGTTGTCTGTTTTTGGAAATCCCAGAGTACCCGTGTGATTATCCTATGGAATGCCACCCAGGCTCAAAGGGATCATAAGATAATTCATGCTAGAAACTTTCGTGTGCAGCCACAAGCCATTATGGGCTCTGGCATAGTTGAGTAAGCTGCATGAGCTCTTGAAAAGGTAGACTAGCATTGTAGAGGGATGTAGGTGGTACTGTCTACCCGGATTAGAGAGTTAATGCTTCTGAAAGGCTATGTCTCGATCATCCGATCATGGATGCGGTCGAGTCTTGTGGGGAAAAGTGTGCAAACCTCTGCAGAGTGTATAAACTAATCATGGTTAGCCGTGTCCCTGGTTATGGACATCTTGAGTATCTAGTATTTGAATCTATTGATGTGATCTCATCGCGTTACTCTAATTAATTATGATGATGGGTTAATGATGATATTTTTAATTGGGATTTGAGTTGGGGTTACCTTCTCAAATAATGGCAACATGGGAGTAGTTGAATAAATTTATTCCTTTGTTGTAGGGAAAAACTAGCTTTTTGCAAAACCATAAAACTTACAGCCTCCACTAGCCAAATATTGTATGTAGATATAGTTCTTGCATTATCATTGCTTTACAGGGTAACTATGCCAGCATATTCCATGTGCTGACCCGTTTTGGGCTGCAACGTCTTATGTTGCAGACTACTCAGATGACGAATAAGGTGCGATCGGTCGTTGTTTTGCACTCCGTTATGCCATTGGAGTTAATGGTGTCGGCGTCCTGGATTCGGGGGTATCCAGCCCTGCCTGCCTGCGGACCACCACGTGGCTTCATTGACGGCCTGGTATGGCCCAGCTTCAACACCAACACCGCAAGACCCTCGCGAGGGGCCAAGCCTCGTGAGGCGGATGACTCCAAGAACCCCGGAGGAGTTGGCCTCCTCAAGAGGGGCTCCTAAGGGGCGAAGAGTTCTATGCAGCTACCTCATGAGGCTCAGCTGACGTGAGCCATGACGACCAAGGCCAGGCGGGCGCCAGGTGGGTGCAAAGCACAGGTTTGCTCTTCGGTGTAAGGGAGGCAAGCCACAGGCGCGGACTCCCGAGGAATCAGCCAAAGGTTTCCATTCTGGTGCACCAAGACCAAGACCATCAGGACGACGGGACAGAGGTCATCACCGAGCCCACCATAGCATCACGACTAGAGGCTTTTCGTAGGCGAAGACTACTGTTGTTAGGATAGACTGTACAACTTGTCCCCTTTCAAATCCCGCCGTTGTGGAATCCCTTCCCGCTCATATTTGGGAAGAGGACCAAGGCCACTATATATAGGATTAGCCACCACCATAGGAAGGGGACCGAAATCAGAACAAGTAGAACAACACACCAGCTCAAGAACACCTCACCTCCTGAGGCTTGTTCATACTTTGTACTAGTTCATCCATAGCCCCTCGAGGCAATCCACCACACCACACTGGATTAGGGTATTACACCAAAACGGTGCCCGAACCAGTATAAATCTCTGTGTCTTTGTGTCTCTTTGAGCTAGATGCGCTTGGCTAGGAGGATCACGAGTAGGCAGGCTGGGTAGGTTGAGATCTCCGCACGCACCCCAGAGTTCGAACCTCTCAAGGGTTGTCGGATACCTAAATCCGACATTTGGCGTGCTAGGTAGGGGTGCGTCGGATCCTCTCTTCCGTTGTTTGATCCGCCACCGCCCCGACACCTTCATGGCCGATGCGCGCAGGGCTCGCACCGAGCGTCGGGCTGCAGTCACTGCCTGCGTCGCTCAGATGGCTCCGAGGGGTGACGGCAGTGCCCACTGCGCTCCTTCTCTGGTTGCCAAAGCCGCCACAGGCCCTGCCGGCCACGAGCAGCAGGCTTCATCATTGCACCCATCGGTGCGCCGTGACGGCCGCACCGCCACTCCATCACTAACCCCTGCAGCTTCGTCATCCCACGCGCGCCGCGGTCAGGTGGACCTGTAGGCCGCTCTGCTCATGGTGCGGCAGCTTCTTCGCTACCGTCCAGCGGGCAATCTCTATGAGGAGTGGCTCGAGCGGATCGCCGAGCTCATCAGCGTCGCGCACGGGGGCTCCTACGGGCCGGCTCACTCGCTGCCTCAGCAACCGCCTGCAGTGGGCGATGTTGCGTATGAAGCTCCTCCTCCTCGTCCGACCCGGGGCGCCATCATCGAGCCGAGGCGTATGGATCCACGGCGCGACCTGCAGCGCCCGGCTCCGGCTCAGGACAACGTGAGCTGCCAGGTGGTGCAACGTCCCCAAGGAGAAGCGCGCGGACTTCCAGCACCCCAGCACCGCGCTGGCGAGCTGCCACCGGAGGTGGCAGTGCGCGTGTACCAGGACTACGTTCCACCCCCTCAACAACCTCCGGTGGCCACAGCAGGATGCCGTGCATTCACTTCAGAGCTCCGCAATGTCGTCTGGCCGAGCAAGTTCTAGCCTGGCCTGCCCCCACACTACGACGGCAACACAGACCCCGCTGAGTTCCTATAGCTCTACGAGCTGCGCATCAAGGCGGCCAACGGTGACGACAAGATCATTGCAAACTGGTTACCGATGGCCCTCAAGGTGGTGTGCGTTCTCGGCTCTTGAACCTGACCGAGGGGTCAGTTTATTCTTGGAAGGAGATGCGCAGCCGCTTCATCACCAACTTCCAGGGCACTCACGACCGTCCGCCGGCCGCGGGCGACCTGCGCCGCGTCAAGCAGCAGCCTGGGGAGACCCTACATAAGTACATCTAGCACTTCAACAACGTCTGCCTCAAGATTCCAAAGGTGTCTGACAAGGCCGTCATCTCCGCATTCACTGATGGCGTCCCTCATGTCAAGATGAAGGAGGAGCTACCCATCCACGAGGATCTCTGCATCGCTCTGGATATGTTCAACATGGCGAACAAGTGTGCAAGGGCTGAGAAGGGACGCCTCTCCCTCCTCGAGCTCCCTGATGCTGATCCAGAAGACAAGAAGACCAAGACCAAGGACATGAAGCGCAAGGGGCCAGCCGTGCTTGCGGCCGAGCCAGAGACCAAGCGCGGCTGCGACCACCCCGAGTCATCCAAGGGCAAGCGGCCGTTCTGCACCTTCCACAATGTCTACAGCCACAACACCAGTGACTGCCAAGAGCTCAGGGCTCTCCATGACGGGCGCCTCGGTCGACGCCCCAAGAGCAATGATCGGGGCTACGATTGCGGAGGTGTCTGAGGTGGAGGGTGTTGGGACGGACACGACCGCCGTCAGGAGTGGCACGACCAGCCTCGTGAGGACCGCTGGTAGAACCAGCCTCGCGAGAGCAATTGGACGAAGCAGCCTCATGAGGATCGCCCTCAGGGCAACGCGGCTTTGCCTCCTCTGCCTCCACCGCCAAGAAGAAATGAAGATCACCACCAGGACGAGGGGGCTGGGGGCTTCCAAGAGCCTCGGGCCATTGCCTGCATCTTGGGCGGCTCGCAGGCCCCAGCTTCCCACCTTGTCTTCAAGCAATTCGTGCGCGAGGTGAATGCAGCGTTCCCCAAGATTAAAGCAACTCGCCATCTCAAGTGGTCCAAGTGTGCTATCACCTTCGACTCCTCAGACCGGCTCAAGTGCGCGGCTACCACTGGCGCGCTCCCCATGCTCTGTTCCCCCGTCATCAGCAATGTGACCATCACCAAGACTCTCATCGATGGTGGAGCGGGGCTCAATGTTCTCTCTGTTCAGACGTTTGACAGCCTTGAGGTGCCATACTACCAACTACACCCCACCAAGCCATTCTCAAGAGTGACCGACGGATTGACACACCCGATCAGGCAAGTTCGCCTCCCTGTCACCTTCAGCGAGCGCAATAACTACCGTAACAAGCTCATCGACTTCGACGTCGCCGACATTCGCCTGCCCTACAACGCCATCCTAGGGTACCCAGCACTGGCCAAGTTCATGGCGGCCACACACCATGGCTACAATGTCCTCAAGATGCCAGGAAGCAGCAGCATAATCACGGTCGCCTGCCAATAGAAGGATGCAGTGTGCTCCCTCGAGCGCGCCTTCCAAGCTGCAGCAGTTGAGAACCCAGAAGACGAAGACAGTGTCCTCCCTCCTGAGGTCGCCCCAAGACAATGAAGCTGCAGTTGAGCCAGGGGTCTCGTGAGGGAGCGTCACTCAAGGACGCAACACTGAGTCTCACGTCTCCAGACACGGCACCTTCACCCATCGCATAGGAAGGCGCGCCCGGCGCTCTCTCAGGTTGGGCTCGGGGGCTTCCTTTTGAGGGCCTCAGATCTAGCCAATGTTGCGAGAGTGGTGCTCGGGCACCATGTAGAGGCGCTCTCCAGATCACACTACCCAGGAGAAGGCAGCAGGCGAGTGGCACCAGGCATTCAAGAGTTCATCAGCAGGGCAATCGAAGAGATTCAAGAAGGAAGGGTATTGTAAGGCGATCGTATCCTGCCGCGTGGCAGAGCTCACTGCCCTGGTGAGGGTAACGAGTTCCGCGTCTGCATCGACATCCCCGGGCTCAACAGGGCCGCGTCTCGGCAGCTCATGTGGCTGACTCGTGTCGGCCGATGCGAGGGTCCGCACCAGAGCCATGTCTGCATGCCTTTTGGCCTGGCGGGCGCGGTTGAGGCGTTCCAGCGCTGCATGAGGGACGCCCAAACGGCCTACGAGGCCAAGCACTAGGCAATCCTGGCGGAGATGGAGGATCACCTTCAGGAGCCTCCCGGTCCCTCGGAGCCTCCCGAGGCTCGGCACTGGAGCGGCTCATGAGAACAGCATCAGCAGCGCGCATTTTTTGGCTACTTCAACAGCTCTTCAGCAACGGTACCAGGTGACCTCTCCCTAGTTCGTTCAGTTTGGGGCTCCTAAGGGAGTCCTGGATTAGGGGGTCCTCGGACAGCCGGACTATGTACTTGTGCCAGTCTGTTGGACTATGAAGATACAAGATTGAAGACTTCGTCCCGTGTTCGGGTGGGACTCTCCTTTGCGTGGAAGGCAAGCTTGGCAATTCGGATATGTAGATCTCCTTCTCCGTAACCGACTCTGTGTAACCCTAGCCCCCTCCGGTGTCTATATAAATCAGAGGGTTTAGTCTGTAGGACAACAACAATCATAATCATAGGCTAGCTTCTAGTGTTTAGCCTCTACGATCTCGTGGTAGATCAACTCTTGTAATACTCATATCATCAAGATCAATCAAGCAGGAAGTAGGGTATTACCTCCATAGAAAGGGCCCGAACCTGGGTAAACATTGTGTCCCCCGCCTCCTGTTACCATTAGCCTTAGACGCATAGTTCCGGACCCCCTACACGATATCCACCGGTTTTGACACCGACATTGGTGCTTTCATTGAGAGTTCCACTGTGCCATCACGGTAAGGCTTGATGGCTCGCCTTGTTATCAAGGACAACATCACCACTGGGGGAGCCCTGGCTGTAGGCCAAACTCTCTGACTTGGCTGCTTCGTCATGACCGCCCGTTCGGCCGCCGCGCCGATGATGACTTCTCGGGTCATCAAGAACAGCTTACATGTCAGCTCAGAATTCACCGAGCAGATGGATCCAATGGAGCTCTCCTCCCTGAACGAGATCTTGGATCGCATCACCGCCTTGGGAGTTGCCATGGACTATGATCGGATCGGGCTTAAACCCGACCAAAGAGAGATTAACTCTCCGCTGGTCACCCATCAGATAGCAGTGGTGGAGGAGCAATGCAGCGATTCTTCCTCTATTTTGAGGACAAACTATGTGCTGACTCCTGAGCTCTCCGAGCCGGATACCCATCTACGGGAGGACATGACCGAAGCTCTGAACCTAGAACCGGACAGCGGGCCAGAAAAATTGGGCAACATCCCGGAGCCCGAACTGCCAAGCTCGGAAGCTCCTCTGCCCCTTGGTCTCAGATCGAGTCAGGGTTTGGACTTAAATCTACCCCCCTACCCAGATACAAGCGATCTTTCCCACATTAGACAAGAGCCCCAAGAGACAGTACTTCACTTCTGGGCTAGATTCCTCCTTGTAATAAGCAAGGTCAAGGACAGTCACAAGGAAGACGCAATCTTATTCTTTTGCAAAAATTGCACGGACAAGGGAATCCTCAAAGCCATAAGTCGCCGTGACATAGCACACTTCGCTGACTTGGCGGCCATAGTACGGAAGTACTGTGCGATGGAAAGCGCCTGGAAAACCCAAACCAAATTCTGGGATCCTCCGGCCCTCACTAAACCCCTCGTCCGACCTAAAAGGGTGCACTCTCGCAAGTCACCCGATCCAATTACAAAGAAACCAAAGCCCACTACAGGACCAAAGCCCAGTACAGGGCATGGAACCGTATTGGAGGGATGGCTCAATGGCCCCCGGAAAATCCACAGCACACCGGATACCATACCAACACACAGCCTTAGAGCATGTTGGATACTCCGGCGAGTGGCCAAGAGCGGCGAGGATCTCTACATCAACGATACCGCAGAGCATCATCCCGCGGAAAATAACAATACAGTATTGACAGTCTTCAGGACTTTCGCCTCAAATAACAAGTGCAAGCTAGCACTCTGCAGCCTTGCCGAAGTCTGCCACGTTGCAGCAATAAATCCATGGAACGACACGACCATCACCTTCAATGCTAGTGACGAACCTCAACTCCGAACAGTCCGAGCACCAGCTGCTTTGGTCCTTAGTACAATTGTGGATGGCTTCCATCTAACTAAAGTGCTCATGGACGATGGCAGCGGATTAAACCTCATCTATGAGGAAACTCTCAACAAAATGGAAATATACAAGAGCCGCATTGAGCAAAGCAGCACGACCTTCAGAGGAATCATCCCTAGTCGGGAGGCATGATGTGTGGGGAAAATCACACTAGATGTGGTATTCGGCACGCCGGAGAATTATAGGTTCGAAGAAATCACATTCCAAGTGGCCCCGTTCAGTAGTGGATACCACGCCCTTTTAGGGCGGGATGCATTCATGAGCTTCCAAGCTATACCCCATTATGGGTACATGAAGCTCAATATGCCTGGGCCCAATGGAATCATCACTCTAGCTAGTGATCCAGACGTAGCACTCCGAGCGGAAAATAGAACTGTCGCACTGGCCCTGGAAGCATTATCCGAAGCCCTCACGGCCGAAGAACTAACTGCGTTGTGCTCCACAGTAGACAGGGACGATGTGATACTCGACAAACGATCCAAGTCCACCTCTTTCAAACTAGCGGACAAAATAGTCAAATTCCAGGTCCACCCAACGGACTCTACAAAAACAGCATCCATAGGGGCACAGCTGAACCCCACAATAGACGCCGCACTGCGAGAGTTCTTGCGCGAGAATTGGGACATTTTCGCCTGGCATCCTTCAGACATGCCAGGTATCCCATGCAGGCTGGCCAAGCATAGCCTAAACATACTGAAGGGATACAAGCCGGTCAAGCAGACTCTTCGGCGTTTTTCAGCACTTAAGCGACAAGCCATGGGAGATGAGCTAGCCAAGTTACTCGAGGCTGGATTCATCAGAGAAATAAAACATTCGGACTAGCTAGCAAAGAAGGACAAATCCTGGAGCCTATGTGTCGATTTCAAGGACCTCAATAAGGCTTGCCCCAAGGGTCCCTTCCCCCTCCCCCGCATCGATCAAATCATCAATGCTACCACAGGACACGACTCATTGTGCTTCCTCGACGCATACTCCGGATACCATCAAATCAAGATGGCGGAGTCCGATCAAGCCGCAATGGCATTCATCACTACATATGGCCCCTTCTGTTTTAACACCATGCCTTTCGGGCTCAAAAACATCGGTGCAACCTATCAACGCTTGATTCAGACATGCCTAGAAACACAAATCGGCAAAACAGTTGAGGCATACATAGATGACGTGGTCATCAAAACCAGACACATCGAGTCTTTAATAGACGACCTGAGGCTTACGTTCGATAATCTCCGAACATATGACATCAAGCTCAACCTGGAAAAATGCATTTTCGGCGTCCCTGCTGGAAAGCTGTTGGGCTTCATCGTTTCCAATAGTGGAATAGAAGCAAATCCGGCTAAAATCCGAGCTCTGTCACAGTTGGCTACCCCAACATACCTCAAGAAAATCCAGAAGTTAACTGGATGTGTGGCTGCCTTAAGCCGCTTTATCTCCCGATTGGAAGAAAAGGCACTACCTCTCTATCGCCTTCTTCGATGCACCAAACACTTTGAGTGGACGGATGCGGCCACGGCCGGATTAGAAGAAATAAAGGCCCTCTTGGCTAGCAATCCAATCCTGGCTGCACCAAACATCGGTGAACCCATGCTGTTATATATAGCTGCAACGCACCAAGTTGTAAGCGCAGTTCTCGTCGTCGAACGAGAGGAGGACGAACATAAGTTCCCGCTTCAATAGCCGGTATACTACGTATCCACTGTCCTCACACCATGCAAGTCACGGTACCCACATTATCAAAAGATAGCATATGCGGTCTTCATGGCATCCCGGAAACTGTGACACTACTTTCAAGAGTGCTCAATCACGGTGGACTCCGAAGTACCACTCAACGATATAATAAATAACCATGATGCCACGGGCCGGATTGCTAAGTGGGCCATCGAGCTCCTCCCGTTTGACATCATATATAAACCACGGCGAGCCATTAAACCACTGACTTTGTCGCCGAATGGACAGAAGCCGAATTCCCTAAAAGTACGACGCATACTTCAATTGGATCATGCACTTTGACGGCTCTAAGATGCTGGCTGGTCTGGGAGCGGGTGTTGTCCTGACATCCCCCACCGGAGATACAGTCCAATTCGTACTACAAATACTATACACAGACTCCAACAATGCAGCCGAATATGAGGCTCTGTTACACAGTCTTCGGATGGAGGTCTCCATGGGCATTCAATGCCTAGAGGTGCGGGGGGATTCGAACCTCGCAATATCTCAAATAAATGAGTACTTTGACGCCAAGGACCCAAAAATGGCAGCTTACCGCAATGTCATCCTCAAAATGTCAGCTCGGTTCGAGGGGCTCGAATTCCACCATGTGGTCCGAGAAAACAATCAAGCGACAGATATCCTTGCCCGTATTGGCGCTAAGCGTGACCCCGTCCCACCTAATATCTTCTTGGAAAGGTTGTTCAAGCCATTCGTGGTGCGGGAAGGGGAGATCGGCAATACTAGTCCGGATCCAACCACAACCCCAGATCTCGAACACTCTGACATAATCGGAGGCTCCGCCACCGAAATAACACCTACGGCCCACATGATCATGGCTATCATCACCCCGTGGACAGAACCCTTCTTAGCCTACCTAAATAGGCAAGAACTCTCTGAGGACCAAAATGAGGCACATTGCATTGTGCGGCGCTCTAAAGCCTACAAGGTTCACGAGGGGGAGCTTTATAAGAAAAGCGCTACCGGAGTACTCCAAAGGTGCATCTCCAAAGCGGAAGGGCGGCAGCTTTTGGCCGAAATTCATGCTGGACTCGGCGGCCACCATGCCGCAGCTCGGGCCCTTGTAAGCAAGGCCTTCCGTACAGGTTTCTACTGGCCGACAGCCCGAGCAGACGCACAGGACCTCGTCCAACATTGCGTCGGTTGCCAGCTTTTTGCAAATCAAAGCCATATGCCACCTACCGCTCCCCAAACAATCCCCATAACTTGGCCCTTTGTAGCCTGGGGGCTCAATATGGTTGGACCCCTTAAAGGAGGAAGCCATAAGAAACAATACTTGTTGGTCATGGTGGATAAATTCACCAAATGGATAGAAGCCAAACCAGTTAAAACGGCCGAATCCGGACCAATGATAGACTTCATATCAGGGGTCGTACACCGTTACGGTGTCCCCCACAGCATCATCATCGATAACGGCTCCAACTTCACAGCCGATGAGGTGAAAACTTGGTGCGGCAACATGGGCATTAAGCTCGATTACGCCTCCATCTATCACCCCCAAACAAACGGTCAAGTCGAATGAGCAAATGGCCTTATTAAGAGCGGCATCAAACCCAGACTAGTGCGATCCTTGAAGGAATCAGATACAAACTGGGTCGACGAGCCCGACTCCGTACTATGGGGGCTGCGGACCACGCCGAATCATACTACCGGATACACACCATTTTAATGGTGTACGGCCCAGAGGCGGTATTGCCCTGCGATATCATTCATGACTCACCTCGAGTGCGCATGTACCAAGAGAGAGAAGCCGAGCTTGATCGGCAGGACAGTTTAGATGCCTTGTAGGAGGACCGTGATGTCACAAAAGCCCGTTCTGCATTCTATCAGCAACAGGCTCGAAGGTATCAAAGCAGAGAAGTACGGGCCAAAACTTATAACATTGGCGAACTCGTTCTGTGCCAACCGGAGAAGAAAAAGGACAAGCTCAAGCCCAAGTGAGAGGGTAAAGTTCTCACCAGAAGAGCGTACCGTCTGCATGATGCATCTGAAAATCGACTCGAGCCAAACCCATGGAATGCGGCCAGACTTCGAAGATTCTACGCCTAGTGCCGAACTCGGTGTTCGTGTCCTTACCTCCGCCCTTTTTTAAAGTTATATCCTTTTCCTTTATTTCTTTCTTCCCTTTTTTGGCCTTAAAAGCTTCAAGTGTGTCTTGACTACACAATCCTGACGCGCTATGCGCGCTCATTATACCTGGGGGCTTCTTATACATAAGCTTATTATAATTATCTCCCGGACTTTATGCACACTACATATGTGTCACTTCTCCATATGTACCTTTTTTCGCCATTATATCCATCAAAATGACTTAAGTTTTGGCCAAGCTGGGTTGCCTGGCTCCTGTGTTTATGCCCTACGTTCTCGTTAGTTCGGCTAGGGCATAAGGGAGCACCTCTGCGATTGTTACTGCCGGGTCAGTCGGACGGGTACCTCAGACTGGGTGAAGTCGAAACCTAGCGTTCTTAAGGGAATATTCGGTCGGTGAACAAAAGATGTTTTCTAACCTATTACAATATAAGCCCCCAGATGTTTTATGGCATGCGTCTCTGTCCGCAGTTCGGCTTTGCACATTAATGCATGTGTACCCAGGGAAAGGAACCCTTAACGGAACTATTCTCCCTGGAAGATGTTTCTTACTATCCATGTAATATAACTAGTTGGGTACTTGTGTGTTCAAGCACTTATGACCCCTACGCCTGGTTTCCACGCGTACCCCGGTTTATATAACTGCGCCGGTATTCAGATACACTCCGGACTGTCGGCTCCAGAGGTTGAAGTGAAAAGGTTTGCCATGACAAATGATTTACAATCCGGCTAGGGACAAAATATGTCATTTGAAGTACACAGTCACTTAGACTAACTAAATTCTTCTTCTATACCATCCAACAGGCTGCCTAGCCTACAATCCTGTTGGGAATACTTTGCGGCTAATCCTACCTGGTCATATACCAGACTAACGGGGATCTCTTTCCCATCTGACCCTACAGGTCCGACCTCGGCCAGGTGATTCAGATCAACCTTGGTGTACCGCGTCTTCACCATGGCCCAGGCTTTCCTCGCACCTCGTCAGCAGGCCGATATCTTCCATAGTCGGAAGCGCCGCCGTGCTCCCTTGAGCATCTCTACAAGCTCCCCCATGCCTCCGGGCAGGGAGGCGGATGGTCACAAGGCCTGGGCAATACCTTGCATCACCTGCCGAACTTGTTCGTGCAGTTGTGAGAGCTCTTGGAGAAGATCGCCTGCAGATTCGAGCATCTCCTCTTCGGGACGACCTGTCAGCATACCTACAGAAATAACTCTGTTAACCCGTTTCTTTGCCGAACTGTATAAAGGTTCATTCGAGCACTTACTAAAAATGCCGCGTCGAAGCCTCTTATTCTCCTTCACGGAGTCAGCAAGCTGGGCTCGAACATCTTTTAATTCAATGCCCAGCCAGGTATTGGCGTCTTGGAGATTGTTTTTCTCCCGCCTAACCCGTGTAAGCACACGCTCGCCAGCCTCTAGTTGTCGTTTCGCTGGTTGCTCATCCTCTTGTACGATCTCCGGATTCACTCCGGGATTGTCTGCAGAATCTATTGTTAGATTTGCAAACATGCCGAATACTAACTGGTATACATAAATATGTTCTTTTTTATCAAGACACTTATTACCAGATGAGGCCTTCTTGGATTCCTCCATTCCGGCAACTGCAGCCCTCAACTGGGCTTTGCACTCCTCCAGCTCTTGAGACAAATTGGTGTTCTTCTCCGTAAGAAACTATGCATACAATGATCCTTAAAGCAGTTGTGCCAACTGTTTCAAGTCTCAGGGGCTACTGATATACATAATTATCAGATTTTCTTACTTGTATATCCTTTAAATACTGGTCCGTGGCTCTAGCAAGACCACCTTGAGCAGCTCAGATGTACGCGTCTCCTGAGTTGAAGGCATTGAATGCCTCTTCGGAGAAATTAGGGTCTCGGAGTACGGCCCGTCGACGCCTGTGATTCATGGCACTCTCCACTTCGGAATTTGTAGCGGATATTCTATCTGCATCCTCTGTAGGAGGAACGTCCAGCGTTGTCCCCACGTTAGCCTCCACCCCTGAGTCCGGCTCCGGAGTCCGGCTGGTGGAGGCGTGGCCGGCAGGCTCTCCAGACACAGTCCGACGAGCACTTTTTCTGCCAGGGAACCATGGATGTTGTTATATTTTAAAAGATGATAATCATGAAGAAGGTTTTTAATCATACCTCTACTACAACGTATCGGTCCTGACCGCCTTCCTTTTAAGCCTAACCGGCTTCGGTGCCCCTTGTTGATGAGTGACCGCGGGTTCGGCACGGCGCCCCGATGGCCTTCCCTGTAAAACGCAATACATGTGCGGTGGGTAAGGCACAAAGAAGGGATCCTTCTCGGGAGTTAGGAATCCGGTTTTACTTACATGTGATGCAGGGAGGAGGCCAGGATAATCAGCTATGATGGCCACTAAGGCACCATCACAGGTTAACTAGTAAAATGTCATGTCGGAAAGCTCCACAAATATGTCCGGATCTTCTTTGAGTCCGGGGTCGAGGGCCCGGACAGGGTCCTCTGGCTGTGGAGATGGGCTGTGGACCTCCCTCATAGCTTTTCACAGTTCCTGCTATGAATTAGCAAGGTAAGTATTTGTGATGAAGAATACAAGAATGAATGGAGTTGAGTAAAAGATAGCAGCTCACACAGCTTGGGCGTTGTACATGGAAAATCCATCCTGTGGCTTAATGCGGATAAACTCCTCTTCTTCACCTTTATACAAACCGGATAGTATTTTCGCCAGAGCGGTGGCGGAGTCCGGACCTTTACGACCGCAGCGGGTGGCATCATCTTCTCCATTGAAGTGCCACATGGGTTTCCCCCGATACTGGAGTGGCTGCACCCCCCGCATTGTGCATATCGACATAACCTCAATTATTGTCAATCCTAATTTGGCCAGCCTTTTTATCCTGCTCATCAGATAAAGAACATCTCTGTTGTCTTCCTCCTGGGGGCTCTGGGGACGCTAGCTGCGGCGTTTCTTCAGTGGGGCATTGGCAAACTCAGGAAGGCCCATCCGGATAGGGTTCGGAAGGGGGCGTCGTCTATATAAAACCATTCTGAAGGCCAGTCTTTGGATGTCTTCTTTGGAGTGCCGGACAAGTACCCGGTCCCGGTGATGCGCCATATTTCGGCTCCGCCCACTTCATATATCGATCCCTCCTGATTATGAGGGACGAGGCAGAATAGCCTCTTCCATAGCTCGAAATGAGCTTCGCAGCCTAGAAATAGCTCGCAAAGGGCGACATAACCTGCGATGTGCAGTATGGAAGCAAGAGTGAAGTTATGCAGCTGGAGGCCGTAGTACTCCAGGAGCCCGCAGATGAACGGATGGACTGGAAATCCGAGGCCCGTCAGCAAGTAAGGGACAAGGCATACTCGCTCTCCCCTGGATGGGTTGGGGAAACTCTTTGCTTGCTCCCCGCCATCGTAAGTGGCTAGTCCGGCTCGAAACCCCTAGGTCAGCAACTAGGTCAGCAACCCCTAGGTCAGCAACTCCACCAGTCGGCCATGGGATACAGAACACTTCTCCCAATCACCTGGCTTAGCGCTATGGGAGTGAGAGGAGGAGCTGCGGCGGCCGGCCATGATGGGATGGCTTTTTTCCGGTGCGCTTTGATGGATCCTCGCTGGGGGAAGATGGTGTGATTTGGATCTGAGGATCCTCGTCTCTTTAAATAGACAATTTATTTACATGGTCAGGGTGGCAAATGTAAAAATGCCCCGTGTCGGTGGGAAACGACACCTACGGGATCACAAGAATCCATACTACGGTTGCGGGGCACGGGGTTCTGAGAAGAGCAGGATTTGTAACCAGCACAAGGATAGTTTACGCAGGTTCGGGCCGCGAGGATGCATAAAACCCTAGTCCTACTTTGCTGGATGTATTGAGTGTTCTTGAGCTCTTGAACTAGCTATGGTGACCGGGTTCAAAAGAGCTGAATCCCTCTCCAGTACTCCATGGGCCTCCTTTTATATGCGAAAGGGGCTGCCACAGTGGCACACAGGAGGTGGAAAGGCCTACAGCGCTACGAGCTTATCGCACGTATTACAGGACAAGGTGCATTTAATGTGTAGCTTAGGTGTCCTCTTGCTTTACCAGGGACGGGAGCGAGGCCTGTCCCATCCGTCGCCACTCCTCCTCGCTTCGACACGCGCCCTGGACAGTGATGCATGTGGTGCCATGTAGGCAGGCAAGTAGCTAAGGTGGCGTGGTGGTGGAGCCTCCACGAAGATCTGCATGCCGCCATGCAGGTGTGTGCTGAGTTGGCCTGGAAGCTACATGTTGCCATGTAGGTGCCTGCCCAGCTGGTTGGGATGGCAGCTGCATGTGAACGATGATGGGGATTTGGTTGGTGCGGGCCTGGCAATGGCCCCGCTGTCGCCCTTGGCAAGGGTCTTGCTGGGTGGCCCGGCAAGGGTCTTTCCGGGTGGCCCGGCAAGGGTCTTGCCGGGTAGCACGGCAAGGGTCTTGCTGTGGCGCGCTGGCGTCCCCGGCAAGGGTCTTGCCAGGGGCCTTGTGGTTTTTCCTCGGCAAGGATCTTGACGAGGATCGTTGCCCTCAAATCCTTATCTGATCTTGAATATTCTTTGTCTTCATAAATATCTGCATGCCACCATGGAGGTGCCTGATACGTCTCCAACGTATCTACTTTTCCAAACACTTTTGCCCTTGTTTTGGACTCTAACTTGCATGATTTGAATGAAACTAACCCGGACTGACGTTGTTTTCAGCAGAACTACCATGATGTTGTTTTATGTGTAGAAAAGAAAAGTTCTCGGAATGTCCTGGAAATCCATGGAGGCACTTTTCAGATTTCATAAGAATTTTTGGCGAAAGAATTAGTGTTAGGGGGCCCACGGCCTGTCCACGAGACAGGGGAGCGCCCCCCTAGGGCACGGCCCCCTATCTCGTGGGCCCCCTGGACACCCTCCGACCTCAACTCCAACTCCATATATACCGTCTTGGGGAGAAAAAAATAGAGGAGAAAGTTTCATCGCATTTCACCACACGAAGCCGCCGCCAAACCCTAATCTCTCTCGGGAGGGCTGATCTGGAGTCCGTTTGGGGCTCCGGAGAAGGGGATTCGTCATCGTTGTCATCACCAACCATCCTCCATCACCAATTTCATGATGCTCACCACCGTGCATGAGTAAATCCATCGTAGGCTTGCCGGACGGTGATGGGTTGGATGAGATTTACCATGCAATCAAGTTAGTTTTGTTAGGGTTTGATCCCTAGTATCCATTATGTTCTGAGATTGATGTTTCTATGACTTTGCTATGCTTAATGCTTGTCACTAGGGCCCGAGTGCCATGATTTCAGATCTGAACCTATTATGTTTTCATGAATATATGTGTGTTCTTGATCCTATCTTGCAAGTCTATAGTCACATATTATGTGTTATGATCCGACAACCTCGAAGTGACAATAATCGGGATACTTCTCGGTGATGACCGTAGTTTGAGGAGTTCATGTATTCACTATGTGCTAATGCTTTGTTCCGATTCTCTATTAAAAGGAGGCCTTAATATCCCTTAGTTTCCGTAAGGACCCCGCTGAACATGGGAGGGTAGGACAAAAGATTTCATGCAAGTTTTTTTCCATAAGCACGTATGACTATTTACGGAATACATGCCTACATTACATTGATGAATTGGAGCTAGTTCTATATCACCCTATGTTATAAATATTGCATGAGGAATCGCATCCGGCATAATTATCCATCACTGATCCATTGCCTACGAGCTTTTCACATATTGTTCTTAGCTTATTTACTTTTCCGTTGCTACTGTTACAACTACTACAAAAACCCAAAAACATGTATCTTTACTTTTGCTACCGCTACCTTTATTGTCATACCACCTTTGCTACTAAACACTTGGCTGCAGATACTAAGTTATCCAGGTGTGGTTGAATTGACAACTCAACTGCTAATACTCAAGAATATTCTTTGGCTCCCCTTGTGTCGAATCAACAAATTTGGGTTGAATACTCTACCCTCGAAAGCTGTTGCGATACCCTATACTTGTGGGTTATCAAGACTAATTTCTGGCGCCGTTGCCGGGGAACATAGGTCTATTCTCTGAGTCACTTGGGATTTATATTTGTTGATCACTATGAAGAACTTGAAAGACGATCGAACTACTATTTTGCCCTCAACTACGAGGGGAGGTAAGGAACTGCCATCTAGTTCTGCACTAGATTCTCCTTCCATTATTAGTAGGCTTGCGACACCTAAACCTACTACTGCTATGAATTCTGATATGTCGCATGTTATTGATGATGCCACTTCTTCTATGCATGATGAAACTACTTCTGTGCTTGATACTACTTTGCCATTATGTGAATTTCTTGATGAACAACTTGCTAGAGTTAGGGGGAATGAAAATATTGAAGAACCTATTATAGATGATAGTGATGATGAAGGTTCCCCCAATGATTATGTATTACCTGTTGTTCCTAAGGGTTATGTTATGAATGAAAAAGCTGCTATGGAAATTCTTGCTTGCAATGATAGAAATGATCTTAAGAAATTATTAGCTAAATGGAAGCAGCAGTCTCTTAATACTAGAATGAAACCCAATCCTGCTTTTGCTACTTCACCTATCTGTGTTACTGATAAGGATTATGAATTCTCTGTTGATCTTGATATTATTACTTTAGTTGAATTTGATCCTTTTTATGGCCTTGAATCTGAAACTGTTGTGACACATCTTACCAAGTTGAATGATATAGCCACCCTATTTACTCATGATGAGAAGTCTCGCTATTTATATATCCTTAAGATATTTCCATTCTCATTAAAGGGTGATGCTAAGACTTGGTATAATTCTATTGCTCCTGGTTGTGTGCGTAGTCCCCAGGATATGATTTATTACTTCTCTGCTAAATATTTCCCTGCTCATAAGAAACAAGCTGCTTTGCGAGAAATATATAATTTTGTGCAAATCAAAGAAGAGAGTCTCCCACAAGCTTGGGGGAGGCTTCTCCGGTTACTTAATGCTTTGCCTAATCATCCTCTTAAGAAAAATGAAATACTTGATATCTTTTATAATGGACTAACCGATGCTTCCAAGGACTACTTGGATAGTTGTGCTGGTTGTGTTTTCAGGGAAAGAACAGTCGACGAAGCTGAAATACTATTGAATAATATGTTAACTAATGAAAATAATTGGACTCTTCCTGAGCCAGTTCCTGAAGTAATTCCTAAACCAATTGAGCCAACTCCTGAGCCTATTCCTAAACCCACTCCGAAGAAGAGAGGTGTTTTATTTCTCAGTCCTGAAGATATGCAAGAGGCAAAGAAATCAATGAAAGAAAAAGGTATTAAAGCTGAAGATGTTAAGAATTTACCTCCTATTGAAGAAATACATGGTCTTAATTTACTGCCTAAAGAACCACATTGTCTTGATAACCCGACACAGGTAGTAAACGTAAATTTTCTCTATAGATATGATAAAGTTGAAGTACCCTCTACTAAAATTCATAGCCCTTGCTTAGATGAATTTGATGACTTTATGGCTAGACAAGAAAGTTTTAATGCTTATGTTGGTAGAGAGTTAAAGAATAATGCTTTCGAGATAGGACGCGTAGGTGATAATCTGGCTAGAGTTAAAGATGAACTTCACCGCGTTAGCAAATATGATTCTATGGTTGCTACTCAAGCTGAGCAAGTACTTAAAGCTCAAAATGATTTGCTTGATGAATTGAATAATAAAAATGACTTTGTTGTTAGAGTGGCTACTAGAATTGGTAGAATGACTCAGGAACCTTTGTATCCTGAAGGCCACCCTAAGAGAATCGAGCAAGATTCTCAGAGAAATAATTTAGAGGCACCTAGTTCTTCTAAAAAGAAGAAAAAGAAAAATGATAGGACTTTGCATGCTTCTAATGAACCTACTGTAGACACACCTGAGAATCCCAATGATATTTCTATTTCTGATGCTGAAACGCAATCAGGTGATGAACATGAACCTAGTGATAATGTTCATGATAATGTTCATGTTGATGCTCAACCTAGCAAAGACAATGATGTAGAGATTGAACCTGCTATTGATCTTGATAACCCACAATCAAAGAATCAACGTTATGATAAGAGAGATTTTGTTGCTAGGAAGCACGGTAAAGAAAGAGAACCATGGGTTCAGAAACCCATGCCCTTTCCTCCTAAACCATCCAAGTCAAAGGATGATGAGGATTTTGAGCGCTTTGCTGAAATGATTAGACCTATTTTCTTACGTATGCGCTTAACTGATATGCTTAAAGTAAATCCTTATGCTAAGTATATGAAGGATATCATCACAAATAAAAGAAAGATAACGGAAGATGAAATTTCCACCATGCTTGCTAATTACACTTTTAAGGGTGGAATACCCAAGAAACTTGGAGATCTGGGTGTACCAACTATACCATGCTCTATTAAAAGAAATTATGTTAGAACTCCTTTATGTGATCTTGGAGCCGGTGTTAGCGTTATGCCTCTCTCTTTATATCGTAGACTCGAATTGAATAAGTTGACACCTACTGAAATATCTTTGCAAATGGCTGATAAATCAACTGCTATACCTGTCGGTATTTGTGAGGATGTGCCTATTATGGTTGAAAATGTCACTATCTTAACGGACTTTGTTATTCTTGATATTCCTGAGGACGATAGTATGTCTATTATCCTTGGTAGACCTTTTGTTAATACTGCAGGGCCTGTTATTGATTGCAACAAAGGCAATATCACTTTTCATGTTAATGGTAATGAGCATACGTTACATTTTCCGAGGAAACAATCTCAATTTCATAGCATCAATTCTATTGAAAAAGTTCCAACTATCATTTTTGGAGGTTTTGAATTCCCTCTCCCTACTGTCAAAAAAAGTATGATACTCTTATTGTTGGGGATTTTCATATCCCCGTTGAGGTAACTTAGTGTCATTCGAAATTTCTCCGATTCTGTGTTATTCGGAATGAGTTTGTTAGCAAGACTTGATCAACCTTGTTAGTGGGTTCATTTTGATGATCACGAGATGGATGAAACTAGAAGGCACAACCTTTAGTACCCTCTTTTTACTTTCTGTTATTTAGAATAAATAAAGCAAAAATAGCATTATCCGTCTGTTTTCTGAATTATTCGTGCATTAAAAAATAGTCCGAAAATAAAAGTGCTCCAAATGCCCTGCAAATTTAGTATGATTTTTTATGGAATCTTTGAGGATTTTAGGCACTGAAAACACTGCAGGAGGGCCAAGCACCAGGCCACGAGAGAGGAGGGCGCCCCCCTCATAGGGCGCGACCCTTGTCTCGTGGGCCCCTAGTGGGCCCCCTCCACTTATGCCAGCACCCACACACTTCATCTTCTACCCAAAAAAATGCCCATCCAGCTCAAGCCCGAGGTCTAGCTCGTTTTGCTGCGATTTTCGATCTCTTAGCTCAAAGCTCCATTCGCAAAACTGCTTTGGGAGATTGTTGCTTGGTATGTGACTCCTCCATTGGTCCAATTAGTTTTTGTTCTAGTGCTTTATTCATTGCAAATTTTTGCTGCATAGGTGACCATGTTCTTGAGCTTGCATGTTAAATTTTTGAGGTCCCAAGTAATTCCAATGCATGATATAGGCTCTAGGCACTTGTAGGAGTGGTTGCTATCAATCTTGTTTAGTTTTATTCACTTTTATTTTGAAGTTACTAAAATTTCAGAAATTTTCAGAAAAAGAAATATGCTTAGAAGAATGTACCAAGGTGGCTCCTCGGCAAAGAAAGGGACAAGGATTGCTATATGAGAACAAGATGTTAATTTGCCGAGGGACGCGAATGTACGGGCTTGTGAGTGGCCATCTGATGATTTTATGGTCGAAGCAGGCTTCAAAGAGGAATTTGACGCGTATGTGCGTAATGCCGAGCTGGAGGACTTCTTACAAGATAAGTGTCCTCAATATTATCAATTGACTGATTCCTTTGTGCATAGGTTCGAATATATTTCTGCGCGTAATTCTACTAGTGTTATGTTTGATATTTATGATACATCTTATACCATGGATTTAGAGGATTTCACAACTGCTTGCAAACTCCCGCAGTTTGGTAATGTTAATGATCCTCCCAAATCTGAAGTTAGAGATTTTCTTGCTAGTATTACTGTGGGAGAATCTAGGGACGTAACACAAGCTACCATAGGGAGCATTCATTTTCCTGCTATACATTACTTTGCTCTCTTTATTGGTAGATGCATTAACGGTAAGGACGAAGTATGTCACATGTGTGCCCCTGATCTTTGTGTCCTCAAGAGTGCCGTGTCAGGTTATAGAGGTTATAACTTGGGGGCAATAGTTGCACGTAGGTTGCAGAATAATAGTAGAAGGGGAGATTTCTTTGGGGGAATTTATGCAACCCATGTGGCTAATTTTCTTAATATAGCTCCACGAGAGGGGGATATGATTGTACATCCTGTTTATTTGGATAAAGCAGCTATGTTTGATCATCATTTTCTTGAGAGGAATGAACAATTCCTCCATTATCGACTAACCTATAACAGACGCAACGTCGTCCCTGTTACTCTTCCTGCTCCCTACCTTTTTGATTATCAGGCAAAAGGAAGATCTGTTGTCACCAGAGAAGAAGCAACTGAATATGAGAGGGGAATGGAGGCAGCTTGCCAACACGCTGCTGCTCAGGAGGCGGTCGCCTCTTCATCTCAGTACTACCCCAGCTATTCTTATGGATATCAGCCAGGCGGTCACTGGTATTAAACCAACTTAGGCCAAAAGCCTAAGCTTGGGGGAGTACGTATTTCTCACCGACTTTACATTCATGTTCACACACTAGTCGTCGGTGCTCACACTCTTTCATTGTATTATACATGCTAGTTTAAATTTCTTTTTCTAGTTTTCTTCTTGTGTGTTTGATAAACCTTAAGAAAAACCAAAAAAATTAGTTAGTTTAATTTCCTTGCCTATAGTAGAAATTAAAATGAAAACCCAAAAAGATTTATCGTTCTTCTTTTACTTGTTGGGGGCTTTCCCGTGTAAATAGTTTTCTTTTCTTTTCTTTCTTTTGGGGGTCGAGAAGACTATATTGAAAATGTTTAGTGGGTCTTATATGCATGATTGTTTATTTAATTCAGAGCCCATATTACATTGTCTTCTCTCTTGAGTTGAATGCTTGCAGATTCCAGCTTAGTCCAATGCACGTGCACTCTTATATTATACACATCGTTCGGTCATGCAAGTGAAAGGCAATAATGATGATATATGATGGACTTATTGGGATGAGAAAAGCTGGTATGAACTTGACCTCTTTTGTTTTTGTAAATATAATGATTCATCGTTCCTGAGTCAGCTATTATGAAGTAAACATATTTGCAATGACATTTAGAGATTATAGTTGCTTGTGCCATGCTTGATTAGCTATGAGTTATAATGGTTTACCTTGCGTGCCAACATGCTATTAGAATGATTATGATGTGGTATGATGGGATGGTATCCTCTTTTGAATGTATTAGGTGGCTCGACTTGGCACATGTTCACGCATGTAGTTGAATCAAATCAACATAGCCTTCATGATATTTATGTTCATGGTACATTATATCCTACTCATGCTTGTACTTGGTGTAAATTAATTTTAATGCATGTTTACGACTGTTGTCGCTCTCTCAGTTGGTCGCTTCCCAGTCTTTTGCTAGCCTTCACCTGTACTAAGCGGGAATACTTCTTGTGCATCCAAACTCCTTAAACCCCAAAGTTGTTCCATATGAGTCCACTATACCTTCCTATATGCGGTATTTACCTGCCGTTCCAGGTAAATTTGTATGTGGCAAACTCCAAACCTTCAAATGAAATTCTGTTTTGTATGCTCGAGCAGCTCATGTTTCAACTAGGGCTGCCTATATCTTCCAAGCTAGGTGGGTTATTCTCAAGAGGAGTGGACTCCGCTCCTCATTAACGAGAAAGGGCCGGTAACCGGGATGCCCAGTCCCATGATCCAAAAAGATCAAACCAAATCAAAATAATTAAACAAAACTCCCCCAGGGCTGTTGTATGTTGGAGGCACTCGTTGTTTCGAGCAAGCCATGGATTGATGCCTGTTGGTGGTTGGGGGAGTATAAACCTTTACCATTCTATTTGGGAACTGCCTATAATGCATGTAGTATGGAATATACAGCCATCTCATAGTTGTTGTGTTGACAGCGAAAGTATGCCGCTCAAAATGTTATTCAATCTCTATTTTAAAATCGAGCTCTAGCACCTCTACAAATCCCTGCTTCCCTCTGAGAAGGGCCTATCTATTTACTTTTATGTTGAGTCATCATCCCTTCTTATTAAAAAGCACCCACTGGAGATCACACTGTCATTTGCATTCATTATCGTTGGTTTATATTGGGTATGACTTGACTGGATCTCTTTTACCATGAATTACAATGTTTAGTCAGTCCTTGATCTTTAAAGGTGCTCTGCATTTATGTTTTGCGGTCTCAGAAAGGGCTAGCGAGATACCATTTTGTTATATCATGTTATGATTATTTTGAGAAAGTGTTGTCATCCGAGTTTTATTATTATGGCTCGCTAGCTGATTATGCTATTGATATGAGTAATTGTGAGACCTATGTGTTATTATTAGTATGGTTAGTTCATGATATTTGCTGAAACTTGAATGCTGGTTTTTCATGTTACAACAACAAGAGCAAACAGAGTTTGTAAAAGTTTTTCTTTATCACTTTCAGTTTATCAACTGAATTGCTTGAGGACAAGCAAAGGTTTAAGCTTGGGGGAGTTGATACGTCTCCAACGTATCTACTTTTCCAAACACTTTTGCCCTTGTTTTGGACTCTAACTTGCATGATTTGAATGAAACTAACCCGGGCTGACGCTGTTTTGAGCAGAACTACCATGATGTTGTTTTATATGTAGAAAAGAAAAGTTCTCGAAATGTCCTGGAAATCCACGGAGGCGCTTTTCAGATTTAATAAGAATTTTTGGCGAAAGAATTAGTGTCAGGGGGCCCACGGCATGTCCATGAGACAGGGGGCGCCCCCCCTAGGGCGCAGCCCCCTATCTCGTGGGCCCCCTAGACACCCTCCGACCTCAACTCCAACTCCATATATACCGTCTTGGGGAGAAAAAAATAGAGGAGAAAGTTTCATCGCGTTTCACCACACGGAGCCGCCGCCAAGCCCTAATCTCTCTCGGGAGGGCTGGTCTGGAGTCCGTTCGGGGCTCAGGAGAGGGGGTTTCGTCGCCGTTGTCATCACCAACCATCCTCCATCACCAATTTCATGATGACCACCGCCGTGCGTGAGTAATTCCATCGTAGGCTTGCCGGACGGTGATAGGTTGGATGAGATTTACCATGTAATCAAGTTAGTTTTGTTAGGGTTTGATCCCCAGTATCCATTATGTTCTGAGATTGATGTTGCTATGACTTTGCTATGCTTAATGCTTGTCACTAGGGCCCGAGTGCCATGATTTCAGATCTAAACCTATTATGTTTTCATGAATATATGTGTGTTCTTGATCCTATCTTGCAAGTCTATAGTCACCTATTATGTGTTATGATCCGACAACCCCGAAGTGACAATAATCGGGATACTTCTCGGTGATGACCGTAGTTTGAGGAGTTCATGTATTCACTATGTGCTAATGCTTTGTTCCGGTTCTCTATTAAAAGGAGGCCTTAATATCCCTTAGTTTCCGTAAGGACCCCGCTGAACATGGGAGGGTAGGACAAAAGATGTCATGCAAGTTTGTTTTCCATAAGCACGTATGACTATTTACAGAATACATGCCTACATTACATTGATGAATTGGAGCTAGTTCTATATCACCCTATGTTATAACTATTGCATGAGGAATCGCATCCGGCATAATTATCCATCACTGATCCATTGCCTACGAGCTTTTCACATGTTGTTCTTCACTTATTTACTTTTTCGTTGCTACTGTTACAACTACTACAAAACCCAAAAACATTTATCTTTACTTTTGCTACCACTACCTTTATTATCATACCACTTTTGCTACTAAACACTTTGCTGCAGATACTAAGTTATCCAGGTGTGGTTGAATTGACAACTCAACTGCTAATACTCAAGAATATTCTTTGGCTCCCCTTGTGTCGAAACAATAAATGTGGGTTGAATACTCTACCCTCCAAAGTTGTTGCGATCCCCTAGACTTGTGGGTTATCAGTGCCTCCCGAGCCCTGGCCCAACGTGGTTGATGGTGTTGGAGACCGTGGGCTCGAGGGTGGCTCGCTCCGACGGTGTGGGCGAGCCGCCCCGGCATGGGTCTTGCCGGGGAAACCTGCTCCGCCCATCTGCTTTCTGTGGTGTCGGTCTTTGGCATTTCCTTGTTTGTCTCGTGCCTTCGGCTTCTCTCCGGCTCCCCTCCTTTGCCCTGCTGTGTGCGGCCGTGGTGTGCGGCTCTGACTGCCCGTGCACAAGTAAAGGGGTCAAAAGGAGATCCCCTACTTTTGTACACCGACAGGAGCCCCCGGGCCTGGGCCACACATAAGCGTGACATGTTGTTGGGCCAGGCCCAGAACGGTGCGCGAGCAGGCGGGGCGGATTTCATCGAGGTAACTGTTCCACCCACTGCGCTTCTCCATGACCCGTGTTGAATGCATGAAGTGGGGGTCGCGCGCGTGCGCGTGACCGAAGCATGCTGGCATCATCTTGAGGTGGATAGTAAAGGGGCGGCTTGCGTGTCTCCTCGAGATCGCAGGGCCACTGCTCATTTACTGCCCTTTCTAGGGAACCGTCGCTCCACGTGTCCCACTGCACCCGTCCCTTGCGCCACGTTTGCTGCATGCATGACACAGAGCGAATGACAAGTGCGCGGGATACGGGAAGTCGCGCGCGCATGGTTTGATTCCCACACGCCTTCAATTGAGCAGGGAGGGCGGTCGACGGCCCCGCCCGTTGTCACTTCAATGGGCCGGATTGGCCGAGAGGGGCGGCCGAGCCTTGCCCCCGCCCCTTTATAAAGGGGGAGCGGGAGGAACGGCGCCTTTCAATCCTTCGCCATCCGCTTCTCCCCATTCATGCTTCCACTTTCCTTCTGCCATGGCGAGGGGGCGTGGCGACGCTTCATCAGTGGCGGCGAGGGTCTCGGCTAGACAATGCATCGCTCCATCCCAAGAGCCCATGGCGGCGGAGCCGGCCGTTAGAGGGAGGGGGAGGGGGCGAGGTCGAGGCCGTGCGGCGCTCGGGGGAGAGGAGGACGGGAAGGCAGATCGGCCTCACCTTCGCCAGCGGCCCCTTCCCCGGTGGAGGGCCACATCGGGGATAACCCTTATGAGTTCTCATCAGGCTGCGCCAGCCGCCCCGCCGTCGTCTTAGCCTCCCGACTCCATTTGCGCGGGATATGGAGTTGGATCCGCCGCAGGTGCTGCGGCTGCATATGAGGGGTTGTATGAACAGCGGCACATGGGCCGACGTCGAGTTCCCCGCCCCTCACATCATGTATCTTCGCCGAGGGTGGAAGACTTTTGGCCGCATCCACAGCTTGACGGTGGGGCTCGTTCTCTAGTTCAAATTAATAGAGAATGGCCTGCTCTCCGTCAAGGTCTTTGGAGATCTTGGAACTCGCCTGAAGTGCTGCGTGGAGAGCTCCTCTGACACCGGGAACACTTCCTCAAGCGAGAGTAATGAGGAGGACAGCGGGGCGGATGACGGGGATGAATCTGACTAGGAGTCGGACGCCCCGCTCCTAGGCGAGTGCAGCAGCAGCAACATCTGCACCTGGCCGCTCCTCCAACGGGATCTGTCAGGGGAGGGACCAGCTCCTTGAGCTTCTCGGGGCCGTCTCCTTGGGAGGCTGGCGGAGGGAGGCCGGAGAAGGCGAAGAAGGCGGGTGGCGGGCCGTCAAGTCGGAGTACGCGGGCACCCACGCCTTCATAGTGTATTGACAGACCGCTGCCTCATCTTCCAGCTCTTCCTCCGGTGCCACCACCGCCGAGCCTCTCCTAGGAGACCACCGGCATGTTCTCTTGGTGCCTTCTGCTGCTCGTACCTTGCCTAGGCGCCCCTTTTGCCCTTCTGCTTTCTTGTTTCATTTCCTGAGGAGAGGGACAAGAAAGGGATTACGGGCACCTTATCTCTTTTCAGTCTGTAAGCCTTCAGGCCTTTGTTAAATTTAGAACTTGTAATCCCCTTGCTCATGCTTTTCACTCCATATGAAATGTACCTGTACGGGATGTTTTTAATGAAAAAAGGATGTTTGCCGGGTTTTTCGTTCGTGGGTGAAACCAGCGACAAGGAGCGTCCTCGTTACTATTTAAGATAAACGTTTTTCCGCCCGGCAGCAGGCCTTGCCGTCCCCCCACTTTGCTCGACCTTTCTCCCTCCCTTGGCGGAAGTAGGGACGAAGTGGGCTTAGGCTCCTCGTTCCATTTCCTTGCTGCCACGACTACAACCAAATTCGGATCCTGGAGATAATCCTTGGGTACAGGAAAAAGGGGAGCACGGTAGCCTAGAAATAAAACGAGGTTTCACATATCCCAGTTCCATACCGAAATGCATGACAGAGGATACAAGACTTATCTGGATCTGCAGCCCCCGGCAACCTTGGCTTGCCGCAGTTGGCTCCTGGTATTCGCAGCCCTCGGCAACTCTAGTTTGCCGGGGTCGGGACGCCGTTCCGTTCCCTTTCTTCCAAACAGCTCGGCAGAAGTGCTTATGTGCCCTGTGAACCAAAGAGGACAGAAAAGAATAGAGAGATGCGGACTCGACCTCTAAGCTAGGGGTTAGCCACTGCTAAGCACTATCAACCCTAACCGAGGTAGAGACTCGGCCTAGCATGCATGCTATAACTTAGGGCGCCAGCGCTTCGTTTATTTATGCTCAGGGTCTGCGCCTGGCTTTGTACAAAGGGTTACATGCCTTGCAGGCAAGGCTTGTACAAAAGGTGGATTGCCGGGAGGCCCGGCAGCCGCGCCTTATGGGTAAAACTTGCGAAGATGCTCGATGTTCCAGGAGTTGCTCACTGGAATGGCATCTTCAGTCTCCAGGCGGACTGCACCAGGCATGGTGACTCGTGTTACCTGATAAGGGCCTTCCCACTTCGGCGTCAACTTGTTGGAATTCTTGGCCGACTAAACATGCCGAAGAACAAGTTCGCCTTCCTCAAAGCTCCGGGCATGAACCTTGCGGCTATGGTAGCGGCGCAAGGCTTGCTGGTAGCGTGCTGCTCTCACAGCCGCCTCGAGACGATCTTCCTCAAGGAGCGTTGCTTCATCTTGCTGCGATCGCTCTTGCTCAAGCTCATCATAAGCGAGTACTCGAGGTGACACTACAAAAAAATACACTTCTGTGATGATACGTGTTTGTCACAATAGGTCGCGTTTTTTGTCATGCATGTACATCCATTATGATTTTATGACAGAATCAAGATAGTCATACCTGTGCTGTCATAGAAGTGTTCCATGACATTACCAAAATTATCATCACGGAAGTGTCCACTTCCATGACGATAAATCGCGCGTCACAGAAGTGCTTTCGTCAAGGGTGACCGACACGTGGCATCCACCGTAACGGAACACCATTAAGCTATTGGGTCGGGTTTTGGATCCGATAACCCGTTAGCAGCCCCGACCAATGGGGATTTTCCACGTGTAAAATCATCATTGGCTGGAGGAAACACATGTCGGCTCATCGCTGGGACAGATGTCATCCACTCATTGGACAGAAGGCGCCTATGATACATCGACACGTGGCACGGCCCAGCAGAGGCCCATTCCTATGAAAAGGCCGGCCCGTTTGACTTGGTCAAAAGGTGGCAGGCCGGCCCATGGAAAGCTTGTTAACGGCCTGTTCACATATAGCCCATTTACAGCCCGCTAACCCAAGGCCCGTTACGCCCTATCCGAATTAGGCCCAGTAGCGTCATATGGGCCATCCAATATGATTCCAACCCATTTTCACTTCGGGCCCATGTATGGCCCATGACGTCTTTCGGCCCATATGAGGCCCTATGTAACTCTTGGCCTACTAAAGGCCCGTGGTGAAACTGGCCCGTAATGAACAGTGTATCACTTTACACCCATTAACGGTTTGTGGTGAAACTGGCCCGTAATGAACAATGTATCACTTTACACCCATTAACGGGCCGTGGTGAAACTGGCCCGTAAAGAACAGTGTATCACTTTATACCCATTAACGTCCCGTTATTCCGTTGGGCCGTTTCCAGCCCATGTTATCTTTTGGCCTTCTCAGAGCCCATATATTCTTGGGCTCATTTCCTGCATTCGTTTACTTACAGCCCGTTACTGTCATTTTCTGCTTGTGGGCCAAATTCAGCCCGTGGTTATAGTCGGCCCGTTTGTGGTCCATTAATACGTTGGGCCGTTTTCATAGCGCCATCAAATACGGCCTATTAACGATGGCCCGTTATGGTCGGCCCATGAACGGATGATTCCAACTCTAGCCCGTTTATGGCCATAATGCGGTCTGTTTGGCCCATGTCTGGCCAATCGATCATACGGCCCGTATAAGGCCCATTGATGATACGGCCCGTAGAAGGCCCAATGTTTCTATGGCCCGTAGAAGGCCCATTGTTTCTACGGCCCGTAGAAGGCCCACTGTTTCTACGGCCCGTAGAAGGCCCACTATTTCTATGGCTCGTAGGAGGCCCAGTGTCACTATAGTAAATATTAGCCCATGGTTATTGTGGCCTAGTTTTAAAAAATAGGTTATTGCAGCCACTAGCAAATCGCGGAAAAAGAACTGCAATGACTACAAGCAAACAAATAAACAAGACAACAAGGAAATAACTAAGCAAGCAACTTACGCTAGGCTATCACGGCTATTACACATAATACATCCACTGAGCATCAAAGTTCGCCACCAGTGCAAATATAGGGAACACAGCAGCATATAAACGCGGCAGCAAAACAAGTCCTGAACTGAAACCACTTCAGAAGAGCTCAAGAAACAATATCCTGGGTACCCATAATGCTGGCAAGATGCTTAGCAAGCTTATTAACATTCTCTTGTTTGGCTCTTAAGTCCTCCAGCACTTGCTGTTGCACCAGAAAGTATGCATCTGAATTTTGAGGTACTTCCTCAGTCCTTCGGCTTCCTGTCGCATAACATCTGATCGATGTCTTTCAACTTGAAGTTGAGACTCAATAAGCCGAACTGATTCAGGTAGTGAGTTTGAAGAGCTGGTGCCAGCAGAGGTAGCCAGTAACTCGAACACTACATCAAGACAGGACTTTGGGGTTGTCTCAGTGTCTTCAATATAGTTTTTATCAGCTATCTTGGAGACCAACTCGAACACCTTATCTGCATTACTTCCTTTACCATTGCATAACAGGGTACTCTTCTCCAATATTTTATCCGTGTTCTAAAAGAGAAACAAACAAACACATCTCAGGTTTACAATGCAGTATTTGAAACTCATTTTGGTAAACCAGTTTAGTAGTAAGGTGGACAGGATAACAGCATGAAACAAACATATATCCATGTAGTATGGTCACTATATGGTCTATATCATTCTAGTTTGTGTTGCCAAATCAAGATAGATACAGTTCGAATCATATCTATTTAAGACAAAGCAGCATAGACAGAATATAAGTGTGGGAAACTACACAGCAATAACAACACTTGTAATGTGCATGGCATGAGAACATAACTGTTTATTCAATTGAAACTGAAATCGACATGGAGCAAGTTACAATAGCAAACAGCCAAACACGTTGAAGAAACAGGTTTAAAACATACCTGTTGCGCCATTGGAGTTTCAGTTGCATCCTTCAAATTTGAAATTAGTTGGTATTAGTAAATACAATGATGCAAGAGCAAAGTAGTATGAACCATATCTACGGAACCTGACCTGAGAACAATTCTTCTTCTTCTATAAGCGTTGACTTTGGGTTCGGAGTGGTGGTCCTCGTGATTTGGGCACTGCAGTTGCCTTACTAACTGCTCGTGTTTGGGTGCTCTATGGTGGAGACGGTGTTGTTTCAACAGGAACTGGGTGTCTATCTGCTGGGGTTGGGGTTAGAAGGGGTGTAGCTGGTTCTCTGTCCAACTGGGTAGGGGTACAATCTGCAATAGTGTGGGTTATGTGTGGTGGGGCTGGTTCTTGGGCAAGTACAACCATGGTTCTATCTGCATCGACAGGTGGCACGATCTTTTCTGAAGACCGTGTTTTTACTCCCACAGATACTGCCATCACTCCCTCCAATTGAAATGGCTGATAAACAAGAAAAGTAATTGAATGTACAGACATTGTAAGATAGACAGGTGCAATGGATAGTAGGGAAGAAAACAGGGCATGAAATAATTCACATTTATGTTGTCTAAGCAAATAGAATAGCAGGACATAATTTCACATATATGATGGCTAATTAAACAGGATAGCATGACACAATTTCACATGTATGATGGCTAACTAAACAGGATTGAATGACATACTTCAAAATATGATGACTATGTAAACAGGATGATATGATATAACTATACGATGTGTCTATTAAAGTGGTTGGCATGCCATAAATCACAGACATGCCGTTGATGGAAACATGATGGCATGATATAATTCATGGATAGAATGACATAATTTAAAATATGATGACTATGTAAACAGGATGAGATGATATAACTATATTATGTCTTTAGAAAATGGGTTGGCATGCCATAATTTAGATATATGCTGTCTATGTAAACATCATGGCATGACATATTTCAAATATATGATTTATATACTAAGGAAGTGAGCAGAGGGCAATCGCAAATATGATGTGTCAACTAAGGAGATGGCATTCAATATTGTGTATATGATGTAAAAACTAAGCATTGCAATACACATATGCATTATATGAGTAATATAACCCTACCAAGTTTAAGCATACACCTCAGGGGGATAATAGGACTGGTCATATGCCTCCGAATCCTCCTCTGAAGAGCTATCTGTAACCAGCAACATATCTGCTTCAGCAGGTAGCATTGTCTTCTCTGAAGACCTTGTTTTTGCTCCAGATTTCTCCATCACCAATTCAAATGGCTGATGCACAGGAAGAGTAGTTGAATATGCAAACATTGTCGACAAAAGCAATGAGAAATACAAAAAAAAAGGACGGCATGATATAATTCACATATATGACGCTTGCCTAAACAGCATGTCATTGCATAATTCACATACATAATGCCTTGCAACAAGATAACATTGCATAATTCACATATATAATGTCTTGCAACAAGATGGCATTGCATAATTCACATATATGGTAATTAGACACTAAACAGGTGGCATTCACACAAAGCATGTCTAAACTAAGCAAATGACATAGCAATGCAAGATACCATATGCACGATATGAGCAACATAACCCTGCCAAGTTAGGGCATGCACCTCGGGGGGGGGGAGGGAATATGACTGGTCATCTGTCTATGAATCCTCCTCTGAGGAGCTACCAGTAACCGGCAGGACATGCGCTTCGTCAGATAGCATTGTCTGCTCTGAAGACCTTGTTTCCACTCCAGATTTTCCCATGACCGTGCCGAATGGCTGATGCACAGGAAGAGTAATTGAATGTACTAAAATTGTTGACAAATTTAACACGTAATAAAAAATGGTGGCATGATATAATTCACATATAAGATGACTGGCTAACCAGGGTGGCATTGCAAAATTCACATATATGATGCCTGGCTAAACAAGATGGCATTGCATGATTCACATATACGATAAAGAAACTAAACAGATGGAATTGACACAAAGCATGTCTAAACTAAGCAGATGACATCTTTAATGTATATAGTAAGCAATACAAGGCACCATATGCATGATATTACCAACATCAGCATGCCAAGTTAGAGTGAAGACCTCATGGGGTAAATAGGAGTGGTCTTGTCCTTCTGAATCCCCCTCAGAACAGTTATCTTCCTCTTGATTACAATCTGAAATGGGTGGAGGGGGGCTGCCTTTGCGCCCACCATGGAATGACGTCTGCATGAAATTTTATTGCCACTCAAGGCTCGTCTCTTTTGCTCTACATGATCAGTTCCATTGTGTACAATAACTGGCATGCATAGGAATAAAACATAGTGAGATTATGTAAGGAGTGCATGCACAAATCCAGAGTGATGGTAGCAAACTGTGGATAGACCCAAAACCAATGATAGCAGGCAGATAATAGCTTTACTTAAAAAATAGAGATAATTGCTCCTTTAATGTTTGTTTGCACCCAACATGAAACTCATAGTAGACACCGGAGATTAACCAGATAGTAGACAGATAGTATTGATTGCTTCCCCAATATGTACCCCACAACCATTTAAAAACTCAAGTTTCAGCATTAGTTTGGACCTTACTCGGAGTCTAATAGGTGAACACGATGATAATGTAGCATGTCATCATATTAAGTGACGCATAACGTAAGCAGACACAGAAGAGTGTGACCTCTCTTGCGGACCCGTGTAGTCCTCAAGGTCATCTGCTCAGTTGATGATGGTAATGCAGTTGTCGTGGCTGTCGGCGGCGAAGAAGAAGATCTGAGGCGGCGAAAGACAGTCTCGAGAGCGGATCCCTGCTGTGGTGAACCCTTCCGTTGTTGGAGCAGCTGGGGTGGGGTGGAACACAGCGCCGCAGGAGCAGGACAAACCACACACGGTTTTCTTTGACACATATGTGTAACAGAAGGAATTGAGTAAGGGCTTGTTTGAATTTGAGGATTCTAACAATGCAGGGATAGGAAATAGACAGGAATAGGATAGGAATGCACTTGCAAAACAGAGAATTTAAAAACACCGGATTTCTGCCAATCTGGGTGTTTGATTCACAACAATTGGAAGATCACAGGATGCAAAAAAGCATGGTGAGATTAAGTCAAACCACAAGAAAATGTACGGTTGTAATGCTATTATGCTACTATCTCTTAGTCTTGTGCTTGATGAATAGGAATATGAAAAGGAGGAGAAGTGGAAATTAGAATTCCTACGGTTTTTATTTCAAGGAGACACTAAAGAAACAAATCCTGCAGTTTTCCTTTGCTACATTCCTTTGCACCAAGTTCATGAAAAGTAGTACCATAGGAAACTTTCCAATTCCTATGTTTTTTATTCACTTTTGCTTTCAAGCACTGGCGATTCTAGTAGGCAGGCTTGAGCAAGGAAAATCCTACACTAAAAAAATGTTTTTGTGCTACTTCTATTACTTTGGAGCCAGGCCACTGCCATACTAGCTCAACTCCCAGGCCCATCGACAAATGCACAGCTCAAACGCGCAGAGATAAATAATGATGGCGTTCAAGAGAGTCCATCACGGATAGCTAAGTTGCCTGGTACCTGACTACTTGTCATATAGTAGGATAAAATAATCGTATTTCCTGTTACTACGAGTGCTTAGTGGACAATATATATAACATGTAGAGTAAAAAAGAGACGCAACGAGTGTATAACCTCTTTGGCGAAGCCATGTCGATCTCAGCGTGATTGGGTTGACCGGTGAGGATATTCTGGCTAACTTTGCTATCGGAGGAGGGGAAGAAGATCTTAGGCGTCTGGAGATGGAGCCTGAGGTACTGCTCCGCTGTGATGGAGGGTTTCGCCGTTGGAGCAGCTTTGATGAGTTGTACGATGTCGAGGCAGAAGCAGGACAAGAGAGACAACGAACAACGTTAACCTGAGTGAATTCTAATAGCATCTCCAATACATGACGTAAAATACATAACCACAAAGTGCTAGACATAAAATACATCAGCCGCTCATCTCTGAACTTAACTGTCGAAATTGAACTTAACTGTCAAAACTGAATTTTGCTGTCGAAACTGAACGCACTAGCAAGGTGAGGCTACACGTCGATCGATTGACTTTTTCATCTCTGGTCAGTCGATTTTGCAGCCGTTGAATACGAAATCAAGGGCCTACGGTTCATCTTCAACCTCCACCCCCCTGAGCTGCCAGCCACCACCG
>NC_041387.1:149013805-149024280 GCF_002162155.2 Triticum dicoccoides | reverse complement strand
ACTGAAGTGTAGCTAAATCGGAGCAGCATCGCAAGCAAGAGCAAGAGCGAAAGCAGCAGCACGAGCAAGAGCAATAGCAAGAGCAGACCAGGCAGGGGACCGAGAGCAAGAGCAGAGCAACAGCGCGAGCGAGAGCTAAAGTAGCAGCAGCTCCTACTAATGTGGACGTCGCCGCCGAGGGAGCGACGTCGTGGAGGAAGTGGCTGATGACGCCGCCGTGGATAGAGTCGCGCCGTGTCGGCTCGGGACTGAGTGCCGGCAGCACCGTGAGATCGAATCAAGAAGAAAATGCGGCGATTAGTGTACAACCTCTTTGGTGGCGCCGATTAGGCCGCAGCTTCATCCAAGGAAATGGTGATGATGATGCTCTTCCGGTGGTGCAGGTGAAGACGGCGGTGTGGGAATGGAGGTGGCGCGAAAGATGAGGGGAACATCGGGGCAGGTCCTTGGAGGTGGAGGACGGGGTGGCTGAACCGGCGGGACGACGAGATCGATGATGGATCCTCATCCGGTACGGTGGATGAAGGACATTGAGGTGTTGTTGTGGACGACATCGTCGGGGAAGAGGCTCCGACTGGGCGGCGGACGGAGCAGGGTGTGGGGTTTCGTCGTGGGTTTTCGCAGCCTCGGTGTACGAATGGGTGGGCGGATGGGATGGTAGTGGGGAACCATGGCTTAGGGACACGCTTGTCCGAAGTGTGGGGTAAGTTATGAAAGTACCCCCACCGATTTGAGGTGGTTCTTTCGGTTCAGGGGTACCACGGGCATTTCACGTGTCGGGATTTCACAGGAGGTGGGAGTTTTCGCGCGCGTTGTAATTTCGGAATAGCAAGGCGCGGGTTAAGATGGAGTGAGTTGTCGGAGCACAACGAGACAAAGATATATCTTAAATATTTCGGGCTAACAAGGCACGGGTTGAAGAGGCGGGAGTTTTGCAGTACGATAAACATAGATGCTACCTTGAATTTTCGGCATAACAAGGCGCGGCTTGAAATTTCGGAAGAACAAGCTTAACATGTACCCCAAAAAAGACAATTTGCACCTCAACACGCACAACACACACACAAACACCATTTAGACTAGGGTAAGGTACACGTGCATTGCACGCATGAGATTTGGCAACCAAATTATGAATAAATACCACATTATAGCATGTAAGCTTTGAGTCATATATGCATGATGTAGATGTTCGTTTAATTCTTATAGTTCATTTCATTCAAAATCATCTAGTTTTTATAAGAAAGCTAATCTATTTTAAGATTCATGGAATTGTGCGTTGTAAGACATACAGTAAAAAAAATAATGGCAAATCATGTAGAAAAACATTTGGGCAATTCCGATACGGAAGATTCTAGAACAAATCAGTGTTTGTGTTTTGATGTTTGTGCATTATGCTTAAGTTCAACCATGGAGTCTTCTAGATTATACATGTGGCGAAATCTGGTGGAATCTAGATGATACCCAACGGCCAGTAGTGCTCAAATTTGCCATTGGACCATCGGATTCACCTCATCCAACGACCATCTTTCAAAGTTAAAGTTACCCGCACACAATATAAAACAATATACAATATAATATATATAGGGGTATAGATATAGATATGTGATGCGAAACCCGCCCATCATCTCTAATTAGAATAGTGCGTCCATGCACGGATGCGACGTGGCCAAATGATGTCTGCCATCGGTATCTCAAATTCAAATCAATCTGTCCTTGTTCAATGTGTATACATTACAACATGCTCATTTCCAAACCACACCGCGCAGATCTCCGTTATATTCATGGATGCATGGGCTTCAAACATCAGGATCTCTTATTCAAATATTTGAATTCAACTTTACATTGATTATGACCTCACCTAGTCTTTTACACCCACACAGTCGTCTTCTCTTTATAATTGTACCACTAACTTTCTCTCGTGCATGCATGCAGACACACTACCAGTCGGCATTATCCATCGCACACATGCAATCTTTTTCTTCAGGTCGGTCTCCCATGAAGGCACACACCCACACACATCCCCCTCTCCATCATATCGGGCATTCTTTATCTCTCACGCGTGCATGCGCAATGGTCAATGTTCCTCTATGTATGTGTGTATATAGCTAGGTCTTTCATAGTTTTCCACACAAACCGATCAATCGATATATCCAGTGAGGTCTCACCCTCTTTCCCACGTCCACATCGATCAATCTATACCTCTCTATATAGGATTAACATATATAGCTGATACACCCTCATTAATTATATATCCAACGTCCCCCTCTCATCATCCATGCCCTCCGCTTCACCTCTCAGACTCGTGCACAATGGCAAAGACAGGGGGCAGTAAGGGCACTGCCCCCCCCCCCTAACATCACTATATATCGAGGCTAATATGAATGTGATCATTAGACAATTGCTGCTAAAAATGGTTTAAGTTCATGAATTGACCCTCCTCATAAAGGGTTAGCAAATGCTTGGCCCCCTAGCTCATTTATTTTTCATGGCTCCTCCAGTGCGCGCAACAGCGCACGTTCTCGCCCCTTCTCTCTAAATATTGATCTTGCACTTATGCATTCCTTCATAGTCTCCCTCCACTCGGCCCCTCGCACCATCTTCTAGCCCCCCACCGGATTTTGCCACATGTACAATCTAGCAGACTCCATGGTTGAACTTAAGCATAATGCACAAACCTCAAAACAACAGTGGTTCTCTTTTGTTCTAGAATCTTCCGTATCATAACTTCCCAAACTTTTTTTCTAGTTGAATTGCCATTATTTATTTTTACTTTATGCTTTACAACGCACAATTCCATGAATCATAAAATAGATTAAGGGCTTCTTTGATTCAAAGGATTCTCAAAGGAATTTTGGAGGATTCTAATCATTAGGAATTTTTCCTATCTTGGTTGTTTGATTCATAGGATTGTAAACCATAGGAATTTTTCCATATGATTCATTTGCACTAGATTTCATAGGAAACATCCCATCCACACAAACCTCTATGAAAGAATTCTGCATTTTTTCTATGCACAATCAAACACTCGTACAATCCTGTAGGATTCAAGACGACATTCCACTATAATCCCATGTTTTTCCTATTCCCGCGTTCTTAGCTTTTTTATAAAAACTAATTGATTTTTAATGAGATGAACTATAAGAACTAAACGAAGGGCTACATCAGACATATATGACTCAGAGCTTACAAGCTATAGTGTGGTATTTATTCATAATTTGGTTGCAAAATCCGATGCGTGCAATGCATGTGTACCTTACTAGTACTTCGAGTATGTGCAAAACACGTAAATTAGAATACCAATGGCTTGCTAAACAGTGTCTCACTTATAGTTCATGAAGCCACGTGGCACATGTGGAGGCGTTGTTGCAACCTCCTTGCGTGGATTGATCACAGTGACATGCTGCTGGTTCCAGAAGAATGTACTCGTCCTCCCTGAGCCATACTGACGGTACATGCACGAAGTGAAGATGTGCATGCACGCCACGCACGCACTCATTCCCTCGCACGCACACGCGGGTACAAGGGCGGACGCAATTTTGTACCAAGATCTACCCCATGTGATAATTTGACGGGTGTAAAGTCGTTCACTTCATTGATGGTCAATTAATACAGCGCATGCAAATTGAGTAGACGTGAGGGCGGAAGAAAGACATTATTACTCCACTGCGTGCATGCGAGTAGTTAAATCATGGGTTTCTAGTAGTACTTCCATTGGTCTCCTTCATATTTTGTGCCAATTTTTGACAGTAACATAATATTTACGCATTTGAGCAGTGTAGTACTTGAAATTTATGTTCCGCTAAACTCATTGGGAGCTGTTTCGGGCCTCGAAACCAAAACCATCAATTAATCTTTACCTTGTTCCCATCACATTCGAAAGCCTGCTCACACCTACTAGTACGTACCAAACCTGAACGTGTTCCCACTATGCAGGTATTAGTACTAGTGCTAGTACTTAGGTTATAAAAAGGGGAACTACCTAACCGAAAATTACTCTACCTTTCCTCCTCATAAGTGCTTCTTCCTCGTTCGTCGTTGCCATGGCCGGTGAGCAGAGCTCTAGGTCAAGAACTACTCGTAACAAGGGAGCGACAACCAAGGCTGTGGAAAAAAAAGAGATGGCTCGCTGCCACACAGAGACCTCAAAAGATCTCTCACGGGCAGGCGATGGCTCCCAAGAGCGCCCTAGCCGCGGAGGCGAACATGCCGAGCCGGCGGAGCTGGAGTCGTTATCCCTCGACGGCATGCCCGATCAGCTCAATAAGCACCTCCATAAGCAGAAGGAGTTCATCCAAGGCTTGATGGAGTTGTTGAAGGAGAGCCTCGACGACATGCCCGCTGAGCTCAATAAGCAGGGGGAGTTGACCGTCGGCTTGGTGATGCTGTTGAAGAAGAGCATTGCCTCAGAGAAGAAGGCGACCGGTGAAATCCTGCGACTTCAGGAGGACAAGGCGAAGCTCTGCCACGAAATTGACCTGTTGAAGGAGAAGAACGCCGGCTGGAAGAAGCTGCATGAGAATAGTAGTTCCTCGATGAAGATGATGCAGGCCCTCATCATGGAACAGAAGGAGGAGTTGGCGAAGCTCCGCATCGAGCACCCGGCTGTTGTCAAGGTACGTAATGTGGTCGTGGAACAGATGATGAAGGCCCGCATCGAGAAATCCCGCGTCATGGACAGAATGAAGAAGATGGCGGAGGCGACGCGCAAGGAGATGGAGGCCGTGGAGGCGATGAAGAAGCAGCTACGACCCCGCGGCGAATTAGATCATTTGGGGTGATAATCTTCCTTCTTCTTTTGCTCATGTGTTTCATCTTTTGCTTCGGGTGTTTCGCCGCATGTGTCACATTCTCTGCGAGGCATGAATAGAACAATGCTTTTTTGAGGGAATGAATAGAACAATGCTAACAATGAGATGACTAGCAAATTAGATCATTTTTGATCGCCATATGGCACTGGGCTGCCGTGTTTCGTGCTCCTCCGTTGCAGTACTACTCCAGGGGAAAACTTGAGTATACCGCATGGTTCTTTGCTCCTCCTTAGGTCATCGGCGCATTTATACGAGCAGTCAAATCACAAGGCTCCGACTTCCAGCAGTAATAAGCCGTCAAATCACAAAGGCCCTCGCCTCTCGTGAAACCGACCGAGCTAGACTGCCCCGCCCTCTAGCCTTTTAAAAAATGTATATACTCCACTTTTGTACAGTAGTAGTATCAATGGATTGCGCCATGGAGCAAAACTTGAAATTAAAAAAAACACGGTACATATAGAGAGCGCTCGTCGCCAAATTATGCATATAGTACTATTAAAAAGGCTTGTCACAATAATGGTGTCCAGCACAAGTGCACAACCACCCACCCCTCAAATAAAACTAAGCACCCTGGAATTCTTTGACAAAACTAAGCACCCTGGAATTCTTTGACAAAACTAAGCACCCTGAAATTCTTTGACAACTAAACTGTTGGCCATATATATTGTACGTATATAATGTGAAGAAATGAGTGGTAGTACTATACCAACTAAAAGATGAAATGTAAGAAATACTAGTATGTACGTACTGAAGAGTTAAAGTAACGAGAAGAAACATAACATAGTTCTGCTGGGGGCTCAGCACAACACACCCCTCAAATTAAATTAATCACACTTGAAATTAAACTTTGCAACTATTCTGGTAGACACTACATTAGAACCACCATAAGCAACGACACTGCCACCTTACTCGGAGTCCTCGTCGACGTCCTCGACTTCGTCCTTGTCCCTCTTCCTCTTGGCCAATACTTCTTTGCTTGAACCGCACACATGGCTCTTGCTCTTCATCCAACCCTTGTAGATATTGAAACAAAGGTAGCCATCCATTGCAGCGTAGTGGATGTGGTCTATATCTAGTACATTCCGCTGCCATGCATAACAATGAAACGTGTATGGAGGTTTCTCCAGTTTACTATACAAAGGATGAACCATGGCTCCTGCCAGGGTCAGCATTGAAGGCCGACGAGAGGACACCAGTCGATTCTTCTGGAGGTCGAAGGTGTTGCCTACTACGAGGCCTATCCAACACAGGACTTCTTTGTCGTTACCAAAGTCTACAGTAACGAATTTGACTAGGTTTCTCTCGAGGAAGTCCTTAAAATCCAGGCATTCAACGTCGGCATGGCATATGTGGTAGACCAAGCATAAGTCATGCACGCAAACCTGGATCACGGCGGGCTTCTTCCTCTCTTCGTCCTTTAGATCCTTCTCTCGTCCCAGGACTATGGTGTACTCAACATCTAGCCCAGCGACCCACTCATCATTTGAGTTTTTGAACATGCATCTAAAGCGAGAAAGGCATCCTTTCACCGTCGCAGAAGAACGGGTGTAGATGACGTCGAACTCATCGCCGGTGATGGTTCTAACCTTGTACTCACCGCCGATCGTAGAGATTTGGGACGCCATGGATTTGGGAGGAGGGTTAGGATTAGTGGAACTGCCGTAATGTGAATGGACGGGACGATTAGGAGCGAACCGCCATAGTATTGAAGGACGTGCGGGGACGAGTAGGAGTGAACTGCCAGCGTACGAACGGCAGGGTAGTGGCTTTCCATTCTCCCATGATACGGGCTTCCAAGAGCCCTTGGATCTGAGATCGAATGGTTGCATGGCGTGATTCTAGACCTATGGGTGAATATCCTATCCTGGAGGGTTATTCTGCAAATTTTCAGCAACTTAGCATGCGACCGTTTGATCTCAGATCCAAGGGCTGCCAGTAGCCCATATCATGGTTGCGCCTACCACAACCGTCGCGTCGCTCGCGCGGTCGCGCCCTTGGAGATTTAACACGGTGCGTTAGGCTATCTGATGTTGGCATGTCATACATAATCATCACTTAGTCACTCATACTACAACAAGGTTAGCTATAAGGTTGGCTATAAGTGTATTTATTTATTTTACTCCTCTCTATCTCTTTCTTCGTACTCCCGCCGTCCCATAATATAAGAATGTTTTTGACACTAGTGTAGTGCCAAAAAAGTTCTTATATTATGGGACACAGGGAGTACTAGTATTTATTGCATTTGCCAAGGAGTGACCTCTTCCAATGAAATGGTGTTGCTAAGTTTGCTTCATTTAATTAGCTATAGACTCAACTGTTCAACCTGCATCCAAAACTTGTGAAGAAATAACTCTTATTGTGCTTTGCAGGAAATGGTTCATCATAAGTCTTTCACCAGTACTGTAGTAAAAATTCATACATGGAAGATTCTAGACTAAACCATAAATGGATACACTTTTATTCATGCGCGATACTCCAATAGAGCAAGATGATGCATGGAAGTCTCCACATGCGTAGACAGCGGATTACATTGAGTGAAGACTAATGATCAACATTTAACTTAGTAATGCAGATGTTCAGGTGAACCTCCTTGGAGTCCCCATGCACATTGTTGGGGGTCAAATAATACCATGCGTCTTCCATGTCCACATCGGCGGGAAGGTCCCAGCTCGGCAGAGTCCAAGTCAGCTTTATGTAGCCAGTGTCGCCGCCCACGGACCTCCGAGTGGTAGTAATAGTGAGCATGCACCATTACATCGGCCTCGTGTCAGTGTCAACGTCAGCAGTGTCGCCCCTGCCGCACACTACAGAGATGTGGCGGTGGCCTGCGCGGGCCTCGCCGGTGGCCACGATCAAGAGGAAGACACTGCCGTCCTCCTCCGAGACTAGCACGCGGTGCTGATCCTCCAGCGACTCCGGCACGGTGAACGGGTAGCACGCCTTGTACTTGATGTTCTTCCCCAAGGGCCGGTAGTGATCGCTGCACGCCTGCGTTAGGTGATGCACGATGTCCGCCGGCGAGCCCCAAAACGGCACCGGGCACTCATAGCAGTAGACGAAGGGCTCCTTGGAGGCATCGACCAGGCCGTCCATGAAACGGAAGTGGCTGTAGGGGACGTTCCGCCAGTTGAATATATGAGCAAGTTACTACGAGATTAACAACAAAATAAATCATGACGGCTATAACAGAGATTAAACTAATCATGCGGACTAGCATAGTAGATGAACAGATCGAGTCTAGGACACAGACTAGAAACATGAATTCTACCATGATTTCGAACAGGAAGGACAGAAACACATACGGTGCAACGGGAGCAGCACCATTGGCGTTGAGGTTGTCGCCCATGTCATTGAGGAAGAGGTTGCCGAGGTCGGGGAAGAAGTCGTCGTCGGTGAAGTCGTCGCTGCTAGCGGTCGCGAGAGTGCGCTCCCCAAATGTCAACAGCGCCCGCCGAATGGAGCGCAGGAGGGAGTGGCTGTAGGGGACGTTGCGGCCGCCGAATGGAGCGCGGGACTAGCCCATGAAGCAGTAGATGGTGCTCCTCCCTAGTCTCTATTCTTATCTCTATCTCTACTACTCTTCTTTTTTTTTATAATATACTAGTTGTAGTTGTCAAATCGAATAGTATTGCACCGTCCACTGCACGCCTGGCTGAACACGCCTCCTCGCCTCCATTAAACTCGCATGCAAACCGAGAAACCTACTACGGCCCGCGGGAGGAAATTTGCCGGTTGCCGCGGGAGGGTTATTCTGCAAATTTTCAGCAACTTAGCATGCGACCGTTTGGTCTCAGATCCAAGGGCTACCAGCAGCCCGTATCATGGTCACGCCTACCACCACCGTCGCGTCGCACGTGCGGTCGCACCCTTGGAGATTTAACACGGTGCGTTAGTCTATCTGATGTTGGCATGTCATATATAGTCATCACTTAGTCACTCATACTACAACAAGGTTAGCTATAAGGTTGGCTATAAGTGTATTTTTTTACTCCTCTCTATCTCTTTCTTCGTACTCCCTCCGTCCCATAATATAAGAACGTTTTTGACACTAGTGTAGTGCCAAAAACGTTCTTATATTATGGGACACGGGGAGTACTAGTATTTATTGCATTTGCCAAGGAGTGACCTCTTCCAATGAAATGGTGTTGCTAAGTTTGCTTCATTTAATTAGCAATAGACTCAAAATTGTCTTATCACCTAGGTAAACACGCTTAGCACCGTTTCTTCCTTGGGTCACCAAACTAGTTTCTCTCTTCTTGATTAACTTGCCACATCAGACTTTATGCCTATGTGGCAAGCTTAGCACCTGTAGGAGCAAGTAAGTACAATAGTGCACTTTACATGGCATTTTTGCATATGTGGAGGAAAGAGAGGCAAGGAAAAAGTGAAGAAGTGGGCTGTCATGCAAGAGCCAGCCTCTACTACATGGTGGAGCATTGGGAGAGGCACCTGTATGGAGGTGGTCAGGAATCGGGAGACTCACGCCGGTCGTATTGCCGTAGTTAAAATGATAATGGCAAGTCAAATCACGGGGCTCCACCTGTCTAGCAGTAACTCGATGTCAAATCACACAGCCCTACATTTGCAGCAGCCTACTCCCTCGTCTTCTCGCATCTCTGTCGAACTGACTAGGCGGAACTGCCCCATCGCCTACCGCGCAGGAAAAGCCCCGCCCTCAACTTTTAGATAGTATACAGTATAGTAATTTCGTATCCATGGATTGCGGCATGGAGCAAAGCCTCTAGAAAACGGCGGTACACATGTACGGAGTATACAGCACGCCCGTCGCGTTCGCATCGCACCCCAGACGGTCGGTCGGTCTGGCACGCTGCACTCCGAATGGAACGCGCGTCATATTGCGTTTGCACACGCATGTGGGACCGCAATTGAGAACCGACCATAGGCACACTCCCGGCCATGAAAGTCGGGTGACTTAATAGAAGAGGGAGACGAGCAATAGTACTAGAGAAGTGATGTACTATGTTGGTGCCTGGACGATCCCAACAAGACACGGAAGATCAGTTCGTCCATGCATGTGACCAGACTCCAGAAGGCACGCCTGGATTGGCTATCGTCTACATATCATGCAGGCTGTGTTGTACATGGTTGTAGTTGTGTTGAGAAATCTAAGAAAAAGGTTTCTTGTCATCTCGCAAAATTAGGCGTCATGTGCTTCGGATCACTGCGAAGGTTAAATAGCGACAACTGAGTGGGCTAGTCATTGGGGGCACATGCACGAAGACTACTCGGCTGCCATCTAGGTCAAGCCGGCTATGTTAATTAGGACATCTATCGACGGACCCCTTTTCTACGAGTTTATCTTTATTTTGAGCTTTGTTCCTCGTCTAGTTTGTCCGTCCGGATTCATGTTGTCTCCTTTGGGCAGTGAGGTTATGATTTCTTGTCATGTGGCATTTTTTCGTGTTATATGCTATAATCCGGCGCTTCAGATCGAAATGACGACAACTGCGCCTCCGGGCCACGTGCATGAAGACTTCTCGACATCATTGACGAGGTCAAGCCGGCTCTGGTAGACAAAAGAAAACTAGTACTACTGCACTATATAGGCAGGAGCCTCCGCGCTTGCTTGCTAGTGTTGCTCTCTTCACACTGCCTCGGCCTCTCCAGATCTAAACACGACAGCGGTGGCCTCTCTCTCTCTCTCTC
>NC_041387.1:148976279-149013166 GCF_002162155.2 Triticum dicoccoides | reverse complement strand
GGGGAAGGTGAGAAGGTGCAATAGTCACGCGGTCGTCCTTGGCGACGGCTCTTACCCACTGCTGGTGCATCTCGATCAGCCTGCCTTACTGTTCTCTCCCAAAAACCACTGGCGAGGGAGGGCCTCCCACCCCTTCTTCCTCGCTGTCGTAGTGTGGGCAGATCCGGCCTCCCGCCGCCCACCTAGCGACATCCCGACGACCATCAGGTATAACTTCCTTCGAAACCGGCCTTGCTCTACTTCCCGAGCTCCTGACATCGCTGCATTTGTATCTTTTACTATTTCTCAGGCCCCCTCGTAGATAGGATCAATCGGCTGTTCGGAAACCACCTAATTTTTTTACGTTTAAGAGGTAAAAATAGTTCATGCACTCGAATTTAGCACTACTTGGTTCAAACAAGGAAGAAAGGGGGTGGGGTGGGGGACGATTTGTTACCTGAATCTAGGACTTGGTCGAAAGAGGAAATAATGGGGGCGAGAAGTAGTAGAGACTGGCTATCCAACTGGTCTCTAGGTCTAATAGGGAAATAAAGGGAAACGCAGTACAAACTCAATATAAACCTGATCTATTGGTTGAAAAAGGAAAGAAAGTGGGGACTGGGGGACAAGTCAACAGAGTAAGTCCAGCACTAGATTTGCTAGCCTCACACAGTATAAGGTGGCTATACCGAACAAAAATGGGACCAACCCTTATGTAATGCCACTGGTAAAATGTAGCAGTCGCACTGTTAAAAGTAAGGACACGTTAAACCAATGTTGTTTTCAATGTAATGCCTCCAGTAATATGAATCAATGGCACTTCTTTACATGTCCTGCTAAAATTTCCTATTAAGATAAGTTGGTTCTTTTTGTTAGAAATGCAACTGTCCTGGTTTGCCTACTCTCCCGTGCCCAAAGTAATGTCATATTTAACGGTTGTCATAGTTAATCCTAATGCCCACACTAATATCTAGCAATGCCACTACTTTAGAAATTGCTACTATCCTTGTAGGATTGCCATTCAGATAAGGAACATGCTTCTTTTCAGCTAATGCATGTTTCATCACTTGTTAGTCACCCTCCTTTCCACCTTTTTTTTGCAAACAGAGATATAAATTTCACGCTCGATCTTAGTTGAACGACACAAATGATATCCAAATTATAGTTGAGCATTCCAGGAGCTTCACAACCAACCTTGATGTTGCTCAATTTTATTGCAACTAATGAAGAAGAAGCTCTGTGGGTTTCGTTTTCTGATGGAAATGGAACCGGGGCTGGAGCCCTTTTCTTCAAAAAAATGAAGAAGAAACTGCTAGCTCACGGGAAATTGCTTCATTTTACGTGAACTGCACCAAAAGGTCCCATGAAATCATCCATGTTGGTGACTGAAAGAGCCAGCTTCAGCATCCTAGTCTAAGCACCCCGGCCTCGATCCTTGCGACACACGGTACACCTCGTTTGCCACCTGCTCGACCCTAGTGTCACTGATAAAATGAAGTAATAATACATTTAAAATAGAGCGAGTGTGATCTCTATCATTTCATTTCCAATGTATATAAAGAAAGTGCTTCTCTTTGTTAATTATGTTTCATCAACTAGTCCCATTGTTAATGTTTAAGCGTTTCTGCAAACTGGGGTGCTTAATTTTAGTTGATCTGTACAAAAATAGAGATTTGAATGTCTCAAGGCGCCTCCTTGTACTACCGCTGTACACTGATGTTCATCACTGGCAGACAGTGTATCTGGGAGACTTGGGACGATGTCCAGTATGAGGCGTACCTTATGAGGCGTCGCAGGGCCCATCTCGCCCTCGCAGCATGGCATACTATGATACTATTGCAATATTTTCTTCTATTTATTTTGTGTGTTTCATCAACTACTGTCGCTACAATGTAATCACGCTTTTTCATTATCTGTGCAAACAGGGTTATTCAGTTGCATTTTGGTGGAACTACAAAATGTACGTACGGAACCGGCATATATGCAGAGTGCGAGGTGTGCCAAGTAAAAATTACCGACACCAACCATGTTGCATACACGCATTGGCATCCACCACCACCAGTGGGATGTGTGGTGCTCTCTGTGGACGGATCTTTCTCGGTAGCAAATCCTCTAACCAAATACTAGTAGCTTATATTGGCAGTTTTCTAGGGAGTACTCTTTTCTGAAAGAAGCACCAATCTATTTTTCCTTATTTGTACATTGTGTCACAACTTTGACCCAAAGGTCCAGAGCTATTTTAGGGTGATTGGCGTAGTACTCGGAGACTGATTGTAAGCATGATTTTCATTAGCTGTCACACCGATTGTAAGCATGAGCAGGTGGAAGATTACGTTAGTGCGAAGCTTACCTTAAACACTACCGCCGCCGTTGAAACAAGGCGAGCATCAAGGGAACCGTGGAGAACGGCAGGGAAGCGACGCCGCGCCATCCGGCCTCCTCTTGTGGTGGGAGAACGAATACTCCTGTGGCTCCGGTTGGCTCTGCACCCTCACGAACGGCACACCATACTCGATCGATTCGTTATCCTCTGGGTGCTCGACCTTCGACCTGTACGCCCACCACCTCCGCCTGACTGTCGCCTCGGGCGAATCTATCTACTCCGTCGCCCAGAGGAGATACTTGATGAACTCGGAGGACTGCGGTGTGACTGCCGCCGAGGAGTACATGTACATCGCCGCCCTTATCGCCGCCATCTCGCTCTTTCGCATACATTGCCACATGGCCCACACTGTCCTCGAAATCTCCCACTCATTGTCAAACCAATTAAGGATCTCCTTCAACCTGGCTAACTTTGCCTGGTCTCCACCGGCGATCTGCCTGATTCGTTGTTGCATCCTCTCCATAGATGTCCTTCTGAGTGGTCCGGTGCTAGCTTTGGAAGATGGGAGGAGATACGGTGGTATTGCAATAGAGAAGAGGGAGAGGCGAGATGGTGGTTTTGGAATGGAGATGACGGAGAGGAGAGGAGGTGGTTTTGCAATGGAGAAGATCAGAAGAGGGAGAGGCGAGACAGTGGTTTTGGAATGGAGATGATGGAGAGGAGAGGAGGTGGTTTTGCAATGGAGAAGATCAGAAGAGGGAGAGGCGAGACAGTGGTTTTGGAATGGAGATGATGGAGAGGAGAGGAGGTGGTTTTTCAATGGAGAAGAGGGAGAGGAGCGTGCGGCAGTGATTTAGGATTGGACGAGAGGGCCGGCATGCTGTGACTGGACCAAAATCAAAATCAATTTACCCTTCAATTAAGAAACGACCCCACATTAACTATTCTTCCTTTTATTCTGGGTCATAATTGACCATGATTTTTGCACATAAAGTATATGGTATACGTTGCAAAAATAATATAATTTGAAAGTACATTCAGATACGAACCAAACGATACAATTTTTGGTGACATGCATTCACATTTTGCTTGTCAAATACAGTACGTGGTCAAACTTTGACCCAAAATATGCAAAACAACAAAAAAATACTTCCAAGACCAGCGCCGCTCTTCCGCTCTTCTCCTCTTAAACACCCGCCGCTCCTCTCCTGTTCCAATCTAAATCCAGCGCTGCTCCTCTCCTCTTCCATTTCAAAACCACCGCCCCTCCTCTCCTGTTCCAGTCCAAAACCAGCTTCGCTCCTCTCCCGTTCTAATCCAAAACCAACACTGCTCCTCTCCTCTTCCATTCAAAAACCACCGCCGGTGAGTGAAGGTGCTGTGGAGAAGTAGATCGATGGAGGAGTACAACCGATACGTGAGGATCGCAGACGGCGACCCTGTGAAGCTAGCTAGGATATTGGAGATACAGTCTTGGTTTGACAACAAGGACCAACTAGCGGCGACGGCGACATCCATGGCCAAATATCTGCAATAGAGCGAAAAGGCGGCGATACTCCCAGAGGGAGTCGCGCCGGAGTACATAGAGCTGCTCCTCTGGGCCATGGAGCAAACAGATTCACCGAATCCGATCGTGAGGGAGCGGTGCTGGGAGTATCGATCCCAGATGGAGCATCCACAAGAGATTGAAGGATCGAGCATCTACAGGGTACCGTTTGTGAGGGTGTCCTGCTAGAGAGAGCCAGTGGAGTCTTCATCAACCGAACCCAACTGCAAGAGGAAAAAAGTAGTTGGCCCGACGACGCTCCCCCGCCATCGTCTCCATTTCCGTTCACATCGTCTCACGGGGCGGCTGTCTGCCACCGAGGAATAGGAGGGGACTGCCCCCCCAGCCCAATAGTCGGGCAGGTTGTGAACTGTCAGGAGGAGCTTAGGGTTGTCAGTATTTGCAGGTTGTTGTAGGACCTTGAGAAGAGGTGTCTAGAGGGGGGGGGTGATTAGACACTAAATACCAAAGTTGTAGTTTTTAACTTCTTTAAGTTTAAGTGGAGTTTAGGCACAAGTTTAACATTCACAATACATAACAAGCAAGCATGCAAAGAGTATATGAGCAGCAGAAAGTAAAGCATGCAACTTGCAAGAATGTAAAGGGAAGGGTTTTGGAGGATTCAAACGCAATTGGAGACACGGATGTTTTTGTCGTGGTTCTGATAGGTGGTGCTATCATACATCCACGTTGATGGAGACTTCAACCCACGAAGGGTAACGGTTGCACGAGTTCACAGAGGGCTCCACCCACGAAGGGTCCACGAAGAAGCAACCTTGTCTATCCCACCATGGTCGTCGCCCGCGAAGGACTTGCCTCACTAGCGGTAGATCTTCACGAAGTAGGCGATCTCCTTGCCCTTACAAACTCCTTGGTTCAACTCCACAATCTTGTTGGAGGCTCCCAAGTGACACCTAGCCAATCTAGGAGACACCACTCTTCAAGAAGTAACAAATGGTGCGTTGATGATGAACTCCTTGCTCTTGTGCTTCAAGTTATAGTCTCCCCAACACTAAACTCTCTCTCATAGGATTTGGATCTGGTGGAAAGAAGATTTGAGTGGAAAGCAACTTGGGGAAGGCTAGAGATCAAGATTCATATGGTAGGAATGGAATATCTTGGCCTCAACACATGAGTAGGTAGTTCTCTCTCAGAAATAGGATGCTGGAAGTGTAGGTTCGTTCTGATGGCTCTCTCCACGAATGAAGAGGAGGTGGAGGGGTATATATAGCCTACACAGAAAATCTAACTGTTACACACAACTTGCCAAACTCGGTGGGACCGAATTGATAAACTCGGTCGGACCGATTTAGCAAATCTAGTGACCGTTAGGATTTTCGGTGGGACCGATATGCAACTCGGTAGGACCGATATGGTTAGGGTTAGGGCATAACGTAATCTCGATGAGACCGATTACACAAACTCGGTGAGACCGATTTTGGTAATTAGCTAACCAGAGAGTTGGTCAGGCAAACTCAGTGGGACCGATTACTCAAACTCGGTGGGACCGATTTTGGTAATAGGTTAACCAGAGAGTTTGCATTGTAATCTCGGTAGTACCGATTACTCAAACTCGGTGAGACCAATTTTGGTAATGGACATACACAGAGAGATTACAATCCCATCTCGGTAAGACCGAGATCCCTATCGGTGAGACCGATTTGCCTAGGGTTTGTGGCAGTGGCTATGTCATCTGAACTCGGTGGCGGCGGATAGAAAGAATCGGTGGGGCCGAGTTTGACTTTTAGGTTTAGGACATATGTGTGGAAGTGGGAAAGTAGTTGAGGGTTTTGGAGCATATCACTAAGCACTGTGGAGCAAGAAACTCATTAAGCAACACCTCATCCCTTCTTGATAGTATTGACTTTTCCTATAGACTCAATTTGATCTTGGATCACTAAAATGTAAAATGAAGAGTCTGGAGCTTGAAGCTTGAGCCAATCCTTTGTCCTTATCATCTTGAAGGAGTTCCACATCCTTTGGTCCATGCCACTCCATTGTTGAACTTATCTGAAACATACTAGATAGAAGTGTTAGTCCAACAAAAGATATGTTGACATTAATTACCAAAACCACCTAGGGAGCACTTGTGCTTTCAATCTCCCCCTTTTTGGTAATTGATGACAACATACATCAAAGCTTTAGATAAAGATATAAATAATAGCAAGTAAAGCTTTGGAAAGACATGTAACAAGCATAGGCTCCCCCTACATGTATGCAATCATGTGAATATGGAATATAGAAGCATGTGAGAGGATAACCATGATAGAGTAGGCAATGTGTTACATGTATCTTGGCCATATGCATTAGAGCAAAGAATATTGAAGAAAATACCTTCATGCCCATGAGTCCTTCTTGCAAACAGTATGTACATCAGCAAGAATCCCTTATACACATGATTGTGATGCATATACTTACCTTGTAGTCTTGAGTTGGCTTAGGATGGAATGAACCTGCGTAAACAAGGTTAGATAACACAGGTACATCTACTAGCCAGAGCAAACAGAAGAAACCACAAGAATACTAAGACTGGGATGACATGTAGAGAGTGAGTACTAAGTACCACATTGGATTAGACATGTCCCCAAGAGTAAAGATATGCAATGAATTTAAATGATTTCTTTCCCTTAGATGTCTTGCTCCCCCTGAATCTAGCATGGGATACTGGGAGAAGATAGGGAACAGAAAATCAGAGCTGAAAGATACAAATGACAGAGCTAATGCAAGCCAATGCAAATAAGCACATATGAACATGTCTTTCCCCTCAAGAAGACATGTGGCATCTCTCCTCTTGAACACCAAGCATCTGTGATCCTTGACAAATACTTTCTACTTGAGTATTCTCTCCCCCTGGAGATCTCTTTCTCCCCCTGAGGAGGTGATACTCTCTCTCTCTCTCTCTCTGATGTGATCTCTCTAAGTGATAAGCTTTGATGTGATCTCTCTCTCTCCCTTTGACATCAATTTACAAGAAGGGTTTGATCCTTGAGTCACAGCACAAAGCATTTATAAAAATGTGATGCTTGTAGAGGACAAGATTCATTGAGTGGAGCTGGATCAGAAGAAACACAGAATAAGTGGCAAACTATTTTTTTTCTATTGTGAAATCGGTGGCACCGAGTGGTATGCTTCGCTTGTACCGAAAGATTCGGTTGGACCGAAAACAACAAATCGGTGAAACCAAGTTCATCGCAGAGAAAACACTTGTCACCTCAGCTCACTAGACTAGTAGGATCTCTCAAATATTTGCAAGGAATTTACTGAATGATATGCAATGAATTGGATGCAGAAAATGCAGAGCAAAAAAATTTTTTTGAAAGGGGAAACAAATATGCATGAGACGAATGCAAAAACACATAAAAGAACACAAGAGATCTTCATCTAGAGATGGTCGGCGACAAAGTCACCTATGTTAGAGTATATTGACTTAGGAGTCAAGTGAGATCACTTGATCATAGGTCATACTCATCGTTTAAGCTCACAATGGGGTTGCCATTTTTCGTTTAAGCATCTAGATGTATTCACATCTTGTCGAGTTGCTTTAGCTGATGACTCGGAGTAAACCTTCTCTAAGATGGAATAACATACCTTGGTTGGTGGTCTTGTCCATGTAGTTGAACTTGTGTGGGTTGCTCAACGTTGATGTAGCTCATCAAGTGTTGGGAGCACCACTTGGAATTTGAGTCCATCTTCCTACATGGGTTAGTTATTGCAAGGAAGAGCACTTGTGTATCCAAAAATGATAATCATGAAGCTCAACATGGAATTTGTCAAAGGATATGTTTGAATGGTTCCGTGCTTCCTTGTCTTCAACCACCATAGTGTAGAGACTTGGTGATGTAGAGATTTCTCAAGATGTGAGTAGATTACAATCTCATGGAATTTGATCCAACCAAGTACCTACATGGGTTAGATAACATGCAAGATGCAAATATATCCAAGACATAAGATTTTCATCATAAGAGAAATATCAAGGATTAGTCATAAGCTCATGTCTTGCATGTATCCAATGGAGTTTCTACTCCAAGTTTGAAGCATCAATGATGTTCAATTCACCTCTTAACCTGCAAAACACTTTCTCATCAAGAGGTTTAGTGAATATATCCGCTAATTGCTTTTCGGTGCGAACATGCTTAAGATTAATGTCACCCTTAGCAACATGATCTTGAATGAAATGATGACGAACTTCAATATGCTTAGTTTGAGAATGTTGTACGGGATTATGACCAATTTTGATAGCACTTTCATTGACACAAAGCAATGGAACATGTTTCACATATATCCCATAATCTTTAAGAGTTTGGGTCATCCAAAGTAATTGAGCACAACATGAACCAGCGGCAATGTACTCCGCTTCGGCGGTAGATAAGGATACCGAGTTTTGTTTCTTGGAAGACCAAGACACAAGAGATCTACCAAGAAATTGACAAGTACCCGAAGTGGACTTTCTATCAACCTTGTCACTGGCATAGTCCGAGTCAGAGTAGCCAACAAGATCGAAAGAGGCCCTCTTAGGATACCAAATGCCAAAATTTGGTGTATGAATTAAGTATATCACTATCCTTTTCACGGCCTTAAGATGACATTCTTTAGGAGCAGCTTGATATCGTGCACACATGCACACACTTAGCATGATATCGGGACGTGAAGCACATAGATATAACAATGAACCAATCATAGAGCGATAAACCTTTTGATCAACCGGTTCACCATCTTTGGTCAAGTCAAGATGTCCACTAGTAGGCATGGGTGTAGTCATACCTTTTCATTCTTGCATATTGAACTTCTTGAATAAGTCCTTGGTGTACTTTGTTTGAGAGACAAAAGTACCTTCCTTAGTTTGCTTGATTTGCAAACCAAGAAATAATTTGAGTTCACTCATCATAGACATCTCAAACTTCTCCGACATTAGCTTCCCAAACTTTTCACTAAAATGAGAGTTAGTTGAACCAAATATAATATCATCAACATAGATTTGGCACACAAATAGTTCTCCATTAACCCTTTTAGTAAAAAGTGTGGAATCAATTTTCCCAATTTCAAAGCCTTTTTCAATAAGGAACTTGGTCAAGCATTTATACCACGCTCTCGGAGCTTGTTTAAGACCATAAAGATCTTTGTGAAGTTTGTAAACATGATTTGGTTTCTTAGGATTGACAAAGCCGGGAGGTTGTTTAACATAAACTTCCTCCTCTATTTCACCATTTAGAAAATCACTTTTAATGTCCATTTGGTACAAGGTGATATCATGGTGATTAGCATAGGTAAGTAAGATGTGAATGGACTCAAGTCTAGCAACGGGAGCATAAGTCTCACCATAGTCCATACCTTCGACTTGTGTGTAGCCTTGGGCGACGAGACGTGCTTTGTTGCGAACTACTTGTCCATCTTCATCTTGCTTGTTGCGAAACACCCATTTGGTACCGATGATGTTGTGGTTGTTGTCGGGCTTCTCAACTAATGTCCAAACTTGGTTCCTCTCAAAGTTGTGTAGCTCTTCATGCATAGCATTTATCCAATCCGGATCTTCCAATGCTTCTTCGACCTTCATAGGCTCAATGCTAGATATGAAAGAATAGTTTTCGCAAAAGTTAGCTAAACGAGTTTTAGAGCGAGTGATTCTCCCGGTTTGAATATCATTGTAGATTTGCTCGACGGGATGATCTTTAGCAATTCTTGCTCGAACTCGTGAAAGCTTTTGCTTGGTTCTTGGTTGAACTTCTTCTTCATATTGTTCTTCTTCTTGGCCTTCTTCATTGTTGGCGTTGTCGTTCTCTTGTCGTGGTGGAGAAGGAGGTTGTTGACGTTCATCTTGATGCACTTCCTCGTTTTCTTCATCTTGGTGTGTCCCACTTGTGGATGCTTCCGTATCAACTCTTGGTTCGCCTTGCCATGAGGTAGAAGCTTCCACTTGGACGTACGAGGTACTCTCCTTCTCCTCCGTTGGACAAATCTTGCCAATAGACAAGTCTTGGATTGCTTTCGAGGGATCTTTATCTCCTACATCAATTGTCTATTGCTCTATTTGCGAGCTGTTAGATTCATCAAACTTCACATCTACCGTCTCTTCAACCTTTCGGGTGAAATTGTTGTAGACACGGTAAGTGTGAGAGTTTGAGCCATAACCTAGTAGGAAACCTTCATGAGACCTAGGAGCAAATTTAGAACGACGATGCTTATCAAGAATGTAGCACTTTGAGCCGAATACTCGAAAGTATCCAACTTGGGGTTTGTTACCGGTGAGGAGCTCGTATGCTGTCTTGCCGAGTAGCTTGTGAAGATACAAGCGATTTGTTGCATGACAAGTTGTCTCAACCGCTTCTGCCCAAAAGTGCTTTGGCGTCTTGTACTCATCAAGCATCGTTCTCGCCATTTCGATGAGCGTCCGGTTCTTCCTCTCAACAACTCCATTTTGTTGAGGTGTGTACGTAGCCGAGAACTCGTGTGAAATCCCTTCTCCGTCAAGAAAGGTGTCCACATTTGCGTTCTTGAACTCCGTTCTGTTGTCGCTGCGAACCTTCTTGATCTTCACTTCAAATTGATTTTGGGCCTTCCTGGCGAAGTTTTTGAAGATCTTTTGGACCTGTGATTTATCATCGAGAAAGAACACCCATGTAAATCTTGAAAAATCATCAACTATAACTAGACCAAAAGAATTTCCACTGAGACTCTTGTAAGTGTTGGGACCAAAAAGATCCATGTGAAGTAGCTCGAGTGGCCTCCTTGTGGTCATGATGTTCTTCACGGGATGCCTTCCTCCAACCTGTATACCTGCTTGACAAGCGCTGCAAAGTCTATCCTTATCAAATATGACATCGTTAACACCAAGGATATGGTTCCCTTTAATAAGCTTGTCAAGGTTTCTCATGCCAACGTGACCTAGTCGTCTATGCCATAACTAACCTTTTGAGGATTTAACAATGAAGCAAGTTTGAGGTTGAGCCTTTTTAGTGAAATCAACAATGTATAGATCACCTCTACGCACATTAGCAAAGACCATTTTATGATTATCTCTACGAAGCACTTGGCAATCTACTTCAGTAAATAGGACATTGAAACCGAAATCAGCAAGTCTAGATACTGAAAGTAAGTTGTAGCCAAGAGATTCAATGAGCATAACATTATGAATGGAGCTATCATGTGATATGGCCACCTTACCGAGGCCAACCACCTTACCCTTGGAGTTGTCACGGAAAGTGACATACTTTCGAGGACTATCATTTTCAGCAAGCTCACGAAACATGTCTTTATCTCCGGTCATGTGATCGGTACATCCACTATCAAGAACCCATTCCTTTCCTCCTGACATATATCACCATAGATTTGCCATAAGACCAAAGTGTCTCATTGCATCATCAAGATCGAAATCACTATCATCATCCTCATCATAGTATCCATGTTCAACATCGTCATTTGGTGGATCAAATCCTAGAGAGGGTGATTCGTTAGAGTGAGTTTGACAATGATCTTGCTTATGAATTCTTATATCTTCGGAAATAATATCACTAATAATTCCAACATCTCCTTTGGCACGCATAAGGTTTGTAAGCTCAAATAGACGATCACCAAACATAGGATCACTAGTATTCATCTTACTCAAGGCAATAGACTTATGGAGAATTTCATCTAGATTTTTCAAGGAATAATTTGGAAAGCGTTCCTCAAGAAATTTCCATATAGTGTAGGCACACTCAAGAGTAGGCAAGTTTATAAATAAGTTTCTAGGCAAGCCTCTAGTGATAAGATTAACAGTTCTAAGATTCTTAATCATGTCAATTGACTCATCAAGAGTAGGATGCATAGGATCAACATGAGGTGCACAAGGGCTAGCAATGTACTTGTTCAAATGATATTGATTGAAAATTACAAGCATCTCATTTTTCCACTCATGAAAAAACTCTCCATCAAGAATAGGCACTCTATGTCTAAGACTCCCCAAAGTAGACTCATCCATCTTCCTCCAATGGTGATTAAACCAAGGCAATGGACACCAAGCTCTGATACCACTTGTAGGACCTTGAGAAGAGGTGTCTGGAGGGGGGGTGATTAGACACTAAATACCAAAGTTGCAGTTTTTAACTTCTTTAAGTTTAAGTGGAGTTTAGGCACAAGTTTAACATTCACAATACATAACAAGCAAGCATGCAAAGAGTATATGAGCAGCGTAAAGTAAAGCATGCAACTTGCAAGAATGTAAAGGGAAGGGTTTTGGAGGATTCAAACGCAATTGGAGAGACGGATGTTTTTGTCGTGGTTCCGATAGGTGGTGCTATCGTACATCCACGTTGATGGAGACTTCAACCCACGAAGGGTAACGGTTGTGCGAGTCCACGGAGGGCTCCACCCACGAAGGGTCCACGAAGAAGCAACCTTGTCTATCCCACCATGGCCGTCGCCCACGAAGGACTTGCCTCACTAGTGTTAGATCTTCACGAAGTATGCGATCTCCTTGCCCTTACAAACTCCTTGGTTCAACTCCACAATCTTGTCGGAGACTCCCAAGTGACACCTAGCCAATCTAGGAGACACCACTCTCCAAGAAGTAACAAATGGTGCGTTGATGAAGAACTCCTTGCTCTTGTGCTTCAAATGATAGTCTCCCCAACACTCAACTCTTTCTCATAGGATTTGGATCTGGTGGAAAGAAGATTTGAGTGGAAAGCAACTTGGGGAAGGCTAGAGATCAAGATTCATATGGTAGGAATGGAAAATCTTGGCCTCAACACATGAGTAGGTAGTTCTCTCTCAGAAATAGGATGCTGGAAGTGTAGGTTCGTTTTGATGGCTCTCTCCACGAATGAAGAGGAGGTGGAGGGGTATATATAGCCTCCACACAAAATCTAACCGTTACACACAACTTGCCAAACTCGGTGGGACCGAATTGATAAACTCGGTCGGACCGATTCAGAAAATCTAGTGACCGTTAGGATTTTCGGGGACCGATATGCAACTTGGTAGGACCGATATGGTTAGGGTTAGGGCATAACGTAATCTTGGTGAGACCGATTACACAAACTCGGTGAGACTGATGTTGGTAATTAGCTAACCAGAGAGTTGGTCAGGCAAACTCGGTGGGACCGATTACTCAAACTCGGTGGGACCAATTTTGGTAATAGGTTAACCAGAGAGTTTGCATTGTAATCTCGGTAGTACCGATTACTCAAACTCGGTGAGACCGATTTTGGTAATGGACATACACAGAGAGATTACAATCCCATCTCGTTAAGACCGAGATCCCATCGGTGAGAACGATTTGCCTAGGGTTTGTGGCAGTGGCTATGTCATTTGAACTCGGTGGCGCCGGATAGAAACAATCAGTGGGGCCGAGTTTGACTTTTAGGTTTAGGACATATGTGTGGAAGTGGGAAAGTAGTTGAGGGTTTTGGAGCATATCACTAAGCACTGTGGAGCAAGAAACTCATTAAGCAACACCTTATCCCTTCTTGATAGTATTGGCTTTTCCTATAGACTCAATGTGATCTTGGATCACTAAAATGTAAAATGAAGAGTCTTGAGCTTGAAGCTTGAGCCAATCCTTTGTCCTTAGCATCTTGAAGGAGTTCCCATATCCTTTGGTCCATGCCACTCCATTGTTGAACTTATCTGAAACATACTAGATAAAAGTGTTAGTCCAACAAAAGATATGTTGACATTAATTACCAAAACCACCTAGGGAGCACTTGTGCTTTCAGTTGTGAATTGTGTTTTGTGTTGTGTATTTTGAGAGTACTTTCAGATATGAATGTCTTTTGAATTTCAGATTTGCAGTATTGAGCATATGAAGTATTTTATGAATTATAGAGATCTATTTTTAGCACTTAAAAATGTAGTTTCATAGGAGTATAAAAGTGCAGACAATGTGATTCCTAGAGAAGAAACTGCAAGTTTTAGTTTTAGATAAGAAACTGCAAGTTTCAGTTTCAGATAAGAAACTGCAAGTTCAGTTTCAGATAAGAAACTGCAACTTTCAGAGGCAGAGCATTTATATTAACGCGGCCTTTCCAAACAGGGTTAACATCATGTTGGAAGTTTTATTCATGGTCAAAAATGGAACTACCAGCCAGTTAACATCATGCTGATCAACATTCATGCATAGTACATCTTCATATGATGCACAGTCAAAGTGCCCACACAATGTCGAGTGTGCGAAACACAAAGAAAACGAGGGACGAAGTTTTGGCAAGTGTTGGATGTGGTTTTGGGCTGCCCCGTCTAGGCTTTCATTTTTAACATGCGCATCCCACGACCTCAGATGGGAGGTCCATAGGCCTGTTTGTATTTTCTTCAGGGATGTCATGTATCGACCGGCCTATGGACCTCCCATCCGAGGTTTTATTTTTCCTGAATATCGGCAACCCAATTTGTGTATTTTTTTTTGAAGAAAACACAGAGGTCTGTTCTATTTTTCTATATAAGAATAGGAACGCCAGGTCCAACATATATTCCCTTATAACTATATTATATATATTTAAATTATTTTATATGTTATTATATATTATTTTTATTATCATCATATATTTAACAGCTACTTACATATGTAAGAAAACAATATCCCACATCTTATTAACTTATATAAATAATTTCTTAACAATAAAATCATGGATTGTTTTGGCACGAAAATCCTAGTGATTGTGTACAAAAGCTTGGTAAGATTTAAGGACGAATGTAATAATATTACTTATTATTTAAATATATTTATAACAAAATGCTTAGCCCCTTTTTATTCTTTGATAACATTGCTGGCCCAACCCAACATTATAATTAGAATCATCCCAGCAAAATCGTGTATTTCGAGAAAGTGCAAATGGCCTGTAATTTTTTAGGAAATAAAATAAATGGGCTGCATGGACGCTACATAATTTGTTCACCCAGCCCAGCTAATGGTTGTAATTCAAAAAAAGATCAAATTGACTATAAATTCTACCGCGCAAAAAAAGACTGTAAATTCTGAAAAAAAATTGGTTGAATACGTGCCACATTTTTGGAGGCTGAAATGTGGGCCAATAGGTCGAAGCCAACGCAAGTCGTTGTCAAATTAGTCAACAAATGATTCTGACATGTTAGCCATTGGATTTACATCCAACGACCGGCATCCATCTTCAATCTCTTGTCTTCTTCCTCCAGCACCGCCGGGACCACCTCCCGCCTCCTGCTGCTAGCAGCTCTTCTTAGCACACTTCGCTATGAAGCGCTACTCCACCGTTGGCCAGGCCGTCCCTCCACCCCTCCACACCTCCTGTTCTTCTCCATCGACTGCTGAACCACACTGCACTAGAACCAGTTAACCCTCGTACACCTCTCTGACTCTACTCCCGCGTCTTCCCATCTCCGGCTCGTTGCTGTCCGGGGCCTCGCCGTCATCCACCACCTTGGATGCGCTCGGCGTGGCATGGTCAACGTGGTCAACGAATGACACCATCGAAAGTAGATTGTGCGTGGAGAGGCTGACAGTTGGGTCCACGGCCACACACAAGGAAATGCCTCCTTATTACGCGCAAAATAATGATTCCTCCACCAGACATCTGGGACCCACCGGAAGGGCCTCTGTATTTCGCAAAAAAAACGTGCCCCCCGCTGATAGGTCGGACCCACCAGCTATCTTCACACGCAAGGAAGTGCCTCCTTATTACGCACAAAAAAATGAATACTCCCCCTGCCAGCTGGAACCCAACATAGTGGGAGGCTGACTTGTGGGCCTACCAAGTTGACGGGGACGGAGGGCTTTCTCAACTTAGTCAATATGAACGATTCTAGCTCCTGTTACCGTACGATGTTCATCCAATGGCCGTAGTGCTTCTTCAACCTCTGGTCTTCTTACTCTAGCCGCCCAAACCAGTGTCGGTCGTGTCGCGTGCTCCTGCGTCCCGTGGTCGGCTGTGATGCCGCGGAGGCCTCACCACCCCCTACTACTCCCACCGCTGGCCAGGCCATCCCTCTACTCACCCACACCCCTGATACGTCTCCAACATATCTACTTTTCCAAACACTTTTGCCATTGTTTTGGACTCTAACTTGCATGATTTGAATGAAACTAACCCGGACTGACGTTGTTTTCAGCAGAACTGCCATGATGTTGTTTTATGTGTAGAAAAGAAAAGTTCTCGGAATGTCCTGGAAATCCACGGGGGCACTTTTTGGAATTAATAAGAATTTTTGGCGAAAGAATTAATGCTAGGGGCCCACAGCCTGTCCACGAGACAGCCCCCCCTAGGGCGCGGCCTCCTATCTCGTGGGCCCCCTGGACCTCCTCCGACCTCAACTCCAACTCCATATATTCCGTCTCGGGAAGAAAAATAGGAGAGAAAGTTTCATCGTGTTTTACGACACGGAGCCGCCGCCAAGCCGTAATCTCTCTCGGGAGGGCTGATGTGGAGTCCGTTCGGGGCTCCGGAGAGGGGGATTCGTCGCTGTCATCATCATCAACCATCCTCCATCACCAATTTCATGATGCTCACCGCCGTGCGTGAGTAATTCCATCATAGGCTTGTTGGACGGTGATGGGTTGGATGAGATTTACCATGTAATCAAGTTAGTTTTGTTAGGTTTGATCCCTAGTATTCACTATGTTCTGAGATTGATGTTGCTATGACTTTGCTATGCTTAATGCTTGTCACTAGGGCCCGAGTGCCATGATTTCAGATCTGAACCTATTATGTTTTCATGAATATATGTGTGTTCTTGATCCTATCTTGCAAGTCTATAGTCACCTATTATGTGTTATGATCCGACAACCCTGAAGTGACAATAATCGGGATACTTCTCAGTGATGACCGTAGTTTTCAGGAGTTCATGTATTCACTATGTGCTAATGCTTTGTTCTGGTTCTCTATTAAAAGGAGGCCTTAATATCCCTTAGTTTCCGTAAGGACCCCGCTGCAACGGGAGGGTAGGACAAAAGATGTCATACAAGTTCTTTTCCATAAGCATGTATGACTATTTACGGAATACATGCCTACATTACATTGATGAACTGGAGCTAGTTCTATATCACCCTATGTTATAACTGTTGCATGAGGAATCGCATCCGGCATAATTACCCATCACTGATCCATTGCCTACGAGCTTTTCACATATTGTTCTTCGCTTATTTACTTTTCTGTTGCTACTGTTACATCTACTACAAAAGCCCGAAAACATTTATCTTTACTTTTGCTACTGTTACCTTTATTATTATACCACTTTTGCTACTAAATACTTTGCTGCAGATACTAAGTTATCCAGGTGTGGTTGAATTGACAACTCAACTGCTAATACTCAAGAATATTCTTTGGCTCCCCTTGTGTCGAATCAATAAATTTGGGTTGAATACTCTACCCTCGAAAGTTGTTGTGATCCCCTATACTTGTGGGTTATCAAGACTAATTTCTGGTGCCGTTGCCGTGGAGCATAGCTCTATTCTCTGAGTCACTTGGGATTTATATCTGTTGATCACTATGAAGAACTTGAAAGACGCTAAAACCATGATTTTACCATCAACTACGAGGGGAGGTAAGGAACTGCCATGTAGCTCTGCACTAGATTCTCCTTTCGTTATCAGTAGGCTTGCTACACCTAAACCTGCTACTGCTATGAATTCTGATATGTCGCATGTTACTGATGATGCCACTTCTGCTATGCATGATGAAACTACTTCTATGCGTGATACTACTTTGCCATTAGGTGAATTTCTTGATGAACAACTTGCTGGAGTTAGGGGGAATGAAAATATTGAAGAACCTATTATTGATGATAGTGATGATGAAGGTTCCCCCAATGATTATGTATTACCTGTTGTTCCTAAGTGTTATGTTATGAATGAAACAGCTGCTATGGAAATCCTTGCTTTCAATGATAGAAATGATCTTAAGAAATTATTAGCTAAATGGAAACAGCAGTCTCTTATTGCTAGAATGAAACCCGATCCTGCTTTTGCTACTTCACCTATCTGTGTTACTGAAAAAGGATTATGAATTCTCTGTGGATCCTGATATTATTACTTTAGTTGAATCTGATCCTTTCTATGGCCTTGAATCTGAAACTGTTGTGGCATATCTTACCAAGTTGAATGATATAGCCACCCTGTTCTCATTAAAGGGTGATGCTAAGACTTGGTATAATTCTCTTTGTCGATGTCAAAACCGACGGATCTCGGGTAGGGGGTCCCGAACTGTGTGTCTAGGCGGATGGTAACAGGAGACAAGGGACACGATGTTTTTACCCAGGTTCGGGCCCTCTCGATGGAGGTAAAACCCTACTCCTGCTTGATTAATATTGATGATATGGGTAGTACAAGAGTTGATCTATCACGAGATCAGTGAGGCTAAACCCTAGAAGCTAGCCTATGGTATGATTGTTGTTCCTCCTACGGACTAAAACTCTCCGGTTTATATAGACACCGGAGAGGGCTAGAGTTACACATAGTCGGTTACAATGGGAGGAAATGTTCATATCAAATCGCCAAGCTTGCCTTCCACGCCAAGGAAAGTCCTATCCGGACACGGGACGAAGTCTTCAATCTTGTATCTTCATAGTCCGGGAGTCCGGCCAAAGGTCACAGTCCGGCCATCCGGACACCCCCTAATCCAGGACTCCCTCAGTAGCCCCCGAACCAGGCTTCAATCACGATGAGTCCGGCGCGCAAGTTTGTCTTCGGCATTGCAAGGCGGGTTCTTCTCCAAATTCCATGTACCTGTCGAATAGTGTCCGGCTTCTAGTGCATGTTGCACTCCTCAGCTTCTGTGCCCAATAATGACCATCTTCCATGTGTCAAACGAATGCGAAAAGCCAGGGAGTTTTTTCATTTACCCCCCTAGCTGCGTAAATGAGCCGCCCATAAAAGAGACGGGGATTTAGATCCAATTCACACCATCTTCCCTCCATGAGCATTCATCAGAGCGCCTTCGACAGAGATCCATTCTACCATGGCCGGTGGATGCAGCCCCTCCTCTCGCCTCTCCAGCCCTTGGCCCGGAGATTGGAGCGGTGTTCCGTCCCACATAGCGAGCTAGTAGTGCTCCAACCCAAGGGGCTCCTCCCCCCAGCATATATGGTCCCAGTTCGAGCCGGGATTGCCACCTATAGCGGCGGAGAGCAGGCGGAGAGCGTCCCCAATCCCTCCCAAGGAGAGCGGGTATGCCTAGTCCCTTATTTAATAAGAGGACTCGGATTTCCAATTCATCCGTTTCTCTGAGGGCTACTGGAATTCTACGGCCTCCAGCTACACCATCTCACGCCTGCCTCCATACTGCATGCTGCGGGCTTTGTGGGCCTCTGCAAGCTGTTTTTGGGCATCGAGGCCCATTTCGGGCTGTGGAAGAAGTTGTTCTGCCTTGTACCCCGTTCTCAGGAGGGGTCAATTTATCAAGTGGGTGGAGCCGAACTATGGCGCATCGCCGGGACCGCATATCTATCCGGAACCCCAAAGAAGGCGTCCGAGGACTGGCCTTCAGAATGGTTTTATATAGACGACATCCCCCTGCCGGATTCTATACGGATCAGCCTCCCTGAGTTCAATAACGCTCCGTTGAAGAAACGCCTGAGTTGGCGCCCACGGAACCCTCAAAGGGAAACTGATAGGGACGTCCTTTACCTGATGAGCTGGATAAGGTTGTTGGCTCATTCCGGACTGACCATGATCGAGGTCATGGCCACATGCATTATGCGGGGGGGTGCAGCCGCTTCAGTACAGAGGCCACCCCATGTGGGATTTCAATGGGGAGGACGACGCCACCCGGTGCGGTCGCAAGGGGCCGGATTTGGTGGCCACTCTAACGAAGATCTTATCCGCTATGTACAAGGGAGAAGAAGAGGAATTCCTCCGTGTCAACCCACGGGGCGGATTCTCCATGTACAATCCTCCAAGCTGGGTGAGCGAACACTTTCACTTGCCTACCCGCTTTCAAATTCCCATAATTGAGTACTTAGTCTAGCAATTTTAACGCAGGAGCTGCGCCTGACTATGAAGGAGATAAACAGCCCTCCTCCACAACCCGAGGACCCGGAACAGTCCCTCGACCCGGACTCCCAAGAGGACCCGGACTTATGTGTGGAGCTAATTGATGGGGTGTTTCATCAATTCAGTAAGGATAACACCTTAGTGGCCATTACGGCCGATTATCCCGGACTACTTCCAGCCTCAAAGGTAACCGAGACCGAAGTCCCAGTACTTTCAAGAGGATCCATCCATGCTTATTTTTATTGCCATAAACCAATAATGTTTTGTTTTGCTGGTGAAATCCTTGTGGCGGAGGGCCGAGCCCGCGGTGGGTAGACAACAAGGGCCATCGAAGCCAGGCGGGCTAAAGAGAAGTGCGGACCAGATCGAGATGCCGGTGCAACGGTACGGTGTGCAACTTCAGTGCCTAGGATTTATGCCCTCAAGGCATACTAACGCTCATGCTCCCCTCAGGAAGAAGAGCGCCCGCCGGACTATATCCACCGACCAGGCTTCAAGGTCGGGTCCGGAAGCGGAGGCGAACATGGGGCGCGCATCGGACGTTCCTCCGACAGAGGACGCGGACGGGCTATCTGCCACCCAATCAAAGGTGGAGAGTGCCATGAACCATAGGCGTCGCCGGACTGTTCTTCGTGATGCATGTTTTTCCCAAGAGGCGTTGGACGCCTTTTAATATGGGAGATGCGTACCTCCGTGCCGCTCAAAATGGTCTAGCCAGAGCCATAGAGCAGTATGTGAAAGACATACGGGTGAGTAAATCTGATGGTTATATATGTCAGTAGCCCCCGAGACTTGAAACAGCTAGGATAACTGATTTAAGGATCATATGTTATGCAGGATCTTACAAAAAAGAATACGCAACTGTCCCAGGAGCTGGAAGAGTGCAAGGCCCAACTTGAGGCCGCACTGGCTGCTTCAGAGAATGCCAAGGGGACCCCCTCAGGTAATATATACTTCGAAAGATAATTCTATTGTGAAGTGCGGCATGTGTGCAATTCTGACAATAACAATGCAGATGGGGCCGGAGTGAATCCGGACAAGCAACAACTCTTGCACCAGTTAAAGGCCGGCGAGAGCGTGCTGACGAGGATGAGGCAAGAGAAGAACAAGCTTCAAGACGCCAATACCCATCTGGGCGAGGAACTAAAGGATGTTCGTGCTCAGCTGTCTAATTCCATAAAGGAGAATCGGCGACTTCGACGCGGCATTTTTAGTAAGTGCTTAAATGAATCTTCGAAAAAGAGTTCAGCGAGGAAGTCGATTGACAGAGCTATGTCTGCAGATATGCTGACAGGTCGGCCTGCGGAGGAAATGCCCGGTTCTGCGGGGGACCTTCTCCCCGAGCTATTGCAACTGCACGAACGAGTTCGGCAGGCGATGCAAGGTGTCGTCCAGGCTTTGTGGCCATCCATCTCCCTGCCCGAAGGCCTTGGAGAGCTTGTAGAGAAGCTGAAGGGAGTGCGGCAGCACTTCCGATTATGGAAGATATCGGCCTGCCGTCAAGGCGCCAGGGAGGCCTGGGCCATGGTGAAGACGCGGTACACGAAGGCGGACCCAAGCCACATGGCCGAGGTCGGCCCTGTGGGGCCCGGCGGGAAGGAGATCCCTGTCAGTTTGGTGTATGGCCAGGTAGAGCTGGCCGCCAAGTATTCCCAACAGGACTGTAAATTAGACAGCCTGTTGGATGGTATTGAAGAAGAATATACCCAGTCAAATTGACTATGTAATTTAAAATGACATGTAGAATGCCTTCTAGCCGGATTGTAGATCGTTTGTCATTGCGGACCTTTTCGCCTCAACCTCTGGGCCCGATAGTCCGGAGTGTGTCCGAATACCCTCTCGGTTATGTAAGAACCGGGGCATGCATGGAGACCAGGCGTAGGGGTCATAAGTGCTTTAGCAGACAAGTGCCCAACTAGTTATGTTATATTACATGGTTAATAAGAAACATCTTCTAGGGAGAATAGTTCCGTTAGGGGTTCCTTTTCCTGGGAGGCATGCCCTAAAGTGCATGTTCGGACTGCGTAAAAAAGCAGAAAAGCATCTGGGGGCAGATAAATAAACAAGTGAAAAATCATATTTTAGTTCACCGACTGAATATTCCCTTAAGAATGCTAGCTTTCGGCTTCACCCAGTCTGAGGTAGACATTCGGCTGACCCAGCAGTAACAATCGCAGAGGTGCTCCCTTTACCACCTAGCCAAACAAACGGGAACGTAGCGGTAAGCACAGGAGCCAGGCAACCCAGCTTGGCCAAAACTTAAGTCATATCAATGCATATAATGGTGCATAAAAGGTTCGTGCGGAAGTGTCACACATGTTTTGGGCATGAGGCCCGTGTATATAATCTTCTGATAAAGAAGCCCCCATGGATAATGAGCGCGGGTGGCGTGTCAATTATGTGCGAACAACACGCAAGCAAGCCCCTAAAGGCTTGGGAGAAAAAAAAGGAGGGAGGAGGAGAGAAATACCAGGCAGCTATTTTGTAATAATAAAAAAAGGTGACAGAGGAAGGAGACGAACACAGAGTCCGGCGCTAGGCGTAGAATCTTCGTAGGCGTGCTGCGTTCCATGGGTTCGGCTCGAGTCGGTTGTCCGATGCATTTCGCAGACGGTACGCTCCACCAGTCAGGACTTGGTCAATTATGAAGGGACCCTCCCATTTGGGCTTGAGTTTGTCCTTTTTCTTGTCCGGCAGGCATAGAACTAGTTCGCCGACATTGTAAGTTTTGGCCCGTACTTCTCTGCTTTGATATCTTCGAGCCTGTTGTTGGTAGAATGCGGAACGGGCTTTTGCCACATCGTGCTCCTCCTCCAATGCGTCCAAGCTGTCCTGCCGATCGAGCTCGGCTTCTCTTTCTTCATACATGCACACACGAGGTGAGTCATGAATTATGTCGCAGGGCAGGACTGCCTCTGCAATGTATACCATAAAAAATGGTGTGAATCCGGTAGTGCGATTTGGCATGGTCCGCAGCCCCCAGAGTATGGAGTTGAGCTCCTCTACCCAGTGTGTGCTAGATTCCTTGAGGGATTGCACTAATCTGGGTTTGATGACGCTCATGATTAGACCGTTGGCTCGTTCGACTTGACCGTTAGTTTGTGGGTGATAGACTGAAGCGTAATCGAGCTTAATGCCCATGTTTTTGCACCAGAGTTTAACTTCATCGGTCGTAAAGTTTGTGCCGTTGTCAGTAATGATGCTGTGGGGGACGCTGTAACAGTGTACAACCCGGGATATGAAGTCTATCACCGGTCCGGATTCGGCCGTCTTAACAGGCTTGGCCTCTATCCATTTGGTGAATTTGTCCACCATGACCAGTAGATATTTTTGCTTGTGGGTTCCTCCTTTAAGGGGTCCAACCATGTCAAGCCCGCAGACCGCAAAAGGCCAGGTAATGGGTATGGTTTGGAGGGAGGTAGGCGGCATGTGGCTTTGATTAGCGAATAATTGGCAACCGATGCATCGCTGGACTAAGTCCTGAGCGTCTGCCCGGGCCGTCGGCCCGTAAAATCCGGTACGGAAGGCCTTGCTCACAAGGGCTCGGGCTGCGGCGTGGTGCCCGCCGAGTCCGGCGTGAATTTCAGCCAGTAGGTTCCGCCCTTCCTCTTCGGAGATACACCTTTGAAGGACTCCGGTGGTGCTTTTCTTATAAAGCTCTCCTTCGTGGAATTTATAGGCTTTAGATCGCCGCACTATGCAGTGTGCCTCATTTTGGTCCTCGGGAAGTTCCTGCCTAGTTAAGTAGGCTAAGAATGGTTCTGTCCACGGGGCAATTACTGCCATTATTACGTGGGCTGAGGGTGTGACTTCATTCACGAAGTCGTCCATTGTGTCAGGGTGTTCGGGGTCAGGGGATGCGTCCAGGTCCGAATTGTTATTTCCGGATTCCCCTTCCCAGTGTACAGATGGCTTGAATAGCCTTTCCAGGAAAATGTTGGGGGGGACTGCATCGTGCTTTGCGCTGATGCGTGCCAGGACGTCTGCTGCCTGATTATTTTCCTGGGCTACATAGTGGAATTCCAGCCCTTCGAACCGAGCTGGCATATTTAGGACGGCGTTGTGATAAGCTACCATTTTCGGATCTTTGGCATCAAAGTCTCCGTTTATTTGGGATATAGCGAGGCTTGAATCCCCATGCACCTCTAGGCGTTGAATGCCCATGGAGACTGCCATCCGGAGGCCATGTAGAAGGGCCTCGTATTCAGCTGCATTATTGGAGTCCGTATACATTATCTGGAGTACATATTGGACTGTATCTCCTGTTGGGGACGTCAGGACGACGCCAGCCCCCAGACCCGCCAGCATTTTGGAGCCGTCGAAGTGCATGGTCCAGTTGGAATATGTGTTGTACTCTTTAGGGAGTTCGGCTTCGGTCCATTCAGCGACAAAGTCGGCCAAAGCTTTCTACTTGATGGCTCGCCGTGGCTTATATGTTATGTCGAACGGGAGGAGCTCAATGGCCCATTTGGCAATCCGGCCCGTGGCGTCGTGGTTGTTTATGATATCGTTAAGAGGTACTTCGGAGGCTACTGTTATCGAGCACTCTTGAAAGTAGTGTCGTAGCTTCCGGGATGCCATGAACACTGCGTATGCTATCTTTTGGTAATGCGGGTACCGGGACTTGCATGGAGTGAGGACAGTGGACATGTAGTACACTGGTTTCTGGACAGGGAACTTGTGTTCGTCCGTTTCTCGTTCGACGACGAGGACTACGCTTACAACTTGGTGAGTTGCCGTGATGTATAACAACATTGGTTCGCCGATGTTGGGCGCGGCCAGGACAGGGTTTGTTGCCAGTATGGCTTTATTTCTTCGAGTCCGGCCGTGGCGGCATCCGTCCACTCGAAGTGTTCGGTGCACCGGAGGAGGCGGTAAAGGGGTAATGCCTTTTCCCCCAGGCGGGAGATGAAGCGGCTTAGAGCCGCCACGCATCCAGTCAATTTTTGTATTTGCTTGAGATCTTTTGGAATATCCAGTTGTGATAGAGCTCGGATCTTGGCTGGGTTTGCTTCAGTTCCTCTACCGGATACGATGAAGCCCAAGAGCGCTCCGGCTGGTACGCTGAAAACGCATTTTTCCGGGTTAAGCCTAATGTCATATGTCCGGAGATTATCGAACGTGATCCTCAAGTCGTCTATTAGAGTTTCGACGTGCTTGGTTTTGACGACCACGTCATCCATGTACGCTTCAACTGTTTTGACGATCTGGTTGGCCAGACATGTCTGAATCATGCGCTGATATGTTGCGCCGGTGTTTTTGAGCCCGAAGGGCATTGTGTTGAAGCAGAATGGGCCATATGGGGTGATGAATGCCGTTGCGGCTTGGTCTGACTCTGCCATCTTGATTTGGTGGTAGCCAGAGTATGCATCGAGGAAACACAATGAATCGTGTCCTGCAGTGGCATCGATGATTTGATCAATGCGGGGGAGGGGGAAGGGATCCTTTGGACAGACCTTATTTAGGTCTTTGAAATCAACACATAGGCGCCAGGATTTGTCCTTCTTTGGTACCATTACCAGGTTTCCTAGCCAGTCCGGATGTTTTATATCTCTGATGAATCCGGCTTCCAGTAGTTTGGCTAGGTCCTCTCCCATGGCTTGTCTCTTAGGTTCGGAGAAACGCAGAAGAGACCGCTTAACAGGCTTGAATCCTTTTAGGATGTTCAGGCTGTGCTTGGCCAGCCTGCGTGGGATTCCTGGCATGTCTGAAGGGTGCCAGGAAAAAATGTCCCTATTTTCACGTACGAATTCTCTTAGTGCGGCGTCTACATCAGGGCTTAATTGTGCCCCGATGGAGGCCGTTTTTGTAGTGTCCGTTGGATGGACTTGGAACTTGACTATTTCATCTGCCGGCTTGAAGGAGGTGGACTTGGATCTTTTGTCGAGTATCACGTCGTCCCTGTAGACCGTGGAGCGCAACACAGTTAGTTCCTCGGCCGCTAGGGCTTCGGATAATGCCTCGAGGGCCAGTGCGGCTGTCTTGTTCTCGGCACGGAGCCCTATGTCCGGATCACTAGCCAGAGTGATGATTCCGTTTGGTCCGGGCATTTTGAGCTTCATGTACCCGTAATGGGGTATAGCTTGAAAAATTGTGAATGCTTCTCGCCCTAACAGAGCGTGGTATCCGCTGCTGAACGGGGCCACTTGAAATGTGACCTCCTTGGATCTGTGATTATCCGGCGTGCCGAACACCACATCCAGTGTGATTTTTCCTGAACAGCACGCTTCCCGACTGGGGATTATTCCTCTAAAGGTTCTGTTGCTTCGCTCAATGCGGCTCCAGTCTATTTCCATTTTTCGCAGGGTTTCCTCATAGATGAGGTTCAATCTGTTGCCACCGTCCATGAGTACCTTTGTAAGCCAGAAGCCGTCCACTATCGGACTGAGGACCAGTGCGGCTGGTGCTCGGGCTGTCCGAAATTTAGGTTCGTCACTTGCGTTAAAGGTAATAGCCGTGTCACTCCATGGGTTTATTGTCGCTACTTGGTAGACTTCGGTAAGGCTGTGGAGCGTTCATTTCCTTGCTTTATTTGATGCGAAAGTCTCGAAGACTGTTGAGACCGTACTGGCGTTTCTTGGGTGGTGCTCTGCGGATTCTGGAGTTAGAAGCTCCTCGCCACTTCTGGCCACCTGCCGGAGTATCCAACATGCTCTAAGGCTATGAGTTGGTGTGACGCCCTCTGTACTATGAACTTTACTGGGTCCATTGAGCCATCCCTCCAGTACGGTTCCATACGCTATATGGGGTTTTTGTTTTTTGCTGTTTGGCCCAGGTGCCTGGCGATGATGCGCCCTTTTGCTTCGGACTGGGATTGTATTCAGGGTCGGATTGTCCTAGAATTTTGTTTCAGTTTTTCGAACACTTTCTGTCGCACAGTACTTTCGTACTATGGATGTCAAGTCGGCGAAGCATGTAATTTCGCGGCGACTTATGGCGTTGAGGATTCTGATGTCCGTGCAGTTGTTGCAGAAGGGTGAAATTGCGTCCCTCTCGCGGTAGTCCTTTATCCTGTTCATAACCAGGAGGAATCTGTCCCAGTAATGGTGTACTGTTTCCCTGGGCTCTTGCCGAATTAGGGATAGATCCCTTATATTTGGGTGGGCGGGTGGTTTTAAATCCGGAACCTCATCCGATCTAAGACTCAGGGGCCAAGAAATTTCCGAACTCGGAAGCTTGTTTTCTTGGACATTATCCAATGAATCAGGCCCACTGCCTGGCTTTAGGTTCAGGACTTGGGTGACGTCCTCCCCTTCGTGGATGTCCGGCTTGGGGGGATGAGGAATCCGGACACATTTGGTCCTTAGGATGGGTGAAGATTCGCCGCATTGTTCCTCCATAACTCCAACGTGGTGGGTGACCTGGGGAGAGTCAATCTCTCTCAGATCTGGTTTAAGCCCAATCTGGCTGTAATCTGTAGCGACTCCCAGGGCGGCGATGCGATCCAAGAGCTCGTTTAAGGAAGAGAGCTCCATCGGATCTAACTGCTCGGCATGTTCCGAGCTGATGTGGAGATTGATTTCGATGACCCGAGAGGTCATCGTCGGCGCGGCGGCCGAGCAGGCGGTCATTAAAAAACTGCCTAGCCGGAGAGTTTGGCCGACAGCCAAAGCTCCTTTAGCAACAGCGCAGTCTTTAAAGACGGGGTGCGGCATCCTTCCTGACGGTGACAACATAGAGGAACTCTCAATGAAAGCACCAATGTCGGTGTCAAAACCGGCGGATCTCAGGTAGGGGGTCCCGAACTGTGCGTCTAGGCGGATGGTAACAGGAGACAAGGGACAAGATGTTTTCACCCAGGTTCGGGCCCTCTCGATGGAGGTAAAACCCTACTCCTGCTTGATTAATATTGATGATATGGGTAGTACAAGAGTTGATCTACCACGAGATCAGAGAGGCTAAACCCTAGAAGCTAGCCTATGGTATGATTGTTGTTCCTCCTACGGACTAAAACTCTCTGGTTTATATAGACACCGGAGAGGGCTACGGTTACACAGAGTCGGTTACAATGGGAGGAAATCTTCATATCGAATTACCAAGCTTGCCTTCCACGCCAAGGAAAGTCCTATCCGGACACAGGACGAAGTCTTCAATCTTGTATCTTCATAGTCCGAGAGTCCGGCCAAAGGTCATAGTCCGGCCATCCAGACACCCCCTAATCCAGGACTCCCTCACTCTTGCTCCTGGTTGTGTGCGTAGTCCCCAGGATATGATTTATTACTTCTCTGCTAAATATTTCCCTGCTCATAAGAAACAAGCTGCCTTGTGGGAAATATATAATTTTGTGCAAATCAAAGAAGAGAGTCTCCCACAAGCTTGGGGGAGGCTTCTCCGGTTTCTTAATGCTTTGCCTGATCATCCTCTTAAGAAAAATGAAATACTTTATATCTTTTATAATGGACTAACCGATGCTTCCAAGGACTACTTGGATAGTTGTGCTGGTTGGGTTTTCAGGGAAAGAACGGTCGACGAAGCTGAAATATTATTGAATAATATGTTGACTAATGAAAATAATTGGACTCTTCCGGAGCCAATTCCTGAAGTAATTCCTGAACCAATTGAGCCAACTCCCGAGCCTATTCCTAAACCCACTCCGAAGAAGAGAGGTGTTTTATTTCTCAGTCCTGAAAATATGCAAGAGGCAAAGAAATCAATGAAAGAAAAAGGTATTAAAGCTGAAGATGTTAAGAATTTACCTCCTATTGAAGAAATACATGGTCTTAATTACCGCCTGAAGAACCACATTGTCTTGATAACCCGACACAGGTAGTAAAGGTAAATTCTCTCTATAGATATGATAAAGTTGAAGTACCCTCTACTAAAATTCATAGCCCTTGCTTAGATGAATTTGATGACTTTATGGCTAGACAAGAAAGTTTTAATGCTTATGTTGGTAGAGAGTTAAAGAATAATGCTTTCGAGATAGGACGCGTAAGTGATAATCTGGCTAGAGTTAAAGATGAACTTCACCATGTTAGAAAATATGCTTCTATGGTTGCTACTCAAGCTGAGCAGGTACTTAAGGCTCAAAATGATTTGCTTGATGAATTGAATAATAAAAATGACTTTGCTGTTAGAGTGGCTACTAGAACTGGTAGAATGACTCAGGAACCTTTGTACCCTGAAGGCCACCCTAAGAGAATCGAGCAAGATTCTCAGAGAAATAATTTAGAGGCACCTAGATCTTCTAAAAAGAAGAAAAAGAAAAACGATAGAACTTTGCATGCTTCTAGTGAACCGACTGTAGACACACCTGAGAATCCCAATGATATTTCTATTTCTGATGTTGAAACTCAATCAGGTGATGAACATGAACCTAGTGATAATGTTAATGATAATGTTCATGTTGATGCTCAACCTAGCAAAAACAATGATGTAGAGATTGAACCTGATGTTGATCTTGATAACCCACAATCAAAGAATTAGCGTTATGACAAGAGAGATTTTGTTGCTAGGAAGCATGGTAAAGAAAGATAACCATGGGTTCAGAAACCCATGCCCTTTCCTCCTAAACCATCCAAGTCAAAGGATGATGAGGATTTTGAGCGCTTTGCTGAAATGATTAGACCTATTTTCTTACGTATGCGCTTAACTGATATGCTGAAAGTAAATCCTTAAGCTAAGTATATGAAGGATATCATCACAAATAAAAGAAAGATACCAGAAGCTGAAATTTCCACCATGCTTGCTAATTACACTTTTAAGGGTGGAATACCAAAGAAACTTGGAGATCCGGGTGTTCCAACTATACCTTGCTCCATTAAAAAAATTATGTTAGAATTGCTTTATGTGATCTTGGAGCCGGTGTTAGTGTTATGCCTCTCTCTTTATATCGTAGACTTGAATTGAATAAGTTGACACCTACTAAAATATCTTTGCAAATGGTCGATAGATTAACTGCTATACATGTCGGTATTTGTGAGGATGTGCCTATTGTGGTTGCAAATGTCACTATCTTAACGGACTTTGTTATTCTTGATATTCCCAAGGATGATAGTATGTCTATTATCCTTGGTAGACCTTTTCTTAATACTGCAGGGGCTGTTATTGATTACAACAAAGGCAATGTCACTTTTCATGTTAATGGTAATGAGCATACAGTACACTTTACGAGGAAACAATATCAAGGTCATAGTATCAACTCTATTGAAAAAGTTCCAACTATCATTTTTGGAGGTTTTGAATTTCCTCTCCCTACTGTCAAGAAAAAGTATGGTATTCTTATTGTTGGGGATTTTCATATCCCCGTTGAGGTAACTTAGTGTTATTCGAAATTTATCCGGTTCCGTGTTATTCGGAATGAGTTTGTTAACAAGACTTGATCAACCTTGTTAATGGGTTCATTTTGATGATCACGAGATGGATGAAACTAGAAGGCACAACCTTCTGTACCCTTCCTTTTACTTTCTGTTATTTAGAATAAATAAAGCAAAAATAATACTACCCTTCTGTTTTCTGAATTATCCGTGCATTAAAAAATAGTCCGAAAATAAAAGTGCTCCAAATGCCCTGCAAATTTAGTATGATTTTTTCTGGAATATTTGAGGATTTTAGGCACTAAAAACACTGCAAGAGGGGCAAGCACCAGGCCACGAGAGAGGAGGGCGCACCCACCCCTGTAGGGCCCGCCCCCTATCTCGTGGGCCCCTGGTGGCTCCCCTCCACTTATGCCAGCACGCACACACTTCATCTTCTACCCAAAAAATACCCATCCAGCTCAAGCACGAGTTCTAGCTCGTTTTGCTGCGATTTTCGATCTCTTAGCTCAAAGCTCCATTCGCAAAACTGCTTTGGAAGATTGTTGCTTGGTATGTGACTCCTCCATTGGTCCAATTAGTTTTTGTTCTAGTGCTTTATTCATTGCAAACTTTTGCTGCATAGGTGACCATGTTCTTGAGCTTGCATGTTCAATTTTTGAGGTCCCAAGCAATTCCAATGCATGATATAGGCTCCAGGCACTTGTAGGAGTAGTTGTTATCAATCTTGTTTAGTTTTATTCACTTTTGTTTTGAACTTACTAAAATTTCAGAAATTTTCAGAAAATGTTAAGGAGGCTCTTTAAAGGCTCTTCTAGCCAAAGCTCTAAGGAAAAACAAGACAAAGAGATGGAAAAACCCAAGTATAATCTTCCTTGCTTAGTGGAAATACGGTCGTGTGAATGGCCGTGTGAGAATTTCTTGAAAGAAGTCGGAATTCATGAAGACTTTTATACTCTAATCAAGACTGCAGGCCTCACCGGTTTCATCAACGACCGAATCAATCAGTATCTCTTACTTACCAATACTTTCGTGCAAAACTTTTATTATTATCCTAAGAAGTCACCGCCTGCAGTATCATTTCATTTATATGATGAATTCAAAGAAATGTCTTTACGTCATTTTTGTGCGGTATGTAGGATACCTTATGAGGGAGAATTAGAGGAACCCCATCGTGAAGATGTGGATGGCTTCGTTAAAACTATTGTTGTATAAGAGCCAAAGAAGGGCTCTGAGGCAAAAATCTCTAGCATACACTTTCCTGTTTTACGCTACTTTGCCATATTTTCTAGTAGATGCTTGATTGGTCGTGGAAATAGTGGAAATTTGAGCGTTCTAGATATTATTATTCTTCAACATGTTTTGCTAGGAGACAACACTTTTAGTATGGGCGCCGTCGTTGCTAAACGGCTAGCCCTGAATCGTACAAAAGGCCCCATATTTGGAGGTATCTATGCGGCACGTCTTGCTGAACATTTTCAGATACCCATTAGGCACTATGAGGCGGATGAGATAAAATTGCATCCTCACATTTAAGATTACAAGAGCATGGTAGCACACAAGTTTATTGTTGACAACAAAGAGAAGATGCTCTTGTATAAACTTAGATTTATTAAGAAACACATTGAGATTATTATTTTGCCTGCGCCTCTGTTGTTTGATTTGCTTGCAGAAAATCGTCTTGTCACGCCAGAAGCGGTGAACAACCATCTAGCCCAAGCTTTTACTCCAGAACCTGAACCTGAGCCGGAACCTGAGCTGGACCCTTATCGTGCATCATCTGTCCAGTGGGATCCAGAGATGACCAGCCAGTGGTATCCTGATTACACCTCCTACTACACCGGGGAGAGTAGCGGCGGTCCTTGGTACTAAACCAACTTAGGCCAAAAGCCTAAGCTTGGGGGAGTACATATTTCTCACCGACTTTACATTCATGTTCACACACTAGTCGTCGGTGCTCATAATCTTTCATTGTATTATCCACGCTAGTTTAAATTTCTTTTTCTAGTTTTCTTCTTGTGTGTTCGATAAACCTTAAGAAAAACCAAAAAAATTAGTTAGTTTAATTTCCATGCTTGTATTAGAAATTAAAATAAAAACCCAAAAAGATTTCTAGTGCTTCTTCTTACTTGTTGGGAGCTTTCCCGTATAAATAGTTTTATTTTCTTTTCTTTCTTTTGGGGGTCGAGAAGACCATATTGAAAATGCTTAGTGGCTCTTTTATGCACGATTGTTTATTTAATTTAGAGCCCATATTACTTGTCTTCTCTGTTGCGTTGAATGCTTGCAGATTCCAGCTTAGTCCAATGCATGTGCACTCTTATTATTATACACATCACTCGGTCGTGCAAGTGAAAGGCAATAATGACGATATATGATGGACTTATTGGGACGAGAAAAGCTGGTATGAACTCGACCTCTCTTGTTTTTGTAAATATGATGAGTTCATCGTTCCTGAGTCAGCTATTATGAAGTAAACATATTTGCAATGACATTTAGAGATTATAGTTGCTCGTGCCATGCTTGATAAGCTATGAGTTATAATGGTTTACCTTGCGTGCCAACATGCTATTAGAATGAATATGATGTGGTATGATGGGATGGTATCCTCCTTTGAATGAATTGAGTGACTCGACTTGGCACATGTTCACGCATGTAGTTGAATCAAATCAACATAGCCTTCATGATATTTATGTTCATGGTGGATTATATACTACTCATGCTTGTACTCGGTGTGAATTAATTTTAATGCATGTTTACGACTATTGTCGCTCTCTTAGTTGGTCGCTTCCCAGTCTTTTGCTAGCCTTCACCTGTACTAAGCGGGAATACTGCTTGTGCATCCAAACTCCTTAAACCCCAAAGTTGTTCCATATGAGTCCACTATACCTTCCTATATGCAGTATTTACCTGTCGTTCCAAGTAAATTTGTATGTGCCAAACTCCAAACCTTCAAATGAAGTTCTGTTTTGTATGCTCAAGCAGCTCATGTTACAACTAGGGCTGCCTGTATCTTCCATGCTAGGTGAGTTATTCTCACGAGGAGTGGACTCCGCTCCTCATTTACGAGAAAGGGCCGGTAACCGGGATGCCCAGTCCCATGATCCAAAACGATCAAAGCAAATCAAAATAATTAAACAAAACTCCCCCAAGGCTGTTGTATGTTGGAGGGACTCGTTGTTTCGAGCAAGCCATGGATTGATGCTTGTTGGTGGTTGGGGGAGTATAAACCTTTACCATTCTGTTTGAGAAGTGCCTATAATGCATTTAGTATGGAAGATACAGCCATCTCATAGTTGTTGCGTTGACAGTGAAAGTATGCCGCTCAAAATGTTATTCAATCTCTATTTTAAAATCGAGCTATGGCACCTCTACAAATCCCTGCTTCCCTCTGCGAAGGGTCTATCTATTTACTTTTATGCTGAGTCATCACCCTTCTTATTAAAAGCACCCGCTGGAGAGCACACTGTCATTTGCATTCATTACTATAGGTTTATATTGGGTATGACTTGAATGGATCTCTTTTACCATGAATTACAATGTTTAGTCAGTCCTTGATCTTTAAAGGTGCTCTACATTTATGTTTTGCGGTCCCAGAAAGGGCTAGCGAGATACCATTTTGTTATATCATGTTATGATTATTTTGAGAAAGTGTTGTCATCCGAGTTTTATTATGATGGCTCGCTAGCTGATTATGCTATTGATGTGAGTAATTGTGAAACCTATGTGTTATTGTGAGTATGGTTAGTTCATAATATTTGCTGAAACTTGAATGCTGGCTTTTCATGTTACAACAACAAGAGCAAACAGAGTTTGTAAAAGTTTTTCTTTATCACTTTCAGTTTATCAACTGAATTGCTTGAGGACAAGCCAAGGTTTAAGCTTGGGGGAGTTGATACGTCTCCAACGTATCTACTTTTCCAAACACTTTTGCCCTTGTTTTGGACTCTAACTTGCATGATTTGAATGAAACTAACCCGGACTGATGATGTTTTCAGCAGAATTGCCATGATGTTGTTTTATGTGAAGAAAAGAAAAGTTCTCGGAATGTCCTGGAAATCCACGGAGGCACTTTTTGGAATTAATAGGAATTTTTGGCAAAAGAATTAATACCAGGGGGCCCACAGCCTGTCCATGAGACAGGGGGCGCCCCCCCCCCCAAGGGTGCGGCCTCCTATCTCGTGGGCCCCGTGGACCTCCTCCGACCTCAACTCCAACTCCATATATTCCGTCTCAGGGAGAAAAAATAGGAGAAAAAGTTTCATCGCGTTTTACGACATGGAGCCGCCGCCAAGCCCTAATCTCTCTCGGGACGGCTGATCAGGAGTCCGTTCGGGGCTCCGGAGAGGGGGGTTCGTCGCCGTCGTCATCATCAACCATCCTCCATCACCAATTTCATGATGCTCACCGCCGTGCGTGAGTAATTCCATCATAGGCTTGCTGGACGGTGATGGGTTGGATGAGATTTACCATGTAATCAAGTTAGTTTTGTTACGGTTTGATCCCTAGTATCCACTATGTTCTGAGATTGATATTGCTATGACTTTGCTATGCTTAATGCTTGTCACTAGGGCCCGAGTACCATGATTTCAGATCTGAACCTATTATGTTTCATGAATATATGTGTGTTCTTGATCCTATCTTGCAAGTCTATACTCACCTATTATGTGTTATGATCCGACAACCCCGAAGTGACAATAATCGGGATACTTCTCGGTGATGACCATAGTTTGAGGAGTTCATGTATTCACTATGTGCTAATGCTTTGTTACGGTTCTCTATTAAAAGGAGGCCTTAATATCCCTTAGTTTCTGTAAGGACCCCGCTGCAACGAGAGGGTAGAACAAAAGATGTCATACAAGTTCTTTTCCATAAGCACGTATGACTATTTACGGAATACATGCCTACATTACATTGATGAACTGGAGCTAGTTCTATATCACCCTATGTTATAACTATTGCATGAGCAATCGCATCCGGCATAATTATCCATCACTGATCCATTGCCTACGAGCTTTTCACATATTGTTCTTCGCTTATTTACTTTTCCGTTGCTACTGTTACATCTACTACAAAAACCCAAAAACATTTATCTTTACTTTTGCTACTGTTACCTTTATTATCATATCACTTTTGCTACTAAATACTTTGCTGCAGATACTAAGTTATCCAGGTGTGGTTGAATTGACAACTCAACTGCTAATACTCAAGAATATTCTTTGGCTCCCCTTGTGTCGAATCAATAAATTTGGTTTGAATACTCTACCCTCGAAAGCTGTTGCGATCCCCTATACTTGTGGGTTATCAACCCCTGTTATTCTGCGGCGACAGCAGCCTCACACCGCAGCCGAACCAGTGAACCCTCGTACTCCATTTCGCGTGGGAATCCACTGCTGCGTCTTCCCCTGCTCTGCATCGTCCCCTTCCTAGGCCTCGCTGTCGTCCACCGCCGTGGTGCTCTCGGCGCGGCGTGGTCAATGTGGTCAATGACCGAATTCCATCGGAAGAGTACTATACGTGGAGAGGCTGATAGCTGGGTCCATGGCAGCCCCAGGGAAGTGCCTCCTTCTTGCGTGGAAAATAATGATTCCTCCACCTGACAGCAGGGACCCACCGGACGGGCCACCGTATTTCACAAAAAAAATGTTTCCCCCCTAACTGTTGGGACCTACCAGCTACATCTTCGCACGCAAGGAAGTGCGTCCATATTACGGGCAAAAAAATGATTCGCCCCCTGACTGCTGGGACCCACCAGCTACATCTTCGCATGCAAGGAAGTGCGCCCGGGCAAAAAAAATCGATTCGCCACCCTGACTATTGGGACCCACCAGCTACATCTTCGCAGCCAAGGAAGTGCCTGACAGTCGGGACTCACCTGGTCGAAGCGTACGTAGCGTTGTCATTCTGGTCGCGAACATTACGTACATACTGGTCGTTGTAGAGGCACACACGTGTCATAGTAGAGGTGCGCATGTAGCATGTACACGTATACAGCGGCCAGGGTGCAAGAAAGAAAATACGGCCACGTACGTCCATACGGGCAGGGTCTCGAACGCCTACTCGCGCATACATACAGCCAGGGCTCGTGTACATGGCTGGGTTGGAACGGAGAAACAGCATCGTCGTCGTGTTCATGGGGAGGAAACAGAATGTGTCGTGTTCATGGGGAGGCAACGGAATGCGTCGTGTTCATGGGGAGGCAATGGAATGCATCGTGTTCATCGAGAGGCAACGGAATGCATCGTGTTCATCGGGAGGCAACGGAACACGTGGGAGCCAACCGGCTTGGACGGAATAGGCGATGGAAACGAGGTCTGGCGTACCGCAGAATGGAGGAAATGGCCTTGTGTTCGACCGGCCACATTCGAAACGGGATCATGTTCATCGGGAGGGGCGTAGCATACAGCAAAACGTAGGAAACAGACCTCCTACGGTCGAAACGGGGGTCCTGTTGATCGGGAGGGGTGTGGCGTACTGCCAAAACGGATGAAACGGACCTCCTACGGTCAAAACGGGGGTCATGTTGATCGAGAGGGGTGTGGCGTACCGCAAAACGGACGAAACAGACTTGTGTTGGAGCGCTACGGTCGAAACGGGGGTCTTGTTCATCCGGAGGGGTGTGGCGTACCGCAAAACGGGACTCCAAGGGATACTGTTCATCTCCACCATCGACCTCCTCCAGCCTCCATAGGCTACCGTCAACCTCCTCGAGCCTCCACGGGCTCCTGTTCATCCAGCCTCCACCGCGTGCTACTCCACCGGCTACTGTTCAACCACCCCTCCACGGGCACCCCTCCATCGTCTACTGTTCATCCAGCCCTCCACACCACAGGGTCCTGTTCATCCAGA
>NC_041387.1:148953631-148975915 GCF_002162155.2 Triticum dicoccoides | reverse complement strand
GAGAGGCAGCATCGATCGGCTTCAGTTAGCAGCAGTAGCGAAGGAATCGCTCGATCGGGTTTAGTTAACAACCATCGGCCGATTGCTCGGGTTCAGTAACATGTAGCCTGCAGTGCAATCGCTCGGGTTCAGTTAGAGCCCAACGCCTCACTCGGGTTCAGTTAGAGCCAACGCCTCGCACACACGCGCGTACGTGTACGAGAGAAACGCGCATCGCTCGGCCCCCGACCTCCCACCGTAAGAGGGAACTCCCCGAAATTTTCCTCGCCCTCGCTTCTACCATGGTTTTTTCCGTCATGGACGGCCCAAAGAATGTCATGCAGCTGCGTCTTCGGCCCGCCCAGGACGAAAAGCCCATTTTCTGTCATGATTTTTTGTCATAGAAGTAGGAGCCCATCACATCTATGATGATACCAGGTTTTGTCACAATTATCGTCATAGAAGTGTCATATGTATGACAGAAAAAAAATCGTTCGGCCCAAAATGTCACGGATGTGCCTTTTTTTGTAGTGTGACCCGTATATGAGTTTCGTGGGGAGAACTGCTTCTGCCCCGTAGACCAGGGCAAAGGGTGTCTGGCCGGTGGCTCGATTTGGCATCGTTCTGATCAACCAAAGAACCGCCGACAACTCATCAATCCAGCGCCTTCCACTCTTGTGCAGCTTGTCAAAAGTCTTCGTTCTTAAGCCTTGCAGAACTTCAGCATTTGCTCTCTCTGCTTGGCCGTTGCTTCGTGGGTGTGCCATAGAAGCAAAACAGACGTTGATGCTGAGATCCTCAATGTATTGCATGAAGGCATGGCTTGTGAACTATGTGCCATTGTCGGTGATGATCCTATTGGGTACCCCAAAACGGCAAACTAGTCCTTTGAAGAACTTGATGGCTGACTGCGTTGTCACCTTCCTCACTACTTCCACCTCTCGCCACTTTGTGAACTTGTCAATTGCAACGTACAAGTACTCAAAGCCCCTAACGGCACGAGGGAAAGGGCCCAATATGTCGAGCCCCCAGACCGAGAAGGGCCAGGAGAGAGGGATGGTTTGAAGGGCTTGAGCTGGTTGATGAAGCTTCTTTGAATGGAACTGGCACGCTTCACACTTGGTTACTAGTGTCGTTGCATCCTGGAGGGCGGTGGGCCAGAAGAAACCTTGCCGGAAAGCCTTACCGGCAAGGGCCCTCAACCCTATGTGGGAGCCACATATGCCTCCATGTATCTCTGCCAACAGCTCTAGTCCTTCCTCCCAGGAGATGCACTTCAATTTCACCCCATTCGGTCTTTTTCTGTACTATACGTTGTCAAAGAATTGGTACAGAGCAGACTGGCATGCTACTCTTTCTGCCTCTTCCTGATCCTTAGGAAGATCTCCTTTTTGGAGGAATCGGACGGTGTGCTGCGCCCATGCCGGAGCCTGCGGCTCGACGACAAGGACCAAAGGCATCTCTTCTACCACGGGAGCGGCCCACTCTACGGCTATGGCCTGAGGCCCTGCCGGAGTCGGTTGCCCTGCGACAGGATCGGCATCCATGGCAGCATCTTCGCCTGCGGCCCCGGGGAGCTCGGTGGGGAAGTACTTGCCGGGGCCTAGCTTCCTCTGCTTGTTCTGCCCGGCTGATGGTTCGACGGATGGTTGAGTTAACTGAAGCACAAAAGTACCTGGTTCCACATGTAGCTTGAGGGCAGCACGCTTTGACAGGTAGTCGGCGATGTCGTTTTCCGTCCGAGGGACATGCTCTGCTTGTATACCCTCAAAGCGCTCCTCCAGTTTCCTCACCTCATCCATGTAGGCTTCCATCAATGGGCTTTAATAATCTTTGTTGATCTTCCTGACAACGAGCTACGAATCACCCCTCATGATCAGCTTTTTGACTCCGAGGTCCGTCGTGATCCTGAGACCGGCAAGCAAGCCCTCGTACTCGGCTGTGTTGTTAGTTGACATCTCCTGGGGAAAGTGCATTTGGATGACATACTTGAGGTGCTCTCCGGTGGGTGCGACAAGCAGCACACCAGCACCGGCGCCTTTTAGCGAAAAAGCCCCATCAAATTACATGATCCAGTTGCGGCTTGTTTCCTTGCTGGGGAGAGTGGTTGACGTAAATCAACGCGTCTTTCTTGTCGGAGGGGACAGTGATGATGTTCATCGGCCCCGGCATCTTCAGCGTGTTTTAGGCGTAATGTGAAGCCGCCATGAACTTGGCTAGTGCCAGGCGGCCGAGGATCCCGTTGTAGGGCAAGGGGATCTCGGCTACATCAAAGACAATCCTCTTCGTCATGTGGTTCAGCTCGCCTCCGAACATCACGGGTAGCATGACCTTTCCCTTCGGCTGGCTCCTCCCCGGGTTGACCCCTTGGAACGTGCCCGTTTCCTCGAGGTCTCCATCAGGGATCTGCAGCCTCTTGATCACAACAGGCGAGATCAAGTTCAGACCGGCCCCACCGTCAACCAGCATCTTCATCACCTTAAGGTTGCGGATTGTTGGTGAGACCAACAACAGCAAGCACCCGACCGTAGTAGTGCGGTCAGGATGGTCCTAGGTGTTGAAGATGATGCGTGTGCTGGACCACCTCAGCGGCTTCCGTGCGTCGAGCGACGGCTCCACTGCTGTGATCTCACGCGCCCACTGCTTGAGCTGGCGGTCAGATGTATGCAGCGAGGTGCCACCATCGATGCACATGGCTTCTGTGGCTTTCTAGAACTCGTGGTCGCCTGACTCATCATCCTTGTCATGATCATCGTCTTCCTGCTTCTTGTCGCGGCCCCGGGCAGGCCTCTCCTGCCGATTATCTTTGCCGCCGCGGCCTCCTTGGCCGCCACGCTTCTTGCCGGATCCCTCGGCACCCTCGGCCCTTCTCCTTGTCCTGCCGCTCATACTCTACTTTCTGCTTCTCAGCGAGCAGCTCCACTTGCCAGCAGTTCTGGAGGTCATGGCCTTTGGTGTGGTGGATCTTGCAATACTGCTTGTCGGAGCCCCCTGGCTTATCGGCAGCCACCAAGGCCCGGCAAGCGGCACACCCGACAACCTCCTTGCCGGGGTCACTCGCCTTAGGTTTCTTGGTGGTACCGGTATCGTCGTACCCCTCGACGGCAAGCACGGTCTTGCCCTTGCGCTTCCTATTACGGCGCTGGCCCTTCTTCACCGGGGTGGCGGTATCATCCGTGGAGTCGGTTTCCACGCCGGCGTCTTCGCCGGGGTACTTCCTTCCCTCTTCAGCGTGAGTGCACCGATCGGCCAGAACATAAAGTTCGGCCACATCCTTGACCTTGTTCATCGCCAGCTCCTCATGCATCTTACGATTGTGCACATTCCGATGGAATGCCTTGATCACGGCGGCAGGCTGAACGTCGGGGATGTTGTACTACACTCAGCTGAACCTTTGGATGTACTTGTGCAAGTTTTCTGCTTCCTTCTGGGGGATGATATGCAAATCACTTGCCTAGCCATCAGCTTGGTGGCCTCCGGTAAAGGCGCCAACAAACTCATGACATAGATTGTCACATCCCTAGCTTCTGGTGCTGCCTGGTGTGTGCATCATGTTTAAATTTTGAAACTTGAACTGAGGAAATTTGGAAGCCTCAAAAACTTAAATAAAAGAAGGGCAAAAACCCTAAAATCTCATTCATTGTTCCAAAATGCCCTTCTTGGATGTTTAATATTTTTGGCAAGGGTTTTGATCCAAACCAAAAATATTGAACATTTTTAAGGATTTATTTTTGGGACTTTGAATTTAAATCATTAGCTATTTCAATTTGAATTATATTCATATAACTAGAATATAATTTCAAATACCCCTGAAATATTTTATGAGCTTTTGGAAAAGTCCATCTAGCAAAATAAAAATATTCAGAGGAGCTTTTGGCATTGTTTGAATTATTTTAAATTCAAAACAGTGGCAAAAGATTAAATAAAAATAAAACAGAACAGAAAAATAAAAGAGAGAAGCCCAGCCACTTACCTGGCATTCTAGCCACCTGCACGGCCCGCTACTGTTGCCGGCCCAGCTGTGCGGCCCAGCCCACCAGGCGTCCTCCTCCTGTCGTCTTCCCCGCGCCAGTAGGCAGCGCGCGTGGCCGATGGGCGCCGACGCTGCCTCGGCCACCTCCTGCTTCCCCTGGCCACCTCCTGCTTCCTCCCCGAGCCTTCTAGCATCGCCACGCAGCCCCCTGGTCCCTCTCGCTCACTCCCTCGAGCTCATCCCTCTCCCCTGCTTCCTCTCTCTCACTCGCCCAAACGCAGCCGTCGCCGCCGACGAGCTCCCTCGCGGCCACCGCCACCCCCTCTCCTCTCCGACGCGCTCCCGAGCTCCGCTGTTCCGCCCTCGTCCTCCTCGTCGTCTCACGCGACCAGAAGGGCCCCGAGCAGCCATCATCATCATCGTCTTCAAGCTTCGGCCCCGGCGCCCTTCTTCGTCGAATTCGGCCACTCCGGCGCGCCCCCGAGCCCACTAACCATCCCTGCAGCTCCGCGGTGAGCCTTTGACCCGATTCCCCCTTTCCTCGTCGTCCTTCGCGAGCTCTAGCCCCGATCCCCAACCATGACCGAAGCATCTCGCCGCCGGCCATGGCGTGGCCGTGGCCACAGCCACCGCAGCTCGCTCCCGAGCCCACCAGCGTGCTCACCGCAACCTTAGGAACCCAAAGCACCTAACCACTAGTCCTCCCGTGCACCGCAGCGCCACTCCCGCGAACCCCCGAGCTCCGGCCGCCGCCTCAGGCTCCACTCCGGTGAACCTCGGCCACCACCGCACCTCCCGTTGGTCCCCCTAGATGCGCACAGGCACGGGCTACCTCCTGGTGCCCTTGGCGCGTCGATCTGTCGCCTCTGGCGCAACTCCGGCGAGCCACCGCCGCGTCTGGTCGTTGCCGGCGGCTAGACGCCGGTGGATTAGCCCCGGTTGACCAGGGATTTGACCCCCCTGGGTCACTGACGTGTGGGCCCATCCCCTGCTAACTTTTGGTTAAGTTAATAACTAATTTTAATTAAGACACTGACTCACTGACATGCGGGCCCGCCCGGCTAACCAAGTTAGTTAGGGTTAATTTTAATTAGGTTAGTTAGTCCAGACACTGACACGCAGGGCCCACAGGTCAGTTTGACCTGGACGGCGCCCGTTGACCTGCTGAGGTCAGCATGAGGTCATGCTGACGCAATAATTCCTTTCTGGAATTTAAATAAATCTTAAATGATTTATTATTTTCAGAAAATGTCCAAAACTTCTAAAATTCATAGAAATTCAACCGTAACTCCAAATTAAATAATTTATATATGAAAAATTATCAGAAAAATTCAAGGAATCCATCTGTACCATTTTCATGCATGTTAGAACAACTTATAGATGTTGTTTAGCACAAATCATATAAAGGGCATTTAAATAATCACATATGGAGTTTGAATTTGAATCTTGTATTCAAACCAACTTCATTTAATTTGTTGCTAGTTGCATTAGCTCAAAACACATTCATATTGCCATGTCATGAGCATGCATCATAATGTGCATTGCATTGATTGTATTTCTTCTTTGTTGTCGGTATCTGTTCCCTCCTGGTAGACGATGTTCCGACGTGGTGATCGTTGACACTGATGAAGACTCAATGTTATCTTCAGAAGTGCCAGGCAAGCAAAACCCCCTTGCTCATTCCGATAAAATCCCACTCTCTCGCTCCTGCTCTCTTTTACTGCATTAGGACAACAACGACATATTTGTTACTTGCTGCGGTAGCTGAACCCCTTTATCCTTTGCATGACCTGTCATTGCCACAGTAAATAGATGAAACCCACTAGCATGAGTAGGAGTTGTTTGAGCCCTGTTGTGCCTACTCATTCTTGCTTGTTTGTCATGCCTGCTACTGCTTAGAGTTGAGTCAGGTCTGATTCATCGGGGATGAACCAGAGGTGTGTGAACATGTCCTACCGTTGAGAGCTAAGTGTGTGAGAGGCCATGTAGGAGTACATGGTGGGTTGTCTCATTGCAGCCGTCCTCGGGAACTGAGTTCTGTGTTTGTGATCCATGACCAGCTACTACCACACATTGGAATGCTTAAGTGCCCCTCTCGGCTTCTTAATCACCCTTGTTCTCTGTCCAGGAGTTGCAACTAGTTTCTGGTGTTTGTAGGTAGTGTTAGTAGTCTACCAAGTGGCACCCGGTACAGGTGGGCTTGGGACAGACTAGGCACAGTGGCCCGGTGTACCAAGTGGCACCCGGATGGTGGACTTGGGAACCCTGCACACATCGTTTGGGGCCGTGAGCGACACCCCGGCCGGATCTCCTTGCGGATGGAACCCGAATAGGCGATAAACCTGGACAAGAGACTTGAGTGTTTAGGTAGGCCGTGGCCGACTCCCTCGCCCGGCTTCCGCTTGAAGGTTGCCGAGGTACATGACGTGTACAGGGCGATAAGTGGCGAAAGCGTGTGTGAAGAAGTACACCCCTGCAGGGTTATCATTATCTATTCGAATAGCCGGATTCCTTGGATATGGAAACTTGGACCCCTTGCATAGTTCATAGACAAGTGAAAGTGGATACTCTAAAATACGCAAGATAAGCGTGAGTGCTATGGATGGCGTTCTCGTAGGGAGACAGGAGCGGATCCATAGTGGTGTATTGATATGGTGAATATGTGGACTCGTGTGCGCCACCTCAAAAGAGTTACTTGCAGTCGTAGTTCAGGTTAGCCACCGAGTCAAAGCTGGCTTGCTGCAGTTAAACCCCACCACCCCCCTTTGTTGATAATGATGCATATGTAGTTAGATCTGATGTAAGTCTTGCTGGGTACATTTGTACTCACGTTTCTTAATTTATGTTTTGCAGAGAGACTTCAGTCTCGTTAGTAGTACCGCGTGGACTTCGACGTTTAGCTTGTTACCTCAGCTACGATCTTGTGCCCTCGGCAGGATCTGGTAGATAGTCAGGCTTCTCAGCCTTTTCCATTTATAGATGTCTGTACTCAGACATGTTAAGCTTCCGCATGTGTTTTGATTTGTATGCTCTGATTGTTGGGTCATGAGACCCATGTTTGTAATATCTCGCTCCTCGGAGCCTATTGAATAAATACTTGAGTCGTAGAGTCATGTTGTGATGCCATGTTGTGTTTGCACATATCGAGCATATTGTGTGTATGTTATTGAAATGCTTGGTATGTGTGGGATCTGACTATCTAGTTGTTTATCTTTAGTAGCCTCTCTTACCGGGAAATGTCTCCTAGTGTTTCCATATGGTAGCTTGCTACTGCTCCGGAACACTTAGGCTGGCCGGCATGTGTCCTTCTTCGTTCCTGTGTCTGTCCCTTCGGGGAAATGTCACGCGATGAATACCGGAGTCCTGTTAGCCCGCTACAGCCCGGTTCACCGGAGTCCTGCTAGCCCAGTGCTACAGCCTGGATTCACTCGCTGATGACCGATACATTCGATGATGGGTCATGGATGCCTGTCCCTGTAAGTTTGTGCCACTTTGGGTTTACGACTAGCCATGTCAGCCCGGGCTCCTTATCATATGGATGCTAGCGACACTATCATATACGTGTGCCAAAAGGCGCAAACGGTCCCGGGCAAAGGTAAGGTGACACCGTGGGAATACCGTGCGTGAGGCCGCAAAGTGATATGAGGTGTTACATGCTAGATCGATGTGGCGTTGAGTCGGGGTCCTGACAGCTTTGGTATCAGAGCTTGACTGCCTGTAGGATTACCAAGCCAAACTGGTCGAAGTTGAGTCTAGAAATTCTTTAGTTATATAAGGGAATTGATTGTGGGATGGAACGTAAGGCTCTTTTTACTCCTTATACCTTATGCCCTTCTGATCTGAGTCATCTTATCTTTCCTACGGGGATTAAGAACTAGGCTATCTCTTCTTTCTATCAGGATCACGTGTTACTAATCCGTAGACTTATAAGATTGTTGGATTTAAGCTTGAGTTCAGTTTCTACTACTTCCGTACGTTAACTGTTGATCTCGAAACCTTGATATTGTGCTTCTGAGTGGTTATGCCACCATTTTTGTGAATGTCTCAAATCTTTTCTGAGCATTTGTAGCCGTTATGCTGTCCGAGTCATCCCAGGTTTCCAAAGAGTCTGATGCATTTGCAAATCCTTTTCCTCTGGTTTCAATGTCTTTTTAGGCCAGGTTAATCACACAAATTGTTGAGTTGAGGTACTCTACTGCCTCGACCTTTATGTTGGAGTTATTATTATGACCCTAGGTGTCTCAGGGGATTATCTAGTAGTTTAGCCATGTTTTATGTTTCTAGTGTGATGATCCTGGCCTTTATTCTCGAAAGCATCCCGTGATGCCACTAGTAGTAGGTATTCTACTCCTGGGTTTTGAACCCGAGATTCACCCTACTTGCCTCATGTTGATAGTGTTGCTAGTTCCTTAGGTTATTAGTAACCTTTGCGATAGTCCTTGAAGTCCGTGGTATCTTCTTCTTCCAAATACCATGAACTACTTATGGCAGAAGTTCCTCGTTGAACTGAACAATCACAGCCAGAGTGCTTTTGATGAGTTCTCCATTATATATTGTGACTCTGCCAGTTCTACCCTTCCGCATGGATTGCCCGGAAGAAATATGTTGAATTCGTTCGACATGCTAAACCATGCATCCACAACTCAGAAAATCGTATGATCCTTTGAGTTGTCCCTCTTTAGTTGTCTTCTGACCCTCGTCTATCAATTGATAGTCAAGATTATGTGTGCATTCGTTCATCGATGCCTATTACTCTTGTGGTCCGTCAAGCCATTCCATTCAGGATGACTAGGAGAAACAAACTCCAGTACCTCATCCATATTCAGGATTGGGTCAAAGCAGTTGTACTCCGCAGATCAAATACTAATCCAGTTTTGTTCTGTTCCACCCTGGAGTGTTACCATCTTTATATTAAGATTATCATGGGAATGGCACACCATCCTATGAATTCTTGATTTAGTGATACTCTCGCCATCATTACTCATTCCTCGATTTCGTGTTGTCGTAACCGGAATGCCGACAAGTGAGTCGTGGTGTGTGAAATCAATACTGCTAGCAACTCTGTTGCTTGGTAGTTAAATGGACGATAACCTCATTCTTAGCATGTTGATTTTTGAATCATCGCCCTAAGGTTGATTGTGCTACCTAGTCCTTATTTCCTGGTGCACTCTTTGATTGATGAGTTAGGATTTTGTCAAGTCCTTGCTCATTTGATCATATCATCTTGCCCTGAAAAGAAAGATTGCTCTCGAGCTTAGTAACATACCGGTGGTTCGTGATTTTCCGAATATCTTCTCGGAGGTATTACCAGGTTGTCACCTGACCGCTATGTTGAGCTCGTGATCGAGTTGGTTTCTTGTAAACCATCCCCTTCCCCAAAAATCAGTGTTAGATATCCCTGAGCTAGTTGGTTAAGCTAGACAACAACTTGGAGAGTTGGAAGATAAAAGCTTGCCTAACTTAGTTCGTTCCAAAGGGATATTCTTGTGTAGTGTGTGTTGAAGAAAGATGATATCTTCATCGATTGGTCCCTGTGATCAGTTGCTGGACCTATTGTCTTATCAATCCTTTGTTTTGAGTATGGGTTATCGTCAAATCAAATCAGAACCAACGATGTTCGTAATGTTGTCTTTCTCGTGGTTTTTCCTCGAGCATACACCATTATATTTTTTTGGTCTGACCAATATTATCACCGTGTTCACATGATGGCGGAAGTCCAGTGATATGGAAATCCTGATGAGTTGTTGTTGAGCCCATTGACAACATCCTTATCTTCTCCATGATTTTGTCGGACATCAAGCTAGTGTTGGAAACTTTTTATAAGCATTATCTTCATGACTCGTTCGTGAAGCATATGTTTGTATGAAAAGAAGTGACTTCCTCTAATTCATGTGCATTTGATGCAAGTTGCCGCCGTGAATTCGAGAAAGCATGTTTTTACCTCCTTTGGAATCGTCCCAAGTCAGTCATGCACGTGCAAAGTATTCTGTGGTCTGTTAGACTGATCATCTTCATTCCATATGAATTCCCTAGCACACTAAGCCACTGATTGACTTGTTCAAGGAAAAGAAGCCTATGCTTGGGATCTAATCCATGGACTTGCGTAAAGACTTCGATATCCTCGATGATGGTTCCCCACCTGAACTCGGTAGTGTTTTATTGTAAGACTACCATGTGGGCATGCTTGTTTGGGACAACGTGTTCACATGTTTGTAGCAGAACTGGCTCATGTTTTGGAGCTTGCTATCGTAGTTCATTTCCCGAGAATCTCGCAACGTCATCTCGTCGATTTGTGTTGCAAACTTTCATTTTCTTCCTAGACTCGATGAGTCTAGAATATTCTGACACCAACCAGATCTGAATCTCAGCCAGACTTGATGGTTGGGACATTTCCCAAGAACTATAATATTGGTCCCTCGATAACCGGTAAAGTGGATGTCGTGGCCAACACACCCAGCCGGAAGACCTATTATTGTAGTATCTTGTTTGAGGAAGTTGGCCACCTCCCCATAAGGATTTCGTAGGATTTACCTCCGTAACTGTTCCTTATGGATTCTATTGCTCCCGAAGTCCGACCTTTACTTGATGTTCTAGTTATCAAACCATATCTATGAATGGGATACACTAGCACGTCAAGGAGGACATTAGAAGCGGAGTGCTAAATGTCTCTCGGTCGATCATCCAGATTTTGTTCCTTGGCCTCACTAAGGTGAAATCTGAAAAAGTGTTATCTTCCTTTGCATTTGCATCGTCCATCATCTTTCATCATGGTAGTAAGTTGTGTTGCCAGGATCCTTGACACGGATGTTGATAAAACCTTGATGATTATGGAAATGCTCAAGTTCTTGAGAGCACGCACAAGCGCTAGGTGTTATCATCGGTACTAACTGGATTGCTCTCAGTTTCCGCGGCAATGCTATGACCTTTTCAAACAGTGAATTCACTCTCTATTGTTGGGTTCTTCCCCAGTTACCAGAATCATTCCCAGCATTTGCATTTTGTTCCCAGCTTGCACCGCCAATGTGCCATTCTACCATGGGTCTCTTCCATTTCCGGTGATAATCAAAAATCATCCATTGCGTTGTCTTCAACAAGGTAATCCACATCATCCAAGTCCGAGTATGCCATTCTACCGACCCCCGCCAATCGATTGTTGTGATTTGCCTTAGGCTGATATAGAGAGTCTCAATGATCTCTATATCAAAGGTAACTCTTTTTGCCACTTAAGGGGATATTTCTACGAGTCACCTTTCCTAAGGTGCATCGTTATGGTATCATGGCAGCTCAACTCCTCGCTACGTTGACAACCGTTCACCACCCTTTTAAGCGTGCAATTTTTGTCTACCTAGTGAACCTTCGACACCTGTTCCACTCCATTCATTTGGACGAATGTTTCATGTCTCAGCTCGAGAGAGGTTGCTATGTCTCATTCCGTGAGTTAATCCTGAGTTGTTCGATCTTCGAGAAGATCGATCCTTCTAGAGTTTTCCTTTCCTCTTCTTGTCATGATTAGCTAGAGTTCTCAGGGCAAGACATCAAGATAATGATGGTGAGCGAATCAACGTTCATTCGAAGTGCAACCTGGATCGTGAAGATTATACTACTTTGCGTTTCCCCTTCATCTTACCCTACGCTTGAATCTCGAGACGAGATTCTTGTTTAGTGGGGGTGAGTTGTCACATCCCTAGCTTCTGGTGCTGCCTGGTGTGTGCATCATGTTTAAATTTTGAAACTTGAACTGAGGAAATTTGGAAGCCTCAAAAACTTAAATAAAAGAAGGGCAAAAACCCTAAAATCTCATTCATTGTTCCAAAATGCCCTTCTTGGATGTTTAATATTTCTGGCAAGGGTTTTGATCCAAACCAAAAATATTGAACATTTTTAAGGATTTATTTTTGGGACTTTGAATTTAAATCATTAGCTATTTGAATTTGAATTATATTCATATAACTAGAATATAATTTCAAATACCCCTGAAATATTTTATGAGCTTTTGGAAAAGTCCATCTAGCAAAATAAAAATATTCAGAGGAGCTTTTGGCATTGTTTGAATTATTTTAAATTCAAAACAGTGGCAAAAGATTAAATAAAAATAAAAAAGAACAGAAAAATAAAAGAGAGAAGCCCAGCCACTTACCTGGCATTCTAGCCACCTGCGCGGCCCGCTACTGTTGCCGGCCCAGCTGTGCGGCCCAGCCCACCAGGCGTCCTCCTCCTGTCGTCTTCCCCGCGCCAGTAGGCAGCGCGCGTGGCCGACGGGCGCTGACGCTGCCTCGGCCACCTCCTGCTTCCCCTGGCCACCTCCTGCTTCCTCCCCGAGCCTTCTAGCATCGCCACGCAGCCCCCTGGTCCCTCTCGCTCACTCCCTCGAGCTCATCCCTCTCCCCTGCTTCCTTTCTCTCACTCGCCCGAACGCAGCCGTTGCCGCCGACGAGCTCCCTCGCGGCCACCGCCACCCCCTCTCCTCTCCGACGCGCTCCCGAGCTCCGCTGTTCCGCCCTCGTCCTCCTCATCGTCTCACGCGACCAGAAGGGCCCCGAGCAGCTGTCATCGTCATCGTCTTCAAGCTTCGGCCCCGGCGCCCTTCTCCGTCGAATTCAGCCACTCCGGCGCGCCCCCGAGCCCACTAACCATCCCTGCAGCTCCGCGGTGAGCCTTTGACCCGATTCCCCCTTTCCTCGTCGTCCTTCGCGAGCTCTAGCCCCGATCCCCAACCATGACCGAAGCATCTCGCCGCCGGCCATGGCGTGGCCGTGGCCACAGCCACCGCAGCTCGCTCCGGAGCCCACCAGCATGCTCACCGCAACCTTAGGAACCCAAAGCACCTAACCACTAGTCCTCCCGTGCACCGCAGCGCCACTCCCGCGAACCCCCGAGCTCCGGCCGCCGCCTCGGGCTCCACTCCGGCGAACCCCGGCCACCCCCGCACCTCCCGTTGGTCCCCCTAGATGCGCACGGGCACGGGCTACCTCCTGGTGCCCTTGGCGCGTCGATCCGTCGCCTCTGGCGCAACTCCGGCGAGCCACCGCCGCGTCTGGTCGTTGCCGGCGGCTAGACGCCGGTGGATTAGCCCCGGTTGACCAGGGATTTGACCCCCCCTGGGTCACTGACGTGTGGGCCCGTCCCCTGCTAACTTTTGGTTAAGTTAATAACTAATTTTAATTAAGACACTGACTCACTGACATGCGGGCCCCGCCCGGCTAACCAAGTTAGTTAGGGTTAATTTTAATTAGGTTAGTTAGTCCAGACACTGACATGCAGGGCCCACAGGTCAGTTTGACCTGGACGGCGCCCGTTGACCTGCTGAGGTCAGCATGAGGTCATGCTGACGCAATAATTCCATTCTGGAATTTAAATAAATCTTAAATGATTTATTATTTTCAGAAAATGTCCAAAACTTCTAAAATTCATAGAAATTCAACCGTAACTCCAAATTAAATAATTTATATATGAAGAATTATCAGAAAAATTCAAGGAATCCATCTGTACAATTTTCATGCATGTTAGAACAACTTATAGATGCTGTTTAGCACAAATCATATAAAGGGCATTTAAATAATCACATATGGAGTTTGAATTTGAATCTTGTATTCAAACCAACTTCATTTAATCTGTTGCTAGTTGCATTAGCTCAAAACACATTCATATTGCCATGTCATGAGCATGCATCATAATGTGCATTGCATTGATTGTATTTCTTCTTTGTTGTCGGTATCTGTTCCCTCCCGGTAGACGATGTTCCGACGTGGTGATCGTTGACACTGATGAAGACTCAATGTTATCTTCAGAAGTGCGAGGCAAGCAAAACCCCCTTGCTCATTCCGATAAAATCCCACTCTCTCGCTCCTGCTCTCTTTTACTGCATTAGGACAACAACGACATATTTGTTACTTGCTGCGGTAGCTGAACCCCTTTATCCTTTGCATGACCTGTCATTGCCACAGTAAATAGATGAAACCCACTAGCATGAGTAGGAGTTGTTTGAGCCCTGTTGTGCCTACTCATTCTTGCTTGTTTGTCATGCCTGCTACTGCTTAGAGTTGAGTCAGGTCTGATTCATCGGGGATGAACCAGAGGTGTGTGAACATGTCCTACCGTTGAGAGCTAAGTGTGTGAACACGATTTGGTAAAGGTAGCGGTGAGAGGCCATGTAGGAGTACATGGTGGGTTGTCTCATTGCAGCCGTCCTCGGGAACTGAGTTCTGTGTTTGTGATCCATGACCAGCTACTACCACACATTGGAATGCTTAAGTGCCCCTCTCGGCTTCTTAATCACCCTTGTTCTCTGTCCAGGAGTTGCAACTAGTTTCTGGTGTTTGTAGGTAGTGTTAGTAGTCTACCAAGTGGCACCCGGTACAGGTGGGCTTGGGACAGACTAGGCACAGTGGCCCGGTGTACCAAGTGGCACCCGGATGGTGGACTTGGGAACCCTGCACACATCGTTTGGGGCCGTGAGCGACACCCCGGCCGGATCTCCTTGCGGATGGAACCCGAATAGACGATAAACCTGGACAAGAGACTTGAGTGTTTAGGTAGGCCGTGGCCGACTCCCTCGCCCGGCTTCCGCTTGAAGGTTGCCGAGGTACATGACGTGTACAGGGCGATAAGTGGCAAAAGCGTGTGTGAAGAAGTACACCCCTGCAGGGTTATCATTATCTATTCGAATAGCCGGATTCCTCGGATATGGAAACTTGGACCCCTTGCATAGTTCATAGACAAGTGAAAGTGGATACTCTAAAATACGCAAGATAAGCGTGAGTGCTATGGATGGCGTTCTCGTAGGGAGACGGGAGCGGATCCATAGTGGTGTATTGATATGGTGAATATGTGGACTCGTGTGCGCCACCTCAAAAGAGTTACTTGCAGTCGTAGTTCAGGTTAGCCACCGAGTCAAAGCTGGCTTGCTGCAGTTAAACCCCACCACCCCCCTTTGTTGATAATGATGCATATGTAGTTAGATCTGATGTAAGTCTTGCTGGGTACATTTGTACTCACGTTGCTTAATTTATGTTTTGCAGAGAGACTTCAGTCTCGTTAGTAGTACCGTGTGGACTTCGACGTTTAGCTTGTTACCTCAGCTACGATCTTGTGCCCTCGGCAGGATCTGGTAGATAGTCAGGCTTCTCAGCCTTTTCCATTTATAGATGTCTGTACTCAGACATGTTAAGCTTCCGCATGTGTTTTGATTTGTATGCTCTGATTGTTGGGTCATGAGACCCATGTTTGTAATATCTCGCTCCTCGGAGCCTATTGAATAAATACTTGAGTCGTAGAGTCATGTTGTGATGCCATGTTGTGTTTGCACATATCGAGCATATTGTGTGTATGTTATTGAAATGCTTGGTATGTGTGGGATCTGACTATCTAGTTGTTTATCTTTAGTAGCCTCTCTTACCGGGAAATGTCTCCTAGTGTTTCCATATGGTAGCTTGCTACTGCTCCGGAACACTTAGGCTGGCCGGCATGTGTCCTTCTTCGTTCCTGTGTCTGTCCCTTCGGGGAAATGTCACGCGATGAATACCGGAGTCATGTTAGCCTGCTACAGCCCGGTTCATCGGAGTCCTGCTAGCCCAGTGCTACAGCCTGGATTCACTCACTGATGGCCGACACGTTCGATGCTGGGTCATGGATGCGTGTCCCTGTAAGTTTGTGCCACTTTGGGTTTACGACTAGCCATGTCAGCCCGGGCTCCTTATCATATGGATGCTAGCGACACTATCATACACGTGTGCCAAAAGGCGCAAACGGTCCCGGGCAAAGGTAAGGCGACACCGTGGGAATACCGTGCGTGAGGCCGCAAAGTGATATGAGGTGTTACATGCTAGATCGATGTGGCATTGAGTCGGGGTCCTGACACAGATCCGCCCAAGAAGAAATGGAGTCCACCGGCAAGTGCATCAACCATGACATAACATTGGGCTTGAGTGCCAACGGGAAGTAATTGGCAATCACCTTGTCATCGCGGGCCCCAGCAGCTTGCATCACGAGGGTGTAGATGCTGAGGAACTCCGAAGGGTGAGTCTTGCCATTGTACTTCTCGCCAACGTCAGGCTTGAATGTGTGGTGGGAAGGCCAATGGAACTGCCGCAGCTCACGTGTGAAGGCCGGACAACCCACCTTGTAAGGTAGGCCACGTAGCCTCTCGGTGCTGGGTGGTCTGCAGTGGGCCCTTCCCGCCTGTCCGACTGGTGGCACGCGTCATGCCGGCACTCGATGGTGGTTCGAGCATCTTCATGAGCTCGCTCCCAAAGAACTTGGCGTTGGTCACCATGGGTTCGCGGGTCGGACGATGCCATGGAGATATCATCACGAGCGTCATCGTGACGGACCGACACCCGCAATGGCTGGAATGGAGGAGGGGAGTGCACTATGGCTGCATCGCCTCCGGCCTGACCTCCACTGGCATGCGGTGGCTCGACGGAGCGATGGCCTATGGGTCCCACCGGCCGCAACTCGTCGTTGTTAGCGATGCCGACGAGGCTCCGGACGGTGGCCCTCCATTCGTCAAGCTTCTCTGCAATGGGAGGAAAGTCGAGGAGCAGCTGCGCGCGTGCTAGGGCTTCTGCTCGCGTGGGCGGCGGTGAAAGTTGTGTGGACCGTGATGCGCCTCGACTTCTAACTGCGTTAGAAGTAGCCCCATCATGGCTCCGTAGCCATTCGCCACCTCCACCAGCACTTCGGCATGCATGCTGGCCCTCCTCATCCTGTGAAGGGCACATGGGACCCTTCCCAGGGCGGCGCCCAGGGTCACCAGCAGGGCAGCGCTACTCATCACGCATGACCTGAGAAGAGCGCACCATGGGCGCCGGTGTTGGTGTATTGGAGGTCGTCGTGCCGCCGTCTGGCGGCACGACGACGCCCCTGGAGGGCCCCTGCCGCCTGCGGGGGGGCCGACTCTGTCTCTAGAGCCCGCGACGCGTGGCTCGTCACCTGGCGTACGAACGACGCCGCTCACCAGGCCTAGACTGCCAAGGTGATGTGGATGTTCGCGGGCCGCGCCACGGGTTCTCTCCATGACTGGCCCGCTACTGGTCCGCATCGGTACTGGCAGTCCGGTTCCGGATGAACCGATTGTCGTGGTTGTCTTCTTCTTAGGAGCCATGGCGATGAAGAACTGCTAGGCCAACTACTAGACCAGATTCTCACAATTGCGCGGCCCCTACCTGGAGCGCCAAAGATGTTGGTGGGAAATGACACCTATGGGATCACAAGAATCCCTACTATGGTTGCGGGGCGCGGGGTTGTGAGAAGAGTAGGATTAGTAACCAGCACAAGGATCATTTACCAGGTTTGGTCCGTGAGGATGCGTAAAACCCTAGTCCTGCTTTGGTGGATGTATTGAGTGTTCTTGAGCTCTTGAACTAGCTACGGTGACTGTGTGGTTCAAAAGAGCCGAATCCCTCTCCAGTACACCATGGGCCTCCTTTTATATGCGAAAGGGGCTTCCACAGTGGCACACAGGAGGTGGAAAGGCCTACAGCGCTACGAGCTTATCACCCGTATTACAGGACAAGGCGCATTTAATGCGTAGCTTAGGTGTCGTCTCGCTTTATGGAGGATGGGAGCGAGGCCCGTCCTGTCCGTCGCCGCTCTTCCTCGCTTTGACACGCACCCTGGCCAATGATGCATGCGGTGCCATGTAGGCCGGCAAGCAGCTGAGGTGGCGCGGTGGTGGAGCCTCCACGAAGATCTGCAAGCCGCCACGCGGGTGTGTGCTGAGTTGGCTTGGAAGTTGCATGTTGCCACGCAGGTGCCTACCCAGCTGGTTGGGCTGGCAGCTGCATGTGAACGGCGATGGGGATTTGGTTGGTGCGGGCCTGGCAGTGGCCCTGCTGTCGCCCTTGACAAGGGTCTTGCTAGGTGGCCCCGCAAGGGTCTTGCTATGGTGCGCTGGCGTCCCCGGCAAGGGTCTTGCCGGGGGCCTTGTGGTTTTTCCTCGGCAAGGATCTTGACGAGGATCGTTGCCCTCCAATCCTTATCTGATCTTGAATATTCTTTGTCTTCACAAAGATCTGCATGCCACCATGGAGGTGCCTCCCGAGCCCTGGCCCAACGTGGTTGATGGTGTTGGAGACCGTGGGCTTGAGGGTGGCTCGCTTCGACAGTGTGGGCGAGCCGCCCCGGCAAGAAGCTTGCCGGGGCTGCTGAGGCTGCCCCGGCAAGGGTCTTGCCGGGGAAACCTACTCCGCCCATCTGCTTTATGTGGTCTCGGTCTTTGGCGTTGCCTTGTTTGTCTCGTGCCTTCGGCTTCTCTCCGGCTTCCCTCCTTTGCCCTACTGTGTGCGGCCGCGGCGCGCGGCTCTGACTGCCCGTGTACAAGTAAAGGGGTCAAAAGGAGAGCCTCTACTATTGTACACCAACACCCCGACTTCTCGCATTCTCTCGACACGTGGAGACTGCCATTATTAAGGTACAGAAGCCGAGGAGTGCAACATTAATGGGAAGCCAGGAACTCCTCATTACAACAGGTACTCCGGGATTTTGGAGAAAAACCCGCCTTGCAATGCTGAAGACAATCCGCGCGCTGGACTCATCGTCATTGAAGCCTGGTTCAGGGGCTACTGAGGGAGTCGTGATTAGGGGGTCCTCGAACAGCCGGACTATGAACTTGTGCCAGACTGTTGGACTATGAAGATACAAGATTGAAGACTTCATCCCGTGTCCGGGTGGGACTCTCCTTTGCGTGAAAGGCAAGCTTGGCAATTCGGATATGTAGATCTCCTTCTCTGTAACCGACTCTGTGTAACCCTAGCCCCCTCTAGTGTTTATATAAACCAGAGGGTTTAGTCCGTAGGACAACAACAATCATAATCATAGGAGAGCTTCTAGGGTTTAGCCTCTACAATCTCATGGTAGATCAACTCTTGTAATACTCATATCATGAAGATCAATCAAGCAGGAAGTAGAGTATTACCTCCATAGAGAGGGCCCGAACCTGGGTAAACATTGTGTCCCCCGCCTCCTGTTACCATTAGCCTTAGACGCACAGTTCGGGACCCCCTACCCGAGATCCGCCGGTTTTGACACCGATAGTGCCCCTCAGGCTGCATCACCCCCAGGCCGCATGGGTTCGTCCCTACGGCATGTATCGTTTTGCATTCACCAGGACTATCTTATCATTTTTGTGAAATTGTCTATGGTTGTCACCTCGTGACCACCGCCTCATGACACTCGTGTGTTCTGACTAATTCCATTCCCACATCACCTCACGATACTCACGTCGGCATGGCTGCTTGTGCTCGGGTCCGTCCTTGCAACGCTGATACACCAGGGGATCGAGCTCTGGTTCGCGGCCCGCCTCATGTACACCACCTCACACGGTCCCCGGTGCCTCCGTCTCACGCCCCGGGGGCTCTTGGCTTCCGTTGTCATCCAACCTGCAGGTTCACCCAGCGATGGGCCAAAGATCGGCCCGGACAACCATCGTCTGGCCTTGTGAGTCGCTTGCACGTTAAAGGGGGGGCCTCCCGAGCACCACGTCCCAGGAGCTCCTACTAGCTCTCCAGCCCTCACCCCCTGGCCTTGACCACGGCATCGTGACCTAGCATACCAGCAGCGGCTGAGCTCGCTCGAGGGTCGGGACCCAAGGTGTCGGTGGGAAACGACACCTATGGGATCACTGGAATCCCTTCTGTGGTTGCCGGGCGCGGGGATCATGAGAAGAGCAGGACTGGTAGACAACACAAAGGGGATTTACCCAGGTTCGGGCCGCAAAGATGCGTAAAACCCTACGATCCTGCTTTGCTGGATGTATTTAGTGTCCTTGAGCTCTTGAACTAGCTCTAGGTGCTGCAAGGTTCCAAGGAGCCAAATCCTTTCTCAGGGTGCCATGGGCCTCCTTTTATAGGCGAAAGGGGCTGCCACAGTGGCACACAGGAGGTGGAAAGTGCTACAGCGTTGTGAGCTTATCGTTGGTATTACAGGACAAAGTGCATTTAATGCGGAGCTTAGGTGTCCCTCCACTTTATTGGGGACGGGGGCGAGGCCCACCCCATCCATCGCCGCTCCTCCTTGCTTCAACACGCGCCCTGGCCAGGGATGCATGCAGTGCCATGTAGGCAGGCAGGCAGCTGAGGTGGCGCGGTGGTGGAGCCTCGACGAAGGGCTGCATGTTGCCACGCAGGTGCCTGCCCAGCTGGTTGGGTCGGCAGCTGCATGCGAACGGCAGCGAAGACTTGGTTGGCGCGGGCCTGGCAGTGGCCTTGTCAGTGCGCTTGGCGAGGGTCTTGCTGGGTGGCCCGGCAAGGGTCTTGTCGGGTGGCCCGACAAGGGTCTTGCCATGGCGCGCTGGCTTCCCCGACAAGGATCTTCCCGAGGGTCTTGTGGGTTTCTTCGGTGAGGATGGTTGCCTTCCTATCCTCATTTGATCTTGAGCATTATATGTCTACACAAAGATCTGCATGCCACCACGGAGGTGCCTCTCGAGCCCTGTCCTGACGCGTTTGTCTAGTGCTGGTGGGCTCAAAGCTGGCTCGCTCGGCTGGTGGGGGCAAGCTCCCCCGGCAAGGGTCTTGCCGGGGCCGTTGAGGTTTCCCCGGCAAGGGTCCTTGCCGGGGAAACCTGCTTCGCCCATCTGATCTCTACGGCCTTGATCCTTGTCGTTGCTTGGTTTTGCCTTGTGCCTTCGGCTTCTCTCCGGCTTCCCTTTCCTGCCCTATTATGCATGGCCGTGGCAGGAGGATCTGACTGCCCGTGCACAAGTAAAGGGGTCAAAAGCAGGGCCCCTACTTTTGTACACCAACAGGAGCCCGCGGGCCTGGGCCACACATAAGCGCAGCACATTGTTGGGCCAGGCCCAGAACGGTGCGCGGGCAGTTGGGGCGGATTTTTACCGCGGCCACTATTCCATCCGCTGCGCTTCCCCACGACCCGTGTTGAACGCGCCACGTGGGGGTCATGCGCGCGCATGACGTGGGATGCATGTGCTGGACAGCGCTCGCACGCATGCGTCGTGTCGCAATTAATGGGAAAGGAGGCGGCATGCGCCTTCCCCATAAAAAGGAATAACCGTGGGCGCGCTGCTCACTTTACCCCTCCCCTGCGCCTTCCTCTAATCTCAGGACCGCCGCCCCCTTTCTTCCTTCTTCTCTATCCTCTCTGCCTTCGCCCATCGTCGCCGTGCTTCCGCCATCTTCTGCTTTTTCGCTTCCCGCAGCCGCCATGGCGCCTAAGTCCACCAAGAGCAAGGGAGCGGCGAAGGATGCCGGTGTGTCGGAGTAGCCGGAGAGCGAGCTGGTGGTGCGGCGGGCGCAGTCCGCCTAGTTCCCCTTGACGGTTGGTGTGCCCAAGCTTTGGGAGATGTTCAAGGATCTGTGGGGAGTGAAGACGGGGGGAGAGAAGACGGGGCATCCAGCCAAGCACGTCGTCCCTGCCAGTGCCTGGCCCTCCCCGCATCGGTACCCCTTCTTCGTCGATTATTGCCCCTGTGGGCTCTATCCCCCCTTCTCTGATTTCTTCAAGGACATCATGCACACCTATGGCTTCCGCCTCTTGGATTTCACCCCGAATGCCGTGGCGTGCATGGCTCTCTTCGCACATCTCTATGAGGGCTTCGTCGGGGTGCACCCCAGCACGGCGCTCTGCCGCCACTACTTCTCCCCTCGGATCCAAAAAGGGGGCGCCATTGCTGGCTGCGTTGCCTGGATCCCGAGGGCCAAGGGGGCGTACCCAGACGGCGCCACGAAGGAGAGGTGGGAAGAATGGCAGGGCCAGTGGTGCTGGATCGAGGAGGAGGACCCGCTGGCATTCTATGTGGTTCGCGAGAAACCGCCGGTCCGTGGGGGCGACGTCGATGCCGATGACGCGAAGCTTACGATAGCTACCGCCAGGATTCTTCGGCTCACCCAGGCCGGGCTCACCCTCGAGATGATCGGGGCAGACTTCATCCGCCGCCGAATCGCCCCTCCGCACGACAAGGGGAGGCCGGCCTGGCTCTTCATGAACGCCGCCAACATCATGACGCTCCGCCCCGGCCTCGACAACAACCTGACGATGCTGAGGCATGCCCATCTATGCCAGCGGATCTTCCAGCTCGAAGTTGAGACGTGGGCGAGGTCGAGTGATACGTCTCCAACGTATCTATAATTTTTTATTGCTCCATGCTACTTTATCTACTGTTTTGGACTATATTGGGCTTTATTTTCCACTTCTACATTATTTTTGGGACTAACCTATTAACCGGAGGCCCAGCCTAGAATTGCTGTTTTTTTGCCTATTTCAGTGTTTTGAAGAAACGGAATATCAAACAGAGTCCAAACGGAATGAAACCTTCGGGAACGTGATTTTCTCACCGAACGTGATCCAAGAGACTTGGACCCTACTCCAAGAAGTGC
>NC_041387.1:148942372-148953431 GCF_002162155.2 Triticum dicoccoides | reverse complement strand
TTCGTCCCGTGTCCGGATGGGACTTTCCTTGGCGTGGAAGGCAAGCTTGGCGATACGGATATGTAGATCTCCTACCATTGTAACCGACTCTGTGTAACCCTAGCCCTCTCCGGTGTCTATATAAACCTGATGGCTTTAGTCCATAGGACGAACAACAATCATACCATAGGCTAGCTTCTAGGGTTTAGCCTCCTTGATCTCGTGGTAGATCTACTCTTGTAACCCACATCATCAATATTAATCAAGCAGGACGTAGGGTTTTACCTCCATCAAGAGGGCCCGAACCTGGGTAAAAACATCATGTCCCTCGTCTCCTGTTACCATCCGCCTAGACGCACAGTTTGGGACCCCCTACCCGAGATCCGCCGGTTTTGACACCGACATTGGTGCTTTCATTGAGAGTTCCTCTGTGTCGTCACTGATAGGCTCGATGGCTTCTTTGATCATCAACGACGATGCAGTCCAGGGTGAGACCTTCCTCCCCGGACAGATCTTCGTATTCGGCGGCTTCGCACTGCGGGCCAATTCGCTTGGCCAGCTGGAGCAGATCGAAAGCTACGCCCCTGGCCGTCAGGTCAGATTTGGAAGTTTGAACTTCACGGCTGACATCCGCGGGGACTTGATCCTCGACGGATTCGAGCCACAGCCGAGCGTGCCGTACTGTCGCGATGGGCATGATTTAGCTCTGCAGCCGGACAGTACCCTGGAGGCCGCACTCGAACCCGCTCCGATCTTCGACTCGGAGCCAGCTGCGTAGACCAAGGATGGATGGCTAGACACCATCTTGGGGGCTGCAACCTCTACGGCGATAGAGCCGAACACCGATCTTGTCCCCCATGAAGCTCGTGACTCCGAGGTGCCGGACTCCGGACCTCCCGCGCCCCCTCCAGTCGAATCCGATTGGGCGCCGATCATGGAGTTCACCGCGGCGGACATCTTTCAACACTCACCTTTTGGCGACATCTTGAGTTCTCTAAAGTACCTCTCGTTATCAGGAGAGGCCTGGCCGGACTGCGGCCAGGACGGTTGGGATGCGAACGACGAAGAAATTCAGAGCCCACCCACCACCCACTTGGTAGCCACTGTCGATGATCTAACCGACATGCTAGATTACGACTCTGAGGACATCGACGGTATGGACGACGATGCCGGAGACGACCAAGAACCAGCGCCCACCGGGCACTGGAAAGCCACCTCTTCATACGACATATACATGGTGGATATCCCAAAGGATGGGAACGGCGAAGGAATAGCGGAGGATGACCCCTCCAAGAAACATCCCAAGCGCCGGCGTCAGCGGCGCCGCTCTAAATCCTGCCATAGAAAGAATGAGGATTCCGGCACCGGAGACAATAATACACCGAATAGCGCCGAAGACAACCCACTCCAGCAAGGTCCAGCACAAGAGGAGGGGGACGCCAGCCCTCATGAGAGAGCGGCCGAAGAAGAGGTAGAGGACTATATGCCTCCCTCCGGAGACGAGGCAAGCCTCGACGACGACGAATTCGTCATGCCTGAGGATCCCGTCGAACAGGAGTGTTTCAAACGCAGGCTTATGGCCACGGCAAACAGCCTCAAGAAAAAACAACAGCAGCTTAGAGCTGATCAAGATCTGCTAGCCGACAGATGGACCGAAGTCCTCGCGGCCAAAAAGCATGAACTCGAACGCCCCTCCAAAAGCTACCCCAAACGTAAGCTGCTCCCCCGATTAGAGGTGGAGGCATATGATCCCGCTTCACCAGGAGATAATACGGCTGATCGACCACCCCGTGGTCGCGACAGAGAGGCCTCAAGGCCCTTCACTAGACCCGTACCCCGGGATCGCTCGAAAAGCACAAGGCCACAGGGGAACACTCCGGACCTGCGAGACATATTGGAGGATAAGGCAAGACAATCAAGATCGATCTATGGATCACGTGGGCTCCCCACGATACATGACGATCACCGTCACCCCGGACACAGTAAGTCCGGCCGGGCTGAACACAACAGACAAAGCTCTTTTGAGCCCCGTCGCGATATCACCCAGTACAGAGGCGCCGCACACCCACTGTGCTTCACAGATGAGGTAATGGATCATCAAATCCCAGAAGGGTTTAAACCTGTCAATATTGAATCTTATGATGGCACAACAGACCCCACGGTCTGGATCGAGGACTATCTCCTCCACATCCACATGGCCCGCGGAGACGATCTCCACGCCATTAAATATCTCCCACTCAAACTTAAAGGACCAGCCCGGCACTAGCTTAGCAGCTTGCTAGCAGAGTCAACCGGGAGTTGGGAGGACCTGGAAGCCGCATTCCTCGATAACTTCCAAGGCACGTACGTGCGACCACCAGATGCAGATGACCTAAGCCACATAATTCAGCAGCCAGACGAATCGGCCAGACAATTCTGGACACGGTTCTTAACCAAGAAAAACCAAATCGTCGACTATCCGGATGCCGAGGCCCTCGCGGCCTTCAAGCATAACATCCGCGACGAGTGGCTTGCCCGGCACCTGGGACAGGAAAAGCCGAAATCCATGGCAGCCCTTACATCACTCATGACCCGCTTCTGTGCGGGTGAGGACAGCTGGCTAGCACGCAGCAACAACCTCAACAAAAATCTGGCAGTCCGGATATCAAGGACCGTAGTGGCAGGTTGCGTCGCAACAAAAACAAATGCCGCATTAACGGCGATAACAGTGAGGATACGGCAGTCAATGCCGGATTCAGAGGCTCTAAACCCGGTCAATGGAAAAAGGCATTTAAAACAACAACTCAGGGTCCGTCCAATTTGGACCGAATTCTCGACCGCTCGTGCCAGATACATGGCACCCCTGAAAAGCCAGCTAACCACACCAATAGGGACTGTTGGGTGTTCAAGCAGGCAGGCAAGTTAATTGCCGAAAACAGCGACAAGGGGCTACATAGCGACGACGAGGAAGAGACCCGACCGCTGAACAATAGAGGACAGAAGGGTTTCCCCCCACAGGTGCGGACGGTGAACATGATATATGCCACGCACATACCCAAAAGGGAGCGGAAACGTGCACTCAGGGATGTATACGCGATGGAGCCAGTTGCCCCGAAGTTCAATCCATGGTCCTCTTGCCCGATCACCTTTGACCGAAGGGACCACCCCACCAGCATTCGCCATCGTGGGTTCGCCGCATTGGTTCTAGACTCAATCATCGATGGATTTCATCTCACCAGAGTCCTGATGGACGGCGGTAGCAGCCTAAACCTGCTTTATCAGGACACGGTGCGCAAAATGGGCATAGACCCCTCAAGGATTAAACCTACCAAGACGACCTTTAAAGGCGTCATACCAGGTGTAGAACCCAATTGTACAGGCTCAGTTACACTGGAAGTGGTCTTCGGATCCCCGGTTAACTTCCAAAGCGAGGAGTTAATCTTCGACATAGTCCCGTTCCACAGCGGCTATCATGCCTTGCTCGGACGTACCGCGTTCGCAAAGTTCAACACGGTGCCGCACTACGCATACCTCAAGCTCAAGATGCCAGGCCCTAGAGGAGTCATCACGGTCAATGGAAACATTGAGCGCTCCCTCCGAACGGAGGAACATACAGCGGCTCTCGCGACAGAAGTACAAAGCAGCCTTTTAAGGCAATTCTCGAGTCCGGCTGCCAAGCGGCTGGACACAGCTAAGAGTGCCCGGAGTAACCTACAACATGACCACCTGGCATGTTCCGAGCACGTGTAGCAGTGCGGCCCCAACCCCAGCCCCTGTAAAACATTAAGACAGACCCTTCGCGTACTCCATTACACTCTGAAGATACCATGGGCATGGGGCAAGGGGCTCGACCACGATAAGCCCAAACTGCGGCTCAACCGCACCAGGGGCTCTTAAGTGTGTCATTTCTTTTTCTTTTCCTTTTATTTTTTACCTACAGGACTCCGTTCGTCAGAGGCCCTGTCCGGCAGCAGACATGCCGAACCCACGATACAACAGCCAGGGAAGGAGAAAGGCTACAACGAAAATCCAGGTGGTCTCCATTATGAGCATTAAATCTGTTTTATGCATTATTCTGTAGCCTACCCCTGGAGGCGGACATGCTAAACAGTCCCATCCCTTGCTTACCGCACCACTTGTATCATCCTGCACTTACAGCAGTTTTTATGTGAATAAAGCAATGCAGCACATTTTTGCTTCCAGTTGCATTTCTTTCTTAAACATATGTTCATCTATGACATGTTGCATCCGCACGTTTTGGTACGGCTAAATACACCAGGGGCTTATGTTTCCCGCGTTATGGTGTGATAAGTCCGAACACTTTCACAAGTGCGGCACCCCGAACTTATAGCATTATATGCATCGGCTCCGAATCATGTTCTTGGGTCAATAGTTGGGTTTGCCCGGCTCCCATGTTTTGGTACCTTACGTTCCGTTTTATCGTCTAAGGTAGCACTGGGAGAACCACTGCAATTGCGCCCCAGTTGAGCTGGGTTAACGCCTCAGTGGAGAAAGCTAAAACTGACCGTCATGATGAGGCGAGAGCTGGTCGCTGTTCGAGAGGTTCTTTGCGAGTCCCTAAAGACTTATGCCGCTTCGGGCGAGGAGCCGGATTCTGTCCGGCCAAGGCGTGGATAGCGCCCCAAATTCGGCCTTCCGAAAACTAGGGGCTTCGCCGAAATTTAAAATTATAGAATTCTATGGCTAAGTGAGAGTGTTCAAGCATTATAACTCCGGTTGCCTTGTTCGTTGTGTTGAGCGCCTCCCTCGAAGGACCCAAATATGGGAACAAGAGTGCCCAGATTTATCCCGAACACCCCAGCACTCGTGGCATGGGGGCTGAAGCCGACGACTTGTCATCTCTCAGATTTGATAAACAGCCACACAGAAGGTAATATTTTAAATTAACAAGTGTTGCTTCGCGCATATGAACTTAGTTTTCAGCGCACAGGATAACAAAATGCGAGTCTACTCAAAAACTTCTTCTTTGGAGCACCCACCCGCAATAATGCGGGCGCCTTTCAGCACACTCCTATAATACATCTCGGGCGTGCGATGCTCCTTGCCCTCTGGTGGGGGGTCCGTCACAAGCTTCTGGGCATCCATCTTGCCCCAGTGCACCTTTGCGCGGGCAAGGGCCCGACGCGCACCCTCGATACAGGCGGAGTGCTTGATAACTTCAACCCACGGGCACGTGTCCACCAGCCGCCGCACCAGGCCGAAGTAGCTCCTAGGCATAGCCTCCTTAGGCCACAGCCGAACTATGAGGCCCTTCATGGCCTGTTCGGCCGCCTTGTGGAGCTCGACCAGCTGCTTCAGCTGGTCGCTAAGGGGCACCGGATGTCCGGCCTCAGCGTACTGAGACCAGAAGACCTTCTCCGTTGAGCTCCCCTCCTCAGCCCGGTAGAATGCGGCAGCATCGGACACGCTGCGGGGAAGATCTGCGAACGCTCCTGGAGAGCTCCGAATTCGGGTAAGCGACAGGTAATTAACAGTCACATGCTTACTTTGCATGAAAATGCCTTACCCGCTGCTATTTTCTTCACCGCCTCTATCTTTTGGAGGGCCTTGTAGGCTTCGGCCTTAGCGGCTTTGGCACTCTCAAGAGCCGTTGCAAGCTCAGACTCTCGAGTCTTCGAGTCACGCTCCAGGCTCTCATGTTTCCTCATGAGATCCTGGAGCTCTTGCTGTACCTCCGCCACCCGCCCCTCCTGTTTCTCTCGCTCGGTGCGCTCCGCAGCCGCATTGCATTCGGCCGCGGCCATCGCCTCCTTCAGGGTCGCCACCTCGTTAGTGGCCCCTGCAATACCCCAGTTATCCTTGTCATTTTTCTTGCAACCAAATCCTTTTCTGTAAGGTACAATTTTCATAAGGTATTACTCACCTTCTTTTTCCTCGAGCTGCTTCTTGGCATGGCCGAGCTCGTTCTCGGACCACTCGAGGTTTTCCTTCAAAGTATTGACCTCCGCAGTCAGTGCGGCAGAGGTTAGCAACACAGCCTGCAATCCCATATTGACATATTTTCATGACTCCTGCGTTTATCTTTCTAAAGATCCTCAGTCCGGCTTTTCTTTCCGAACACCGAACCGAGCATCAGGGGCTACTGTCTATGCGGTACCATTTTACATATGTTGAAATTCTTACCTCAAAGCCTGTTAGAAGGCTGCTGCAGGCTTCGGTCAGCCCGCTCTTGGCGAGCTGAACCTTCTGAATCACCGCACTCATAACAGTGCGGTGTTCCTCATCGATGGAGGCGCCGTTGAGCGCCTCCAGCAAATTATCCGGCACCTCCGGTTGGACAGAGGCAGCCGGCATCGCGGTCTTGCCCTTCTTACGAAGGGGTCGCCCGCCGGACTCCGGAGCCACTATGGGTTCCGGGGCTGAGTCCGGTGCAAAATCCGGGAGGTTGTCCTGCGACACCTCCGAGGCCCTCTCCTCCTGGTGGGTCCCTTCCTAGGATCCCACCTCGGCATCGTCCGCATCACGGGGGGTGGAGGCAGTCAGAAGAGAATCCATATCCGACGCCCCTAAGGACCCACTCGACGAAGTGGGGAGATCATCCTTAGGCAGACTGCAGGGTTGTATGCGGCATTAGAAAGACATAATTTGGCGAAAAACGAAAACCTTGAAGTTATTCGGGAGTCCGGATACTTACGATCTTGCCAGAGGCTTGGCCCTTGGAGGCAGTCCTCGTCGTCGTCACTAGCATTGGCGGAACAGTCCGGGGGAAGAGTTTTTCCCCTCTTGGACCCTTCGGCCTCCCTTGTTTGGGAGGCCTTCCTTTTCTTCCCTCCCCCCGCTGGGGGAGAGGCTTTCTTCTTCTCCTCCTCGCCTTGGTGGGAGGAGTCGGCCTCGGATTCATCGTCCGATAGCACCTAAAAACGGGAACTCTTCCGAGTCCCCGTGGCCTTCTTCCTGGCCTTCTTCTCCGGCACCACGTGGGGTGCCGGAGCCAGCAGCCCCGTTAGGCGGGCGTCAGCTGGGTCCTCTGGCAATGGGGCCAGACAGATAGCCTGTGCGGCCTTCTTCAACCAGTCCTGTCAAAGGAAAGGGAGTTTAGATCCCGCATAGAGTCAAACTATGAATAACAAGCGTCCCGTAAAGGACAATATCACTTACCTCGTCAGCTGGACGCTGCGAGCTGAATCCGCGATCTTCGGTAGCGGATGCAGGAGCCTCGGCGCCCTTGAACAGCACCTTCCAGACCTCTTCATACGTAGTGTCGAAGAGCCCATTCAAAGTCTGGTGCTACGCCCGATCGAACTCCCACATATTGAAGCCCCGTCGTTGGCACGGGAGAATCTGGCGGATGAGCATGAGCTGGACTATGTTGACAAGCTTGAGCTTCTTGTCCACCAGCTTTTGGACGCGGGCTTGGAGTCCGGTCAGCTCCTCTGAATCGCCCCAAATCCGGCCGCTCTCTTTCCAGGAGGTGAGCCGTGTGGGGATGCCGGATCTGAATTCGGGGGCCGCTGCCCATTCGGGATCACGTGGCTCGGTGATGTAGAACCACCCTGATTGCCACCCCTTGATGGTTTCCACAAAGGTGCCCTCTAGCCACGTAACGTGGGACATCCTGCCCACCATGGCGCCTCCGCACTCCACTTGGCTGCCCTTCACAACCTTCGGCTTGACACTGAAGGTCTTGAGCCACAAGCCGAAGTGGGGCTGGATGCAGAGGAAGGCCTCGCACACGACGATAAATGCCGAGATGTTGAGAATAAAATTTGGGGCTAGATCATGGAAATCTAGGCCGTAGTAGAACATGAGCCCCCGGACAAAGGGATGAAGTGGGAAGCCCAGTCCGCGGAGGAAATGGGGAAGGAATACTACCCTCTCATGGGACCTGGGGGTGGGGATGAGCTCTCCCTCGTCGGGGAGCCGATGCGCGATGTCGCTGGACAAGTATCCGGCGCTGCGCAGCTTCTGGATATGCCCCTCCGTGACGAAGGAGGCCATCCACTTGCCTCCCGCTCCGGACATATTTGGAGAAGGTTGAGGTGAGATGTGCGGGCTTGGGCGCTAGAGCTCGAGTTCGCAGAGATGGATAAGCCAAGGAGGAAGAAGGCGCAGGTAAAAAGGTTGGATCTTTATCCCCTTATATGGGCGGACAGAAACACGTGTCCCCACCGGCCTGGTAAAACTCGCTTATCTCCCAAGCGTCACAATCAATGGCGCGGTTGGGTTACCCATGTCCGTATTGATGGGAATCCCGGAATAAGGGGAACACGATCTCTGCTTCGACAGGCATGCCAAGGAAACCGCCTCGCTAAACGCGCTGAGGTGGAACAATAGAAACAATTCGAGTAAAGGCTTGGAAGTGGTGTGATGTTACGCCACAGAATACGTCAGCAGATTGATCTTGTGTAATATTATTCTCTCTACGGTGGTATGTGGAATCTATTTTTGCAGAGCCGGACACTATCCTGGTGTTCACAATCTTCTATAAATTATTCGGAGGAGGAACCCGTCTTGCAATGCCGAACACAATATGTGCGCCGGACTCGTCGTCATTGAAGCCTGGTTCAGGGGCTACTGAGGGAGTTCCGGACTAGGGGGTGTCCGGATAGCCGAACTACCATCATCGGCCGGACTCCAAGACAATGAAGATACAAGATTGAAGACTTCGTCCCCTGTCCGGATGGGACTTTCCTTGGCGTGGAAGGCAAGCTTGGCGATACGGATATGTAGATCTCCTACCATTGTAACTGACTCTGTGTAACCCTAGCCCTCTCCGGTGTCTATATAAACTGGATGGCTTTAGTCCATAGGACGAACAACAATCATACCATAGGCTAGCTTCTAGGGTTTAGCCTCCTTGATCTCGTGGTAGATCTACTCTTGTAACCCACATCATCAATATTAATCAAGCAGGACGTAGGGTTTTACCTCCATCAAGAGGGTCCGAACCTGGGTAAAAACATCGTGTCCCTCGTCTCCAGTTACCATCCACCTAGACGCACAGTTCGGGACCCCCTACCCGAGATCCGCCGGTTTTGACACCGACAGTACTCCTTCCTCCTATATATACCTACTTATCCCCGAACGATCAAAACATGAGCCAAAAACCTAATTCCACCGCCGCAACCTTCTGTATCCACGAGATCCCATCTTGGGGCCTATTCTGGAGCTCTGCCGGAGGGGGCATCCACCACAAAGGGCTTCTACATCAACACCATAGCCCCTCCGATGAAGTGTGAGTAGTTTACTTCAGACCTTCGGGTCCATAGCTAGTAGCTAGATGGCTTCTTCTCTCTTTTTGGATCTCAATATAATGTTCCCCCCCTCAGTTGTGGAGATCTATTCGATGTAATCTTCTTTTTGTAGTGTGTTTGTTGAGATCGATGAATTGTGGGTTTACGATCCAGTATTATCTATGGAAAATATTTGATTCTTCTCTGAATTCTTTTATGTATGATTGAGTTATCTTTGCAAGTCTCTTCGAATTATCATTTTTGGTTTGGCCAACTAGATTGGTAGTTCTTGCAATGGGAGAAGTGCTTAGCTTTGGGTTCAATCTTGCGGTGTCCTTACCCAGTGACAGAAAGGGTTGCAAGGCACGTATTGTATTGTTGCCATCGAGGATAACAAGATGGGGGTTTTATCATATCGCATGAATTTATCCCTCTACATCATGTCATCTTGCTTAAGGCGTTACTCTGTTTTTACTTAATACTCTAGATGCATGCTGGATAGCGGTCGATGAGTGGAGTAATACTAGTAGATGCAGAATCGTTTCGATCTACTTGTCTCGGACGTGATGCCTATATACATGATCATTGCCTAGATATGCTCATAACTATGCTCAGTTCTGTCAATTGCTCAACAGTAATTTGTTCATCCACCGTAGAATATCTATGCTCTTGAGAGAAGCCACTAGTGAAACCTATGGCCCCCGGGTCTATTCTCATCATATCAATCTCTATCGCTTTATTTACTTGCTTTGTTTTTACTTTGCCTTTTACTTTTTACTTTGCATCTATCTATCAAAAAATACCAAAAATATTATTTATCATCTCTATCAGATCTCACTCTCGTAAGTGACCGTGAAGGGATTGACAACCCCTAATTGTGTTGGTTGTGAGTAGCTATCGTTTTGTGTAGGTACGAGGGACTTGTGCGTGGTCTCCTACTAGATTGATACCTTGGTTCTAAAAAACTGAGGGAAATACTTACGCTACTTTGCTGCATCATCCTCTCCTCTTCGGGGAAATCTAACGCATTGCTCAAGAGGTAGCATCGAGCGGTCCGACAAGGTCGACGAGGAGCCTATCTTCAAGCTGCCGGCGGGGGTGGTCCCACTGAGCAACAACTCTCGCCGGAATGAGATCATTGCCATGATGCCGCTCTTCAACGCGCATGGCCTTGACCCGAACTGGGTTGAGCCAGACGAGCTCGTGGTGCAGGAGTTTTTCGACACCCTGCACGGGATATATGTCACCGACGAGCCGCGGCTTATCCAGGACACCTCCCCGGTGGAGCTGGACTATATCGCCACCAGGGTGGAGGAGGCGAGGCCTGCTGAGAAGGAGGCAAAGCTCGTCAAGGAGGTTGGCAGCACTAGCCGCGTGGTGGACAAAGCCGCGGTGGAGGTTGAGGAGGGGGAGCTCACCCGGTGGGCAGCAGCCGCTAGGGAGGCCAGCGGCACCGACACCGGGGCTCCTCTCATCGAAGACACCGCCGACGGGTCGTTGGAGGAGGAGGGCGAGGAGGGGAGGACCACGACCGCTGATCCCCCGATCACCAAAAAAGGCGGGTCATGCGGCGGGCCACCTCCGGTGAGCCGGTCCGCCTCGACCGGGCCGTGCAGCTGCAGCAAGCCCAGGAAGCGTCTGTGCGCCAGACGAGGGGGGTGACGATGAAGAAAACGGCGAAAGCTGTGGCGTCGAAGAAGAGGACATCTGCTTCTTCATCGTCCAAGCGCACCCGGACGCCGTCGCCTCTCCCCTCGCCGGCGAACGTCGACGCGGGGTTTGCATTTGACTTCGGGCCTCTCCGCCCGGAGAGAGAGCTCAGGCCTCTCAGCCCGGAGAGGAAGAGGAAAGCAACAGAGGAGGAGGAGGAAGAGAACGAAGAGTAAGCCTCTGATTTCCTCCCTCAT
>NC_041387.1:148932437-148942227 GCF_002162155.2 Triticum dicoccoides | reverse complement strand
ATCTTGCAGGGTTGTGGAGATGCTGGCCCAGAGGATAAAGAGGGCTAGGATTTCGGCGAGTGGCCAGCCCCCGGCAGGCACCTCCAGTACGCCACTGGTGGTGTCGAGCAGCCCAGACAGCAGCCCCCAGCCCAGCCCCCAGCGTAAGTCCACCACCCACCCTTGATCAACGTGTGTCGTGTGTGATGCTTCAGTGTTAACCGCGCCGTGGATGCAGGAGAGGAGCATCACCAAAGGGAGCCATAAAGGGCTTCTCCGATCGTGCCGCCTCTGTCGACTACACCGCTCCAAGGGGCGTCCCTGGCAAGGACACCAAGCAGTGAGGCCGTGCACACGGAGGAGGGGGAGGAGAACGCAGGCGTCGGTGGCTTTGCCTCGACGCCAGACCTTGGCGGAGAAGGGGCTTCTGCCTCTCGGGCCGGCACGGGTAAGCCGCTCGCTCTCCACTTCTGCTTGCATTCTTCTTTTCCCCTTTCCCTTATTGACTTTCGATCTTGCCTTCGCCCTGTCTCTTTCATGGCGTCTAGACCTCTCCTCAGAGGACGTTGACACCACCATCAAGGACGTCGCCACAGATGCCGCGGCAAAGGCGGAGAAGATTGCTGCCGAGGAGAGCGCTAGGGGCACCACTGAGGATGCCGCCAAGGGGCATGCCGAAGAGCCCGGCAAGGGGCCTGCCGAGGGATCCGGCAAGGCCACTGCCGAGGAGGGGGCGTCTGACGACCTACCCTCCTCCTCCGCTGCCTCTGGCTCCGGCAGGTACCTGAGGGTCAGCGACGACCTCTTCGTCCATCTCCTTGGCGCGTCGAGCACCAGGGCTCCCTTTGAGGGAGAGGTGTTCGACGAGGAGGCGCTTGCCACCGCCGGGCTCGAGGTCATTGATGAGCCAGGCGTTGGTGGCGCCGGCTCCCAGGAGGAGCGGCTGCTCCAGGCCATGGGCGCCAGCTTTCGGAAGTTTCAAGCGCTCCATCGCGCCCGTATGGACAAGGCAAAGTCCAGGATGGCGATGGTGGAGAAGGCGGAGGAGGACTTTGGGGGGCGCGTCGCCGAGGCGCACGACTAGTTCCGCCAGGCCCAGGATGAGCTGCAGGCCACCCAGGGTGAGCTGGCCAACCGTGAGGTGGAGCTCGCCCTAAAGCTGGCCGACATCGAGAAGGCCCAGGAGACGGCGAAGAAGTTGGCCGACGAAGCCGAAGCCGTCCAGTCCCAGCACGAGGTCGCACTGAAGACCCAGGAGGAGGACCTTGCCGAGTGCAAGGAGAAGCTTGCCTCCACGCTCCATGGCAAGGACGAAGAGGTGGACAAGCTCGTCCTGCAGCGGACCCAAGAGCTGGAGCGGAGGCATCGGGAGGCACTCAACGCCCAGGCTCAGGCCCATGCCGGCAAGGTGAAGGAGCTGGAGGAGCAAGCTCTGAAGCTGGCCCAGGAGAAGCATACGCTCAACGGCGCTCTGGCGATGGCACAGGGTGAGGTCATCAGCAAGTCCGGAGAGCTCTTCGAAGCCAACATCTCCATCAAAGACCTCAAGCTGAAGTTGGGAGAGCTCGAGGAGACGTTGTCGAAGGCCAGAACCCGGGAGGGGATCCTGATCAAGGAGCTGGAGACGGAGAAGCAGCTGCTGATGAACGAGACCGCCAACCTCAAGGACCACAAGGCAGGCGAGAAACGCTGGCTCGAGCGCCTCGCCGCCGTTGCCAACTCGGCCGCCGATCAACTGGCCATTATGGGGATGCCGGAGATGAGGTATGCCCCAGAAGAGAGCCTGAGCCCCAATGCCAACCTGACCATATACTTTGAGAAGGTGGTCGGCGCCCTGGGGCGGCTTCACTCCAACCGGGCAGCCTCCCTGGCCGAGGAATCCCGGATACTCTACCGGGGGCTCACGACCAGGGTGCTCACCAAGATCGCACACTGGCACCCAGACCTTGATTTCGAAGTTGTGCTGAAGAGCTTGCCGGAGGATGCCAACATCGCGGCGCTCAACGAGCGAATTCAGCCGATCCTCGGTCGCATCAACAAAATCAAGAGGGTGGAGGGCCAGCGCCGGGACTAGGCACCCCGTTCTCCGTCGCCGCTGCAGGTTCATGACTAAGACAATACTATCTTTAGTTAGAACCGCGATGGCAATTTGTGTAATATAACTCTGCAGTGCTCCTGAAACGATGCATGTTATTTTCCTGTTTGATTTTCCCTTGTATGTCCACCCTACGTCAACTGGGTAAGCTCGCCGACACGTAAACCCAGGGCGGCGCTTTGAGGATGGATCCTCATTAGCCCGCGGGGTGTGCTTGTTGTCGGGCAAAGCACCTTGCCGCCCTTGGCGCAGCCGCTTGATCTATCGAGATTGACTCGAGTCAGAACCGAAAGTGTTGCCGATGGCGAAAGGCTACCCTGCCACTCTCGACACGGCCGCTTGAACAGTTGAGCAGACTCGAAACAGGACAAGGGCGTTGCTGATCGCAGGAGGGCCCCTCTGCGTACAGGCTCTCCATACACAGGCCGAACCGTCGAGGATAATAACCTTATATTTAAGGAGAAGAACTTAAAATTCAGCATGACTTAGCTCTCTCATCGCCGCTCGGCGTCCTCCGCACCAACGGGCAGCGCCGCCTACTTGGCCGCCTTCTCCGCAGGGGCCGTGGTGATGAAGAACAACTGGGTCGACTACTAGGCCAGATTCTCATGATTGCGCCCCCTACTTGGCGCGCCAAAGATGTCGGTGGGAAACGACACCTATGGGATCACTGGAATCCCTTCTGCGGTTGCGGGGCGCGGGGATCGTGAGAAGAGCAGGACTGGTAGACAACACAAAGGGGATTTACCCAGGTTCGGGCCGCAAAGATGTGTAAAACCCTACGATCCTGCTTTGGTGGATGTATTTAGTGTCCTTGAGCTCTCGAACTAGCTCTAGGTGCTGCGAGGTTCCAAGGAGCCGAATCCTTTCTCAGGGTGCCATGGGCCTCCTTTTATAGGCGAAAGGGGCTGCCACAGTGGCACATAGGAGGTGGAAAGTGCTACAGCATTGTGAGCTTATCGCTGGTATTACAGGACAAAGCGCATTTAATGCGGAGCTTAGGTGTCCCTCCACTTTATTGGGGACAGGGGCGAGGCACATCCCGTCCGTCGCAGCTACTCCTTGCTTCGACACGTGCCCTAGCCAGCGATGCATGCGGTGCCATGTAGGCAGGCAGGCAGCTGAGGTGGCGCGGTGGTGGAGCCTCCATGAAGGGCTGCATGTTGCCACGCAGGTGCCTGTCCGGCTGGTTGGGTCGGCAGCTGCATGCGAACGGCGGCGATGACTTGGCTGGCGCCGACCTAGGAGTGGCCCTGCCGGTGCACTTGGTGAGGGTCTTGCCAGGTGGCCCGGCAAGGGTCTTGCCGTGGCGCGCTGGCTTCCCCGGCAAGGATCTTGCCAGGGGTCTTGTGGGTTTCTTCGGTGAGGATAGTTGCCTTCCTATCCTCATTTGATCTTGAGCATTCTATGTCTTCACAAAGATCTGCATGCCAGCACGGAGGTGCCTCCCGAGCCCTGTCCTAACGCGTTTGTCTAGCGCTGGTGGGCTCAAAGGTGGCTCTCTCGGCTAGTGGGGGCGATCTCCCATGGCAAGGGTCTTGCCGGGGCCGCTGAGCCTGTCCCAGCAAGGGTCCTTGCCGGGGAAACCTGCTTCACCCATCTGATCTCTGCGGCCTTGATCCTTGTCGTTGCTTGGTTTTTCCTTGTGCCTTCGGCTTCTCTCCGGCTTCCCTTTCCTGCCCTGTTATGCATGGTCGCGGCGGGAGGCTCTGACTGCCCATGCACAAGTAAAGGGGTCAAAAGCAGGGCCCCTACTTTTGTACACCGACACGAGGACCTAGAGCATTTCGGCGAGCGAGGCAAGAGGGTGGCCTATACAGGCCGCACCTGACGGCACCACGGGCGCGACAGCAAGCATTGCCTCTCCGATGGACTCATACAGCGAAAGATAAGACTTGGCTTGCTACAGCACCGGTTTTGCTCCCAGCGCCCCAGCTCGCAGTTCCACTTGGGCGGTTCGACTCCCCTTTTCGATTTCCTATACAGCTGCTTGCACGCCAAAAGGGACCTCATGAGCATCGCGTCTCACGAGCTCTTAATGGACCTTGGGCCACTCACCTCCTAGGCTTGACCACGACATCGCGACCTGGCATACTAGCGACGGCTGAAGCCTACCTGGGGACTGGTTCTTGTCGGCATAGAGCGCCACGCTGCCTAGGGAAGATAAAAGGGAGGGACTCAGCCGAACTGGAATATGCGCATCCATTACAAAGTCAAAAGAAACAGCGATACTATTAAATACATCCCGATCCTTACAAGCCCCACGTGGGCTGATCTTCATCTCGCGTAGGAGAAACAACTACAGGGCCCTATGGTGTCGCTGACGATGTCGGGCGGCAGCCGCGGCAGCGCTCCGACCTCGATGGGAGCTCGGTGGCAAGCAGTTGTCGTCACTCGACTCCGGAGAATCACTGGGCTCAGGAGAATCGCTGGATTCCCAGGAGTCATCGCTGGTGCTGGACAAAGCGCTAAAGGGGGCAGCAGCATATCCAGCACCCACTATGGTGTCCCTCGAGTTGTCCCCTCCGGGGCAGCATTCCAGCCGCTCGCCCTCCTCGTTGAAGACCTTGAATAACAAGGTGGCCGCACCGTCGTACTCGAAGTGGATCGCCAGGGCTCCCTCTGCTCGAAAATCCCGAGCGACCTCGCCCCATCCTCGCATCATGAAGACGTCTCCAGGCGGCACGACCTAGACCTCAGCTCCGGTGGCTAGGCTGCTGCACCCTGCGTGCTGCAGCCACAGCTCCACTGGCCCCCTCACAGGCAGCTCACTGGTGAAGAACCACGGAAGTCATATGCAGGTGTCAGGGGGCATTGCGACCCACACCACGAACTCACACGAGCTACCCTCAGCATGGGTCCATGATGCGGTCGGCAGGGCAATGGCGGCCCTGCCATCTTCACGATGCGCCACCCCATGGTGCACTCCTTCACCCTGAGCATAGGCGTACAGGGGGAGGGGGAAGCCAGGCAGAGGCATTGATTGCTAAGGCCTAGCCACCTCTCGCCCCGCGCCGGTGTCGTCAGGGAGGCGAGGCCGTTTCTTCGGCGGGAGAGGGTCAGGCCCCTCCCTAGGAGCCTTCCCCTTCTCTGCCGCAAAGAACCTCCTGATCGGCGCCATGAGAGCAAGATGGAAAGTAGGAGAAGCAGGCGGGAGCAAGACGAAGGAGAGATGGGCAGGGGCTCCACCCGCTAGCACATTTATAGCCACGAGAAGGTAAATCGTCGGCCTCCCACGATTTCCAGTAATGATGATCCTCTCTGCATGCAGCATGCAGTTGTCAAGTCGAGCAGTTGCTGAGGCAGCATGGGGAACGGAGTCGCCCACGTCCAATCAATCGCCACGCGTCATCAAGGCCGCAGGCCATTAGGGCCCGCGGCGCCCTGCACTTGCCCTTTAGCTTCGCCTGGAAGCTAAGTCCGAGCACGCCTTGGGCCCGGGGGCTACTATCACCATCCTAGATTCGGGGGTATCCAGGCCTGCCTGCCTACGGCCCACCACGTGGCTTCATCGGAGGCCTGGTATGGCCCAGCATCGACACCAACACTGCAAGACCCTCGCGAGGCGGACGACGCCAAGATCCCTGAAGGAGTTGGCCTCCTCAAGAGGGGCTCCTAAGGGGCGGAGAGTTCTATGCAGCTACCTCATGAGGCTCAGCTGACGTGAGCCATGACGACCAAGGCCAGCCAGGCGCCAGGCAGGTGCCAAGTGGGTGCAGAGTGCAAGTTTCCTCTTTGGTGCAAGGGAGGTAAGCCACAGGCATGGAGTCCCGAGGAATCAGCCAAAGGTTTCCATTTTGGTGCAACAAGACCAAGACCGCCAGGACGGCAGGACGGAGGTCATCACCAAGCCCACGGCTGCGTCACGACAAGAGGCTTTTCGCAGGCGAAGACTACTTTTGTCAGGATAGACTGTACCACTTGTCCCCTTTCAAATCCCACCGTTGTGGAATCCCTTCCCGCTCATATTTGGGAAGAGGACCAAGGCCACTATATATAGGACTAGCCACCACCATAGGAAGGAGACCGAAATTAGAACAAGTAGAACACCACACCATCTCAAGAACACCTCACCTCCTGAGGCTTGTTCATCCTTTGTACTAGTTCATCCATAGCCCCTCGAGGCAATCCACCACACCACACTGGATTAGGGTATTACACCACAATGGTGGCCCAAACCAGTATAAATCTTTGTGTCTTTGTGTCTGTTTGAGCTCGACACACTAGGCTAGGAGGATCGCGAGTAGGCAGGCTAGACAGGTTGAGATCTCGGCACGCACCCCCAGAGTTCGAACCTCTCAAGGGTTGCCGGATCCATAAATCTGACAGATGGACTCATTTACCCTCGAACCTTCCGCAGTTATCTAGTTTAGATGGCCTTCAGCCATGATTTATTTATGTAATTCATACTCTTTATGAGGACTCGATGTAATAAGTGTGTGATCGAAACTCTATTATAATTCCTCGAGTACTCTGCGTGTCAGCATTACCAATCAAGGGATGACACTGATGCACAGATAGTTCACCGTTTGAGGTCTGGTCGCTACAAGATGTTATCAGAGCACACGCTGACTGTAGGACGCGACCACTAGAATGAGCCACATGATTTCTCTTCTCTACTCATTTCTAATTCTCCTCTCTTTCTACTCTATAGATGGCGGATCCCAGGAACAAGTTCACTCAGCCGGATGACGACACCCCTTTCGGAAAGCACTTGAAGGAAGTCACTAAGTATTTGAACATCGGAATACCAAGCTTAATGGGGACTTTCTCTACATCGGTACCAGAAGAGGAGCGCTGGAAGATCAAAGTCTGGGTACCTGGGAGGACCTTTGCGCCAACAACAGAGCCCATTGATTTCTACCTAGATCCACCAAGCTGGAGTATAGGAAAGAGCATGGCCACACATCTCACCTTTGGACGCATATGTGAGGTGTATCACAAGGAGCTAGAGAATACCGTTTACCAGATATGTGGCCACCGAGATGACAAATGGGAGATGATTCGTACCAGGAGGGATGGATCAATTGCATCTTACATTCAAGAGATGGGAGATCATATTCATCGACAGTAGAATCAACAAATTATCCATATGAAGAAGATCAAGAAACTGGTGAGGAGAAACAACAAGCTGGAAGAGGAGATCAAGTCTACATGCGATGGATACGAGGAAGAGATTGCTATACTACTGGAGAAGAATGAAGACCTGAAGAAGAAGCTAGGAGTGTTCATGGGAGACCCTGCACCAAAGAAGGAGAACAACCACCCAGGAGACTGCATCATCATCGATGACACTAACTCCGACCCTGATAGTGATGATGACTACGTTCATGAAGCTGGATCAGATATCATGGAGTCTTCCTCTGATGAAAATTTCTAGACGACCACCATTGTAATTAGTAGTATTTTCCTTCCAAGTAGTTGCAATGATCGAGTTTGTAGTTATAGGTTAGACCGCTTTGTGTGATCTTGTGTGCTATTGATTAAAGTGAAATTGATTGTGTTTGTCTCATGAGCATTATGGGTAGTGAATCTCTCTTAGATCCCAATTCTATTCTGTTTTCTCACCCCTTCTAAACCCATCAGATGCCTCCGAGACGTGACAATGGATTTTCCTTCCCATCGGAGCTCACTCAGTTGATCGAGCATCAGAATACCTTGATGCAGCTTTTAGTCCAGAACCAGAACTAAGGCAACAACAACAACAACCCACCACCACCACCCCATATTAATCACCTAGCATGTTTCCTAAGGTTGAATCCACCGGTGTTCTCTAGTAGCACCGACCGGATTGTTGCAGATGATTGGCTCCGCAAGATTGGAAGAGAGCTAACCACTGTAGGATGCATAGATGAGGAGAGAATGCGTTTTTCCGCACATCAGCTTGATGGACCCGTAGCATCATGGTGGGAGAATTTCATAGCCACTTACCCCATTGACATTGTTACATGGGATTAGTTTCAGCAGGCTTTCTGCACTGTCCATGCTTCAGCAGGAGCTATGAGCATGAAGAAGCGCAAGTTTCGCAACCTACGCCAAGGAGGACGTATAGTGGGGAAGTATGTGGATGAGTTTAGCAAGTTAGCATGCTATGCCCCTGATGATGTAGCTACAGATGCCGCTAAGCAGGAGAAGTTTCTGGAAGGACTGAATTATGAGCTGAGCATGCAGTTGATGGTGGCAACATTCAACAACTACCAGGAGTTGGTAGACAGGGCCCTTATGATTGAAGGCAAGCAGCAACAGATTGATAATTGCAAGAGGAAGTATGGACAGGGGAGGTACACTTCAGGAGCTCAGCAGAAGCCCCGCTATTCCCCATACTCGGGAGGACATACCCACAACCATGGAGGCCATAACCATGGAGGATACATGCACAACGGAGCAAGTTCGCATAACCATAGTGGCCCCAGGAATGGCAATGGGAATGGAGGAAACAGCAACCAGAACCATTCCAACCCTTCAACACCAGCCAAGAGGGATCTGAGCCACATTACCTGTTTCAAGTGCCAGAAGACCGGACATTATGCCACTAAATGTCTGGAAGCGAAGAATGGAAATGGCAATGGAGGTTCTGCCAAGAAGCCCAACCCCTTCACCAAAGGTCAGGTGAACCGCATCAGCATGAAGGAGATTGAGGATCAATTTGACGCAGTTGTCGATAAGTTTTTTATTAATGCAATTACCGCACTTGTTCTTTTTTATATTGGTGCATCGCATTCATATCAAGGGGATTTGTGGACCGGTATAACCTGCCAACCCTAGCCCTTAGGTCACCCATGTTAGTAAGCTCGCCAGGAGCAGAGTATATGGCCAGCCGATGGTGTGAACGGTTACCCTTAAGCATTGGTAGCCATGTGTTTCCCTCTGACCTAATAATTTTGGAGTCACAAGGATTGGATATAATATTAGGCATGGATTGGTTATCGAAGTATGGAGGAAACATTGAATTGATTGTGCTAGTAAGTCGATATTTCTCACCACCTCAGAATGAAGGAGGATCAAGTATGTATCCCAGCATGTGCCGAAGAGGACTCAAGCACTACAAAAAAAAGACACATCCGTGACATTTTGGGCCGAACGAAAAAAAATTCGGTCATACATATGACACTTCTATGACGATAATTGTGACAAAACCCGGTATCATCATAGATGTGGTGGGCTCCTACTTCTATGACAAAAAATCATGACAGAAAATGGGATTTTCGTCCTGGGCGGGCCGGAGACGCAGTTGCATGACATTCTTTGGGCCATCCATGACGGAAAAAACCGTGGTAGAAGCGAGGGGGAGGAAAATTTTGGGGAGTTGCCGGTTACGGTGGGAGGTCGGGGGCGGAGCGATGCGCGTTTCTCTCATACAGGTACGCGCGTGTGTGTGAGGCGTTGGCTCTAACTGAACCCGAGCGAGGTGTTGGGCTCTAACTGAACCTGAGCGATTGCACTACAGGCTACGCGTTACTGAACCCGAGCGATCGATCGATGGCTGTTAACTGAACCCGATGGATTGATTCCTTCGCTACTGCTTCTTACTGAAGCCGATCGATTGGATGAACAGTGAGCGTTGCGGGGGGTTTGGATGAACAGTGAGTGGTGGCGTTGCCTCTGGATGAACAGGAACCCGTGGTGTGGAGGGCTGGATGAACAGTAGATAGTGGAGGGGTGGCCGTGGAGGGGTGGTTGAACAAGACCCCGTGGTGTGGAGGGCTGGATGAACAG
>NC_041387.1:148910109-148932263 GCF_002162155.2 Triticum dicoccoides | reverse complement strand
GACCGTAGCGTTCCAACACAAGTCCATTTCGTCCGTTTTGCGGTATGCCACACCCCTCCCGATCAACATGACCCCCGTTTCGACCGTAGGAGGTCCGTTTCGTCCGTTTTGCGGTACGCCACACCCCTCCCGATCAACAGGACCCCCGTTTCGACCGTAGGAGGTCCGTTTCCTCCGTTTTGCGGTACGCCACACCCCTCTCGATCAACAGGACCCTGTTCCGAACGTAGGAGGTCCGTTCCCTCTGTTGTGCGGTACGCCAGGCCTCGTTTCCATCGCCTGTTCCGTCCAAGCCGGTTGGCTCCCACGCGTTCCATTGCCTCCCGATGAACACGACGCATTTCGTTGCCTCCCCATGAACACGACGCATTCTGTTGCCTCCCCATGAACACGACGACGACTCTGTTTCTCCGTTCCGACCCATCCATGTACGTATGCGTGAGTAGGCGTTCGAGACCCCGCCCGTATGTACGTACGTGGCTGTATTTTCTTTCTTGTACCCTAGCCGTTGTACGTACATGTACATGCTACGTGCGCGCCTCTACTATGACACGTGTGCGCCTCTACTACGACACGTGCACGCCTCTACATCGACTAGTATGTACGTACACGTTCGCGACCAGGATGACAACACTACGTACGCTTCGACCAGGTGGGTCCCGACTGTCAGGCACTTCCGTGCCTGCGAATATGTAGTTGGTGGGTCCCAGCAGTCAGGGGGCGAATCGTTTTGTTTTTTGTTTCGTTTTTGCCCGAACGCACTTCCTTGTGTGCGAAGGTGTAGCTGGTGGGTCCCAGCAGTCAGGGGGAAACGTTTTTTCGTGAAATACGGTGGCCCATCCGGTGGGTCCCCGCTGTCAGGTGGAGGAATAATTATTTTGCGCGTGTAATAAGGAGGCACTTCCTTGCTGCGGCCGTGGACCCAGCTGTCAGCCTATCCACGTACAGTCCATGTCCGATGGAAGCCATTCCTTGACCATGTTGACCACGCTGCACCGAGAGCACCAGGGCGGTGGATGATGGCGAGGCCTAGGAAGGGGATGACGCGGAGCCGAGGAAGACGCGGTAGTGGATGCCCACGCGTAGAGGAGTACGAGGGTTCACTGGTTCGCTGCGGTGTGAGGCTGCCGTCGCCGCAGAATAACAGGGGGTGTGGGTGAGTAGAGGGATGGCCTGGCCAGCGGTGGGAGTAGTAGGGGGCGGTGAGGCCTCCGCCGCATCGCAATCGGCCACGAGAGGCAGGAGCACGAGGCACGACCGGCGCTGGTTTGGGCGGCTGGAGCAAGAAGAACAGAGGTTGAAGAAGCACTACGGCCGTTGGATGGACATCATACGGTCATTGGAGCTAGAATCGTGCATATTGACTAAGTTAACAAAGCCCTCCGTCCCCGTCAACTTAGTAGGCCCACAAGTCAGCGTACCACTATACTGGGTCCCAGCTAACAGCGAGAGTATTCATTTTTTGTGCGTAATAAGGAGGCACTTCCTTGCGTGCGAAGATATAGCAGGTGGGTCCGAGCTGTCAGCGGCGGTAACGTTTTTTTCGCGAAATACCGAGGCCCTTTCGGTGGGTCCCCGATGTCAGGTGGAGGAATCATTATTTTGCGCGTAATAAGGAGGCATTTCCTTGCGTGCGGCCGTGGACCCAGCTGTCGGCCTCTCCACGTACAGTCCACTTCAGATGCATGTCAGTCGTTGACCACGTTGACCAGGCCGCGCCGAGAGCACCAGGCCGGTGGACGACGGTGAGGCCTAGGAAGGGAACGACACGGAGGCAGGGAAGACTCAGCAGTTGTTTTCCATGCGGAGGGGAGTACGACTGAACGAGGGTTTACTGGTTCATCTGCCGTCGCCGGAGAATAACAGCAGGTGTGGGTGAGTAGAGGGATGGCTAGGCCAGCGATGGGAGTACGGTGGGGCGGTGAGGCAAGCGCGGCAGCACAGCCGGCCGCGGGGAGGAGGGAGCAGGCAGTCCCGCCGGCACTTGTTTGAGCGGCTGGAGCAGGAAGAGCAGAGATTGAAGAAGCATGACGGTCGTTGGATGGCCATCCAACAGTCACTGCTTGTGCGTCAACCTTTTTTTAGGAAAGTCTCAAATCTGTGGAAACAGCATTCAGCCCATCTGCCATTATTTCTAATAATTTACAGCCAATTTGCTAATTCTTAAGGTTTTTTTGGAGCCCATATTCTTTTTGTTAGCATTACATCCCATATTGTGGCCACGGTTAAAAAATTATACGAAATTTTGCAAATTTTGGTGCGGTCTGAACTATTTTTAATCCCAAAATTTTGACTCACATTCAAACTGATTTTAAAAATAAATGTATATCAATATAAAATCCAACAAATTCTCCACGCATAAAAATTAATGTAATTTAAAATCTCGAAATGAAAAAAAGATATTTGAAACTAATTGCCGGTTTGATGTGTTTTAAAAATGTACAGCCCATTTCTCATTACTAATAGGCCATTTTCTTGGTCAGCCGAATGAAGCTCTCCTCGTCTTGAAAGATTTGCAGCCCAACAGGCCTGACAAAGCGACTTACTTGGCAAATCACAAAAAAACTGGGCTGTGGCCTTGGACCCAGCTGTCAGCCTCTCCACGTACAGTACTCTTCCGATGAAAGTCGGTCGTTGACCACATTGACCACGCCGCACCGAGAGCACCAAGGCGGTGGACGACAGTGAGGCCTAGGAAGGGGACGACGCGGAGCCGGGGAAGACGTGGCAGTGGATGCCCACGCGGAGAGGAGTACGAGGGTTCACTGGTTCGGCTGCAGCGTGAGGCTGCTGTCGCCGCAGAATAACAGGGGGTGTGGGTGAGTAGAGGGATACCCCTGGGCCAGCGGTGGGAGTAGTAGGGGGCGGTGAGGCCTCCGCGGCATCACGGCCGACCATGAGAGGCAGGAGCACGCGACACGACCGGCGCTGCTTTCGGCGGCTAGAGCAAGAAGACCAGAGGTTGAAGAAGCACTATGGTCGTTGGATGGACATCGTACGGTCACTGGAGCTAGAATCGTTCATATTGACTGAGTTGACAAAGCCCTCCGTCCTCGTCAACTTAGTAGGCCCACAAGTTAGCCACCCACTATGGTGGGTCCCAGCTAGCAGGGGTATTCATTTTTTGGTGCATAATAAGGAGGCACTTCCTTGCGTGGGAAGATATAGCTGGTGGGTCCGACCTGTCAGCGGGGGGGGCATTTTTTCGGGAAATACAGAAGCCCTTCCCACGTACAGTGCACGTACAATGCGTAATAAGGAGGAACTTTCCTTGCGTGCGACCATGGACCTCGTGGGTCCCAACCGTCAGGCTCTCCACATACAGTCCTCTTCCGATGACTCTCGTATGTTGACCACGCCGCGCCGAGCGCACCGAGGCGGTGAACGACGGCAAGGCCCCAGACTGGAATGACCCGGAGATGGGGAAGACGCGGCAGTGGAGTCATAGACGGAGAGGAGTGGGAAACTTGACTGGTTCGGGTGCGGGGTGGGCCTAAACTCGGCAGAGAATAACAAGAGGTGCGGAGTGGAGGGATGGCCTAGCCGTCGGCAGGGTAGCGTTTCGCTGAGGAGCGCAAAACAACGCCGCTGGACACCGAAGGCTGGAGCAGGCGGTTCCGGTAGCACTGGGGGAAGAAGACGAGAGATTGAAGAAGAATGCCAGCCGTTGGATGCAAATCCAACGCCTTCTTAGGCTTCGACCTACAGGCCCACATGTCAGCCAGTCCATTTGTTTTTTTAGTCCATTTGGTGGGCTGGGTGAAACAATGATGTAGCATCTATGCAGCCCGTTTAAATCCCATTTGCATTTTTCTTGAAATCCGCGGACTTGCTGGGCTGGGTGAAAATATCATGTGGGGCTAGACAGAGAAATGTTATAAAAACATAAAGACATGATTGCACGTCAGTAAAATCTTTGCAAGCTTATGTACGCAATCACTAGGAGTTAACTTGGCAAGTTATATATAAACAATTATTATTAATATTTTGTAAGAACTTTCAACTTACGAAATAAAATATCATTTTAATTTGATGAGTTAATAGTATGTGGGGTATTATTATTTTTTAGTCTAGACGTGGGATAGTTGAGTTGGTTCTAGGGGAAAGTACTGGGAGAAAACTCAGTTTACATCGAAAAAGAAAGTGGGAGAAAATTCAGAGACCTGCTGGGTCCACCTGAGGAGAGGAATATGTTGGGAGGAAGGAGATTCAAAGCACGGAAGCCGAGTGAACTAGTTTTTTTTACAGACAAGTGAACTAGTTTACATACATTAGCAAATAGCCACTAAAAAAAGCAATCGGGTTAATGGGTTCTTAAAAGAAATATTTCGGACAAAACAGATAATTACGACACATAGGCTAATGCATGAAACACTCAGATGATAAAGGTGCTTATAAACAGATAAAGTACAACATCTAGACCTTCCTGGCACGCTTGATCATGACACTGCGGTTGTCCGTGTACTCGTCGGTTACGGGAAGCAGACACGCCCTAATGTCCAAGATCTGCCTGTACATGTCGTAGCATGCGTATGCGTCCTTGGCCGCGTAGGTTATGTCGGCTAGATTCAGAGGTACCTCCCACGTGTTCAGGTCGTCTTCTTTCATGTTGGCGTATCAGGGGTCGATGATGGTCTCAGCGAGGTCAACCACGGAGTCCTTCTCCTACCCGTTGCTGACGATCTTGTATTGCTTCTGGATGTCGACAAGCTTGTTGCACCAGATGGTCGAATCATCGCGTTCTTCCTTCTCTCCACCGTAGCGAAGGTGTAGTCGGTGCTGCCGATGAAACGGGTGAATGCTCCAGAACCTGGTGCAGCCATAGGACTGAGGCGAGGCAGAGCTTCACCGAGTCTGTATCGTTGGTGTACATCACATTCAACTTGGTGTAGCCATAGGACTGAATGGCGAACTAACTACTTGCTGAAGTCCATATCCAGTAGGCTCACCCCTCGGATCGCCATTGGAGTCTCTTCGAGTGAACGAGTGTGTAGGCGGCGGCAGAAGTTCGTTTTTCAGCTCTTGGGGAACTGGATTCAACAGTAAGTTGAGTGTGTATAGGCGACAACAATTACTACCCCTCCCTCGTCCACTGCACGCCCGACAGAAGATGCACCCTCGACGCATTCAAACGCCTCCAATAAGAAACCTACTACGGCTACACGTCGGTTCACGAGCGGGTCTGTATTGGTACTGTAATAACAGGAGTTAGTGGTCACTTTACTTAAATTTAATTAGCTTTAATAGAAATTTATACTTAAAACAAGCAATGCATTGGCTCGTTCTATCAGTGCCACGGGATCAACATGCACAACAATTAGAATTATTATTCTCAGGACACACACGATCAGCACATTTGTCACACTTTCACACAAATAATACTACCAAGTTTGAGCTGTTTGTTATAGTTGTTGTCCTCTGCATCATCATGTTGTGTTTCCCAGCTTGCAAGATTCAAAACCAACAAATAAGATCCAAATAATAAGTACAACAAAGATGCCTACACATCTCATTGATTCCCAGCTTGCAAGATTCAGAACCAACAAATAAGATCCAAATAATAAGTACAACAAAGATGCCTACACGTCTCATTGATTCCCAGCTTGCAAGATTCAGAACCAACAAATAAGATTCAAATAATAAGTACAACAAAGATGCCTACACATCTCACTGATTCCCAGCTTGCAAGATTCAGAACCAACCCATTAGAGCCTTTTGATAAAGTGAATATCAGGATTAAATCCATCTTGGCTAGCCATGTCATACAATCGAAGAACTTGGCGAATGCTCTTGACCGTCACAACATCTGTAGTAGAGTATTCCTGTTTGCACAGCATGTTTGCATAGCACAAACAAGGAGACAGGAGGAGCATGGTTTCACTTTAGTTGAACCATTTTGTGTAGTTCCACCAAAATTGAGAGATGTTGCCCACGTGACATTTTAGTTGAACTGCACAAGACATTCATTCGAAAAAAAAGTGTTTTGTGCAGTTCACCTAAAGGTCACAATAGCAACAAGGTGAAATGGATATCCCTATCTGCACAAAATGATAGAAAGTAAACAGTTGCTAGTCAATAAGAATATACGAAACATATATAAAATGAAAAGAAGCATCTTAATTATGTTCATGGCAATCACGCAAGGACAGTAGAAATTTTAAAACGTCAGCAATGCTTCATGTTACCAGAAGCATTACGATCAACAATGAGATTCCTCGGATATGGGATTACTTTAATGGTGGCATTGCTTGCTTACCTGACACAGTAAATCAACAGCAGCTAAAGAGTTGGTTTAAGGGCATGGGACCGTGGGGACACCAGGACACTCAGCAGCGTAAAGGAGCAACTTACTTATCATACTGGGGAAAACAGCAGGAGTGCCATTTGTAACACAGTTTAATTGCATCTTATCACTGGAGGAATTAGGTTAACAATAACACTGGTTAGACATGTCCCTACGGTAACAGTGTGATCGCTTCATTTTTCATGCGCCCTTACAGCAAAAGGTTGGTTTACCCGCAAAAAAACAGCAAAAGGTTGGTATAAGGACATGCGACAATGGACGCATCAGCACAATGTACCTACAAGGAGGCATAAAGTGGTGATGCCGAGCTTGTTCACACTATGTGAGGGCAGCAAACCTAATCCTGGAGACCTTTTACTATGTGAGGGCAGCAAATCTAATCCTGGAGACCTTTTACTATGTGAGGGCAGCAAATCTAATCCTGAGACCAGGGCTTGAAAGAGTTCGTCACCATGTAGGCCGATGAGGGTGGCAGGCAATGAGGAGCCTGGGCGCGCGGGATGGAGCAGTACGGCAAGGTCGTCCGCGCGCTTCTTGACGGCGGTGAACTTGCGGATGGAGTTGACCATCATGTCGTCCATGCGAGAGGCGAAGCCGGCGTCGGCAAGGGCTATGATGCCTGCGGTCGCCAGCACCGTCTGGAAATGCTGCGCGGTGCGGGGCCGCAGGCCGGTGCCTTGGATGATTTGGCACAGCCGACTGCCGCTCGCGTCCATCGCCTCCATAGGTGCTTGTGGCTTCTGGTCACTTGGTCTTGGATTGGAGTAAGCAGTGTTGCGCAGAGACTTGGGAGTAGATGGATTGGAGTGGTGGGGCGCCTTTATTATATGAGAGTCCAAACTCTGTTGGATTCACATCGTGCTGGCTCTAGTCTGCTTCTCCAATTAATTCCCTCTGCATGTAATTGAGGATGCATCATTGACCGTTCAACGTCTCGGGAACCGCTACCCTCTTCCTCCTTGGCATTCAAGCACCTATGGACCCGTCGACGACGAGGTGCCTATGGTGACTTCGTAAATTTCAAGATGATAGTGCTGTGCGTGTGTGCGTTCATAGGGGTGAGTGTATGCGCGTGTATATGAGCGCTTGCGTCTGTACTGTGTCAAAAAAAACGTAAATGCGTGTCAAAAAGAGACTAGTCAGTATACTCGGTATTGTGCACCTCAGAGAGGAAAACGATAGAACTAGTACATATTTATTTACGGTGCAGATTCACTCATTTTGCTCCATATGTACTCCGTCTCGGTGTAGTCTAGTCACTTGTTGAAATCTCTAGAAGGGCAAATACTCCTTTCTGGTTTACAGGGCTATACTAGCAAGTAGTTGTACGTACTAGTACAATAGTGGGCTCACATAGCAATTTTGTCTCATGCAAGAGCCTGGCTATATGCGTGCTCCAATGTTCGCAACTGCAATGTTTGGTTTGCGCTTGGCTCTTCGCCTCTTCGAGAAGACGAACAATGATGTTACTACTACTGCTTCTACAGTGTCGAATCCACTGCTGCATGTCCGTCCACCGTGAGCGGGACGGATAGCTTGTTGTAGAGGTACTACTACTAAGCAAAAGCATGTCCTCGTTTGCGAGCAACCGCGCGCATGGGCGAGGGAGAAGGCGTGTAGTAAAATCAAGCTTCTCCTCGTTCTACGAGTTGACGTGACACATCATAGCACTGGCCCCACATGCTTCCTCTAAACTTGGCTGAAAGACCCGCAGTGTACAATATATTTGTTGCAACCTCTAACATTTACCCACCACAAATTAAAATATATGTGGCCGTATGCATCATTCTGATGCAGAGACCGGGGAGTCCCCCCTTTTTCTAAAAAACAAATTAAAATATATATTCCTGTCTTGACCAGATGAGCGTGCAAACTACAATCACCAGGGTGACGGGTAGGGCCATAAGACTATTTTAATTAAAAAAACTTCAAGACGGCCACATAGCATGGAGCCGACCCCAACGATTTTAAGCTTACAGGCACGGTACACGCTATCTAGACTACTCTACACATGAAACTGTCACATGAGCGTCCGGGCTGCGCTTGGCTCTTCGCCTCTTCGGAAAGTCGAACAATGATGGTGTACTATTGCACTGGAGGAGGAGTACAGTACGCTTCTGTCCATCTGACACCGATTGAACTGCTGCATGTCCACCGCGTGCGGGAGGGAGAGCGTGTAGCGAAAGCTTATCCTAGTCTTGCCAGCCACCACGCTCATGGGCAAGGGAGGGACGCTCCTGTCTTTGCGTGTATGACAGGTGGGCCCGATAGGTGTGTGACCAACCTGTCATACGGCCAAAGGCAGGTGCAGTTAAGTCCACGAGGGAGAGGATAATCAAACTTCTCGTTAATGTACGAGTTGACACGACACATCAAAGCACTGCACTCGATATATTTCAATAATTTGCATTTACCGATGCATTAATTACAGCGCATGCATGCATGCCGTGACTCTTCTTTTGATAGTACTTGCATGTGTTGATTTAATGCACCTTGAAGTAGTACTCCCTCTGTTCCTAAATTATAAGTCTTTGTAGGGAGTATAAAATATGTGACGGTAAGCTTTGTAATACCCCGGCCCAAGTCGAGAGATGGTTGTGCACGAGGAGGGCGAGATCATGCAGACCGAACAGGAACAGGACCCGATGATGGAGCTCTCTAAGGTCTCGATGGACCTCACCGTGCTCCACTGCCCCTTGTGCCTCCGCCCCTTGACGCCTCCAGTGTATGAGGTTCGAATACACCTCGTCCATTTGGCTGACTGAGCAAGGTGCAGGTTTCTTGATTGATCTGATGTTGGATTGATTTCTGCAGTACAAGGGAGGGCACCTGGCCTGCGCGGACTGCCACGTCGAGCGCCCCGGGAACCAGCGGCAGTTCCAGAAGTGCGAGCGCAGCGATGGCTTCGACGTGCGGAACACGATGGTGGACTCCGTCCTTTCATCGGTGAGGGTGGAGTGCCCGCACGAAGGCCACAAGCTCGCCGATCACCAAAGCATGTGTCCGCTCGCGCCCTGCAAATGCCCCGTGCCCGTCTGCGGCTACGAAGGCCCGCCGGTGGCGCTCTACCACCACATCAGCACCGCGCATCCCATGCCCGTGCACAGGATCTAGTACGGCAAGGTGCTCCAGCTGCAAGTGCCACTGTCCGAGCCACGGCTCTTGCTGTTCGCGGAGGAGGACCGCCGCGCATTTTTCTTGGTCGGCGGTGTGCTCGACATCGGCGTGCCTATTGCCGTGTCGGTCGTCTGCATCAGAGCGGCGTCCCCACTCCCGCACTACTTGGCCAAGCTGTGGGCGAACGGCCCGCCGGGGGAGCCCAAAGGCACGACCGACACTGTCAAGGTGGAAATGGAGGTGACAAGCAGCAAGGATCCCGGCGACATCGATGTGCAGGAGCTAATCTTCTTGACAGTTCCACCCAAGCTGCTGGCCGGGGCTAAGCTTGTGTCCCTCCACATTCAGATTGACAAGCTCACGTCCTAAATGTTTCGACAGTGCCTTATGTTTATCTTAGTAATATGCTAATATAGGGATTGCCTTGGTCTACTTTAGCTTAAGAAATGGTGGGTTTTGGTGGCGCTGCAGCAATTACTTCGACATTAGATCAGTAATTTCCAACAGTCGAACGGATATTTTGTGTCTGTTGGATATAAAGTTCCTTTGGGTAAGAAGTACTACTTGTCATCAAAATGGATAAAAGGAGATGTATGTAGACGTATTTTAGTTCTAGATACGTCCCTTTTTATCCATTTTGATGACAAGCACTCCCTCCGTTCCACAATACATGCCTTCCATTTGTCAAAATATAGATGTATCTAGACATGTTTTTGTCGGCGTTCTGGGAACGGGGGTCCCCAGACTTGCCTGCCTGCGGCCTGCGGCGTGGCTCAAGGGGCGGCCCAGCATGGCCCATCTTCATTAGCACGAGCTCAAGACCCTCGCGAGGGGCCAAGCCTCGCCGGGCGGACGACAGGAGGCTTCCTCAGGCGTGGCCTCGTCAGGCTGGCTCGCGAGGAGGCGAAGAGATCAAGGCGGGGTACCTCACGAGGTGCCCATGACGCAAGCCATGACGACCAAGGGCGCCAGCCCGCGCAGTGTCATTCTTTCCTCTTCGGTGCAAAGGGAGCAAGCGCAGGTGGGAGCATCAAGCAAAGGCATCCATTTCGGTGCAACAAGACCAAGACCAACAGAACGGTAGGATGGAGGTCATCGTGGAGCCCAAACCGGCGTCACCACCAGAGCCTTTGGCAGGCGAGGACCAACTTTAGCCAGGATAAGTGTGCTAGATGTTCCCCTTCAAAATGGCCAATTGTTGGCACCCTTCCCGCTCAATATTCGGGAGGAGGCCCAGGCCCTTTGCCTATAAATAGGACTAGCCACCACATGATAGGGACAAGGGAATCCTCACCAGGAAACCAGTAGAGAGAGTGATTGAACTCCCCCCAGCAGTTCATCGCACCAGCCAAGGACAGACCCTCGCGAGGTTATTCTCCCTTGTATTGTTCATCATCAGCCCAAGAGGCAATCCACCACACCACACACTGGAGTAGGGTATTACACCACAATGGTGGCCTGAACCAGTATAAACTCTGTGTCTCTTGTGTTGTTCCTTTGATTGCTTAGATCCTAGCGAGGCGGCGAGGCGCAGGCAGTAGAAGGCTAGATCTCTGCGCGCACCCCAGAGTTCAAACCTAGAGGGTCTGCCAGAACCCGAAATCCAACATTTGGCACGCCAGGTAGGGGTGCGCCGGAATCCACCTTCTACCGCTTCGCGTCCCGTCGCATCGTCATCATCATGTCCGGCGACCAGGCAGGCAACCCCGATCCCTGGGCGGCCTGGCCCGCCCACGCAGAACCGCTCGCTCCGGGCAACCCCACGCCCCGGGCAGCTCGCGGTCTGCAGGGCGCTGCGGGCCGCAGGCGGCGTGGACAGGCAGCGACAGCTCTCACGATGCGGCAGGCGCGGTCGGCGACGAGGGCCTCCCGCCACGCCGCAGCCACGGTGCCGTACACCCGACGGGAGCAGGCGAACTCGAGGGCCGCGCTCACCATGGCCCGAGAGCTGCTGCAGTGCAGGCTGCTGGAAGGCGGTGGCGACGTGCTGCTAGAGCGGGTGGCAGAGCTCCTGGGCTTTGCCGCCTTGGGGGCTCCCCCCTTCTGCACCCAACTCTCACCTTAGGTCCAGGGTGGCCCGCACGGGGGCTCCATGCACTCTCGTGCGGCCCCAAGCGGGCTCCAAGGCCACCCCAACGCCGGCCAAGCCGTCAGCCCCGGGCCAGCAGCGGCGTTGCCTCTACCCCCTGCCATCGAAGAAGGACTCGCCACAACCTGTGGCCCCGGTGGGCCGCCGCGCTATCACCCCCAGGCAGGCACATCAAGCGGAACTGCGTGGCACGCAGAGCGCTACGGCGCGGCCTTTGGGGTGGCGACCCCAGAAGAGTATGTGCCCCACATGAGGGACCAAGGGCGCACACATGAGGACGAACAAGGCTCGCTCCTCAGCCCAAGCTGGGGGGACGAGACACCAGAAGCTGAACTCTTCCAGGAGCCCCGAGGAGGCCCCATCGGCTACGCTAGAAACAACGAGTATCAGGTATCACTAATTCCTCAGGAGCAGGCATACGCCAACCATGGATCGCAGGAGGTGCAGGTCACGACAACGGGCGACTGCCCCACTCCCGCAGCTTCCTACCCCCTAGGAGGAGGGCACCGGGGGCTGCAGGAGAGGGGCCAAGATCCAACATCACCACCGCGGCGTTCGGAGCAAGGCGTCCTCAGGAGGTAGGCCCTCTGCTGGGGAGGTGCCCCAGAGCCTGCCCCTGGCAGAGGACCTATGGTCGTCAGGGGAACCGTTGGCGACCGCTCTACCCCATCGGCGGCGTCCTGGTTTCCAGTCGTCATCGGTGGCACTAGAGTGCGGCGCAAGGCGAGGCCCTCGTCTGGCGATATGAAGCAAGGCCGGTACCTGTAAAGAAGGCCCAGTGCCTATGAAGCTCGCCGCCCCGTGACACTCTCACGTAATAATGAGTGGGGCTCTACACACCCCGGAGTCTCAGGGGTGGCGGCCTCAGGCCTTGGGGCTCCCTCCCACGCCCAGTGGCAGCACTTAGCTCCGCGCTGGTGAGAAGACATCCAGGACTAGACTAGGTGCCGGACGCGGCCTTTTTTTCTGCTTTCTTTGCTTTTCCCCCTTGGTTGCCGTTTTCCCCCGTTGGATTTAAAGTTGAATTTGAGCTCAAGGATTTGCGTGTGTTCAGGGAAGGGGTATTTAGTCTCGTTCGAGCAATCTCTCGCGTTCTGGTTACCGCTTCGCCTCAGCTGCCTCCCCTTGCGAGCCCATCACGAGCCGGGCCAGGTCTAGCTTGCGTGCAGCCCAGACTGCCGTCGCCGCACCCTCTCCGGAGGTTTTCATTACAGGTTTTATGGGCTCGTTCAGAAGACGCTCGAGGCATCACAGCCCTCCGCAGGCTGTGGCCCACGCGGGTCAAAGGTAAACAAGCCAACCAGCTCATCACGAAATCAGCCGCTTGGCGCAGGCATACGAGTGACATTGCATCTACTGTTACGCTGAATACGAGTTTTTACATGAGGGGCTCCCCCTCACAAAATGCTCTTACAACCTTCAGGGCAAGGCCCGAACTCTGTCTGCGCAGGGTAAGGAAGCAGGGACAACACGCAGTCAGTCAGATAAATCCCCCAATGCATCGTCAGGGGCGCCTCCTGAATCATCGCTGGCGTCGCTGGCCTCGCCATCGCCCTCCGCATCGCCGGCAGCGGCGCCAGGGCCGTTCACCACGTCACCTTCATCAGCAGCCACAACCGCGTTGTCGTTATCAGAAGCGAAGGCCCTGACAAGGGCATCCACGTTGTCTTCCACCCAGCGCACCAGGTCGCCCCGGACGGCCTGGGGTACTGGAGCGATGGCGGCATCAAAGTCGAAGTTGGGAAACATGTTCTGAAGGTGGCTGAAGACATGAGAGAAGGCGCGCCCGAGAAGGGCGCGGATCCTCTCCTCCACCAGCCTGTTGGCTCCGACCGAGCGCGCCTCCAGCTGTGTCACCATATTGGTGAAGAACTGAAGATTCCCAGCATAGTTGACTGTGTGGGGCTGGGCAACAGCCACCTCACAGATGTTACCCAAGGCCGGTTGGCTCTCTCCCGGAGCCCGGCGAGCATGGGGCCGTGCTCGTGCTCCAGAATCCGCCGCTGGAGTATCTCGTCCTCGTTCTGCCGCGCAACGGCCTCAGCCTCGTCCGCCCGCTGGCGGAGAAGAAGCGCCTCGGCACGGGAGGTAGTCAGCTCCTCCTGCGCTACGTCAAGGGCGGCCCGGGAAGCGTCGGCCCGCCGCGTCACTTCCTCCAGCTTGGCCCTCAGGCCGGCGGTCCTGCCTTCAGCCTCGACCCGGATCAACCCCAGCCTCTCCTCAAACTCGCGCTCAAGGTCCAAGCGGGCCGTCGCCACCCCGCGATCAACCTCTGCTATGGCTCGGGCCTCGCGCGCAGCAACATCATCCTCCGCCTACATCACGAAGCGCTCTCTTGTCTCCAGACGTTCAAGATCACGTGCGCGCTCAGCAGCCTCCAGCGTCAGTGCCTCCTCACGCCTCAGGAGCTCTGCCTGGTCGACCGAAGCCACCTTCATCGACGCAAGGGCCGTCTCCCGCAGCTCCACTTGCTGCTCCAAGGAGTGGCACCGGGCCAAGAGTTCCCGCGCCCGATCCTCCGACCCCTCGCACCGTCGGTCAGCCTCTCGGGCCTCCTCGATGGACCGGGAACGGGCCTCCCGAGATGCCGCCAGCAATGACTCGGCCTCCTCGTTGTCGAGGTCACGCTGGTGGCGTGCAAGGGCGACGACCGCCTCCAGCTTGCGCCTCTCTTCAGCAAGGCGCAAGCCCTCAGCCTCAAGGCGCGTGTCTTCATCATCAAGCTCTTCACCAAGCTGGCTCACCGCGCCAGCCGCCCTCCGGAGAAACCCTTGGCGAAGAACTCAACGCCTACGGGCGCGCTCGAGCGCGTCTTCTGCGTTGTCATCCGCCCCAAGTAAGCGCCGGGGGCCACAAATTAGCACTCCCCCTCTGGGCAGGGGCTGGGGGCTGGCGCCCTCATGATGGCCGGGCACGCCTTGCCAGAAGCCCGGCCGAGGGCCGGCCCCTCCCCAAGTGAAGAGCGCAGGGCCGACCTCAGCCAATCGCCATCCATGATCAGGCTCGAGACCCAAGGCAGGCTGGCTATGCCTCAAGGAGGCTCGCGAAGGAGGGTCGTGAGGCGCGCAGGGCCGCGATGCACCACAAGATGGCTCACCTCTCCGGCCGGCCTCACCGAGAGGGCTCTGCTGGAACTCTAAGCGCTTGAAGGCGGTGGAGAGGGCGGAGCCTAGGGGGATGGCTCCTCGGCCATCTCCGCGAGCTCGGCAGGAAGGGGCCTGCAGAGCAAGAATCAACAAAAGCAACGAGAGGACCAAGAGCTGGGAAAGGGGAGGGCTTACTCATCAATGGCGAAATACTTCTGGCGCTTCAACATGCGGTAAGGGTAATCGTCAGCCAGGGCCTCCCTTTTCCTCCGGAGAGCCTTGAAGTCCACGCAGAAGCGACCCAGGAGTTGAGCGCAGGGGTCAGCCTGCGACGAGGAAGAAGCGTCAAGATGCCCAGTGTCTGGTGCGTCGTCCTGATGCACGCCGCTGGTCGCCTCACCAAGAAGGATAGCTGGGGCCCCAGGGGCCTCAACCACAGGCGCCGTGGGCAGCGGCTCGGCACCTCTAGCCGCGGCAGTACGGGCCTCGGGAGCTGACCCCTCAGGAGTGCCGCCTGGCGTCGTCACTCCGGTGGGGGCCCCCTCAGCCTCCGGCGGCCCATGCCTCCCTGCTCCGCCACTCGAGGAAGGACCGCCGTGGGTGACTGGGAGGGCAGTCACCATCACTGGGTTCTCGCGAGGACCCCTGAGGCCGGCGGGGCGCAGCCCCCATTCGTCGAAGCTGGGCATCTGCTTCACGAAGTCGCCCCTGTTCGAGCAAAGGTACAGCAAAGCCCCCCATGCCAGACGCTGCCGGGGGAAGGGTCCCCAGTCAAGACCAAGAGCACCTTCCTCAGTGCTTCGGGCGTCAAGTCCTCCTCCTGGAGCCTCATGCGATCTTCACGCCCGCTGAAGGACCACACCCGGCAGGAGTGGCGCTGGAGAGGAGCAATGCGGCATAGCAGGAACTCCTTCACCACCTTAGGCGCCATCACACCAAGCGCCCTCAAGAACGTGAAGCGATGCCAGACGAAGATGAGCCGGGGGCTCATGAGCGTCTCCTGGCCCCAGCCTGAATTGGGGACAGTGGGCGACTTTGGCTCCGAAAGCAGGGGGCTGGGCACCCCCACATCCACGTACAGCCACCGCTCGCGGAACTCAGGTGCGGACAGAGGAAGGCTGAAATCAATCCCTGAAGCCGTTGTTTCTCGTGCGGCAATGAAGCTCACGCACCCTGAGCATTGGGTGGGATCGACGAGGCGCAGAGAGAAGAAGTGGCGCAGCAAGGCAACCGAAGGAGGGATGCCCATCATCGCCTCACAGACAAAGGCGAAGACGGCAAGAAGAGTAATGGATTCAGGACCCAAATGCATCATATGGATCTGGTAATGAGAAAGCACGGCATTGAGAAATTGGAGAAGGGGGGAACCAATCCCACCCACAGGGCGTCGGCAAAGTACCGGACCTCGGTGACCACCCTGTCAATGGAGAAGCGGGATGCGGGCCAGGCTGTCGTCCTCCCGCACTCGTTGAAGATGGTGGCCAGAGCAAAGCTGACCTTGCCCAAACCTTCTCGATTGAGTATGATCGACCAATCGACGGCGGAGGCCGCCGGCGACGGCGAGCGAGGCGGAGGCACCGGTTTCTTCCCTTTTCCCTTCTTCGTCGGAGCCATGGCGGCGGGAAGAGGGAGGATTCGAGATTGGATTGGAAGCGGAGACTGGAGCTCGAGGGAAGGAAGAGCAGGGGACGGTCGAGCAGCGAAAAGAGGAAAGACTGTGTGCAACCACGGGTCCGCCTAGCTGGGCGCAAAATGAGGAGGCGTGGGGGAGCAGGGCCACCCATGTCCAATCAACCGCCACGCGGCGCCTGAGGCCGCAGGCTATTAGGGCCCGCGGCGCTTCCCACTTGCCCCTTCGCCTCTCTGCTCAGCCAAGTCCGGGCGCCTTGGGCCCGGGGGCTACTGTCGGCATTCTGGGAATGGGGGTCCCCAGACTTGCCTGCCTACGGCGTGGCTCAAGGGGCGGCCCAGCATGGCCCATCTTCATCAGCACGAGCTCAAGACCCTCGCGAGGGGCCAAGCCTCGCGGGGCGGACGACAGGAGGCTTCCTCAGGCGCGGCCTCGTCAGGCTGGCTCGCGAGGAGGCGGAGAGATCAAGGCGGGGTACCTCACGAGGTGCCCATGACGCAAGCCATGACGACCAAGGGCGCAAGGCGGACGCCAGCCCGTGCAGTGTCCTTCTTTCCTCTTCGGTGCAAAGGGAGCAAGCGCAGGTGGGAGCATCAAGCAAAGGCATCCATTTCAGTGCAACAAGACCAAGACCAGCAGAACGGCAGGATGGAGGTCATCATGGAGCCCAAACCGGCGTCACCACTAGAGCCTTTGGCAGGCGAGGACCAACTTTAGTCAAGATAAGTGTACTAGATGTTCCCCTTCAAAATGGCCAGTTGTTGGCGCCCTTCCCGCTCAATATTTGGGAGGAGGCCCAGGGCCTTTGCCTATAAATAGGACTAGCCACCACAAGATAGGGACAAGGGAGTCCTCACCAGGAAACCAATAGAGAGAGCGACTGAACTCTCCCCAGCAGTTCATCGCACCAACCAAGGACAGACCCTCGCGAGGCTGTTCTCCCTTGTATTGTTCATCATCAGCCCAAGAGGCAATCCACCACACCACACACTGGAGTAGGGTATTACACCACAACGGTGGCCTGAACCAGTATAAACTCTGTGTCTCTTGTGTTGTTCCTTTGATTGCTTAGATCCTAGCAAGGCGGCGAGGCGCAGGCAGTAGAAGGCTAGATCTCCACGCGCACCCCAGAGTTCGAACCTAGAGGGTCAATTTTCTCTTAATACTTGCATGCAATGATTTAATGCACCTTGGAATCTGAACATGTGTTGGGAAACAACCAAATTGAGCCTTATAAAATGGAAAAACTAAAATTTTGAGATAAGCCCTATAAAACCGGAAAGGAGGGAGTAGAAAAAGAAGTACTCCATCCAGGAATAGTGTCGCACTTCGAAACTAGAACTGTCAATAAATTTTGAGCTTGCGTCTCGTCACATTCCAAATTACTCCACGCTATATTGAATTGCAAACCTGTTCACACCGATCACAACCTAAACGGTTTCCCACTTAGGAGCGTATTAGTACCACGCTAGTATATTGAATTCCAAACCTGTTCACACCGATCACAACCTAAACGGTTTCCCACTTAGGAGCGTATTAGTACTCGGTTATAAATACTAGTATGCCAAGATAACTGCACATTCCTCCTCAACTCCTCGTCCACAAAAACAAACAAGTCATTCAACATCCTTCCCTTGCGTCTGCCATGGCCAGTGTGAGTTCTGGGTCGAGAGATTGCCACCAGGGAGAGGCGAGCATGGAAGCGGAAGCACGAGAGATGTCCTGCCTCGCTGCGAGAGGAGCCGACATGTCCCGCCGCGCGGAAGTAGCAGCACAGAGGTCCCGCCGCGCCGCTAAAGCGGCACGGAGGTCCCGCCGCGTCGTCGATGCAGCAGACTGGTCCGGCTGTGCCGCGGAAGTAGCAGAGATGTCCCGCCGCGCCACGAATGCAGTAGAGATGTCCCGCCGCGCCGCGGCGGCCTGGGAAAATTTCCCGCGGGCAGGTGACAACTGTTGCAGGTGCATGCATGCGATCGTCCATAGCCAGATGGATCAAATCTCCGGCTTGGCGAGGTTGCAGGACGACGTGAAAGCCTCATTTGAACAGGCTACCAGCGTCATCCGGCAACTAAGGAAGGGCAATGAGAGGCTCCGGGCCGAGCACGACCTGCTGAGGGAGAAGATCGTCCGAAGTGCAGACCAGCAGGAGGAGACCAGTGCCTTGTTGAAGAGGACCGGCGTCATCGTCAAGAAACTTATGGACAAGAATGACATGCTCCGCAACGAGCGCCAAAGGCTGGTGGAGGAATCAGTGGATGTTCTCAAGCAGCGTCTTGAGGACACGAAAGAACTCATCGCCGCTCGCCGCGGAGACTAGTTCCTGCGGCATGCAGCAACGCATCAAGAAATTAGAGATCAGCAAGCCAGATCCTTGTCTTCCTTCTTCTTTTGCCCTTGTGTATTTCGGGCGTAGCCGCATGTGGCTTTTTTCATTATCTTTCTAATTATGTAAGACAATTAATCATCCTTATCTTTCTGTGGAAGATCAATGTTGCGAGGCTGGAATGAAGAAAACTCTTGCTGTGGCGACCCTGGCGTTGCTGTTCTTCTAGCTGCTGTTGGGCTTCCTTCAGTTTCCTGGTTTCTTTTGATGTAATAATTGCTTTAGGATGTCGATTGTGTCGTCGGTTGTGAAATGTTGGGTTCTAGCGCGGATGTTTGGCCTTTGTTGGCCTCTTGGTATGTTGCGATTTCAATCTGGTACTTTTAGTCCTTCGTGTTAGGCTGGAGTTGTGCTGAACTTGTTGTGAATTGTGGTGGTTTTCAGTAATGAAAATCGGAAGGGGCAAGCGCTTCTTTGATAAAAAAATCATCCTTATATATTCATCAGTCTTGCTATAAGTCGCAGTAGATGCTATATAGGTCCGTCGGATCTTACATCAAGATCCGTGCTGTCAGATTTTCTTTTTTCTCTCTTAAATCTCAGTCGAGTGAGACATAGCCACGCCATTAAACAGAGGCTCGGGCGCCATTAATGGAGACCTTGGGAGAGAGGTGGACGGCAGATGGAGGTCAAAGGGCTCTCCTTCCGATAAGCACGCGCAGGGGTCTGATCGCACGCCTCTTATACTCAAATAGCTACCCTGCACGGCGCCTCCTAGCTAATAAAAAATGGGGACACGTGGCGGCACGTAAATGGTACTAGTAAGTAGAACGCCCACGGTTTCAATAATACTTGTGTTTCTGACTGTAACGTGACAACACTTGTTCCAAAATGACTTTGTTGATTGTTAATGTGTGCGCCTTCGCAAATCGGACTGCAAGTTTACCACAGCATGTTGGTGCCATGTCATGGCACCAAGCCAAGTTTCATTATTTTCATGCATGTTTTGGATTTATAGGAATTAAAAAACTAAGTTTCTCAATGTTTCCAACCCAGACACGACTCCCAGAATTTTGAATTTCATTCCCATTTCTTGCATGGAACCTAGAAATTTACCCGAGGACACACATGTGATTTTTCAACCAACTTTGGTGCACTGGAACATGTGCTTGTATTTCAAATTTGAATTATGCACACGAAGGTGACACGTTCCCTCCCAGAACCACGAGCCTTCTTGAGAGAAGCTCCGATTTGCAAGAAGCTTATACCAAAATTTGTTCCTATTCGGCCAATTTATTTACCATGGCATGGTACTAGCATGACATGACACCATGCCAAGTTTCATGATTTTAAAACCAAGTTTCTCAATGTTCTTGACCGAGCCACGATGCCCAGATGTTTGAATCTTATTCTCATTTTTTGCATGGGAGTAGAAATTCACCCGAGGACACAAATGTGATTTTCAACCAACTTTGGTGCACGGGAGCACGTGCTTGTAGTTCAAATTTGAATTATGCACATTAAATGACCAAAAACTCAATTAATGTGTAAATAAGGCCAAATGAAGCCGGAATAATTCCAAAATTTAACAGGGCACTCATGTAGTTCTATGTTGCCTTTGTAAATAAACTCAAGGGGGACAAAGTATATCGTTTCTCACTCAAAGGTGACACGTTCCCTCTCAGAACCACGAGCCTTCTTGAGAGAAGCTTCGGTTTGCAAGAAGCTTATACCAAAATCTGTTCCTATTCGGCCATTTTTTTTACCACAACATGGTAGTACCATGACATGACATCCATGCCAAGTTTCATGATTTTCAGACATGTTTTGGATTTACAAGAATTTTAAAACCAAGTTTCTCAATGTTCTCGGCCGAGCCACGATGCCCAAATGTTTTAATTTTATTCTCATTTCTTGCATGGGACCTAGAAATTCACCCGAGGTCACAAATGTGATTTTTCAACCAACTTTGGTGCACGAGAGCATGTGCTTGTAGTTCAAATTTGACTTATGCACATTAAATGACCAGAACCTCAATTAATGTATAAAAACAACAAACAAACCCGGAATAATTCCAAAATTTAACATGGCACTAATGTAGTTCTATGTTGCCTATGTTAAGAAACTCAAGGGCGGGGGGGCGGCACGTTCCCTCTTAGAACCACGAGCTTCCAAATTGGCCCAATTTTTTACCACAACATGTTAGTGCCATGACATGACACCATGCCAAGTTTCATGATTTCCAGCCGAGTTTTGGATTTACATGAATTTAAAATCTAAGTTTCTCGATGTTCTCGGCAGAGTCATGACGCCCAGATGTTTGAATTTCATTCTCATTTCTTCCATGGGACCTAGAAATTCAACCAAGGACACACATGTGATTTTTTAACCCACTTTGGTGCACCGGAGCATGTGCATGCAATTCATATTTAGATTATGCACATTAAAAGTCCAGAAACTCAATTAATGTATAAAAAGGCCAAATGAACCCGAAATAATTCCAAAATTTAACAGGGCACTCATATAGTTCTATGTTGCCTCTGTAAATAAAACCAGGGGGGAGGCAGCGTATATCGTTTCGCACACAAAGGTGACACGTTCCCTCTCGGAACCACGAGGCTTGTTGAGATAATCTCCTGTTTTGCAAGAAGCTTATACCAAAACTTGTCCCAATTCAGCCAAAAATTATACATATGAAAATAGGGTTTAGATTATCCCGAACATCTCGCTACCTAGACCAATAATGTACTATGATTTGAATTCAACATAAAATGGATAGAGATATTTGAATTGGAGAGCATATGGTACATATAGTTCATAGTGAAATATGATTACTGCTATATGCATGTATTTTTGTTATCAAGATAATATTTAAATTATTGTATAACTTGACAACAATCATATTCAAATAAGGAAAATTGATTAAAATTTAGTCCATATGGTAGACGACAATATATATGTTCACATGGTGGAGTAAAATGTTCATATATGATGGAAGATCAAAATGTATGACTACATCAATTATAAACTGCAAGGCCACCTAATGATATATTCAAATTCAACATAACATGGATTCAAAAATTGAAATTCGAGATCATGGCATCTATAATCATATAAAAAGGGACATTACCCTTTCTTTGGTGGGAATTGATTTGTTTTTTGTTGTTGTTGAGGGAAGTGTGAATCGATTTGGTACTGTGCAGGGTAATCACGTTCTCCCGAATTTTTTTACATTTTTCTTGTAGTTTTTTCAATGGCATCTATAGCAATATAGTAAAACGGGACATGGCTCTCTTGTGTCTTGTATGAAAAAAAATTACAAGTTAAGTTTGTTGTGCCGAACAAGGAATCCGCACCTTGTTATCCCGAAATTTTCAAGCTTGAGTATCTTTTGTCTCACCTGCTTTGAAACTCCCGCTTCTTCAACCCGCGCCGCACCTTGTTATCCCGAAATTTGGCAGCCCAGACACGCGAAATCCCCCTTATACCCCTCAGCCGGAAATGAAGCTCCACGTCGCGGTGTCAAAACCGGTGGGGGTACGCTGGTAACTTACCCTACATTTCGGACAAGCGCGTCCCTAAGCTTGGCTCCCCCCTTCCCCTTC
>NC_041387.1:148907137-148909858 GCF_002162155.2 Triticum dicoccoides | reverse complement strand
ACACCGATGCCACCAAAACCCGCGAAACCCCACGCTCCTCCGTCGGCCTCCCGACCGCCGCCCAGCCGGAAACTCTTCCCCGACTACGTCGTCCACCGCAATAGCTCGCCGTCCCTCATCCACCGCACCGGATGAGGATCCGTTGTCGATCTCATCATCCCGCCGGATCAGCTGCCCCGTCCTCGACCTCCAAGGAGCTGCCTCGACTTTCGCCTCGTCTATTGCGCCACCTCAATCCCCACAGTGTCGTCTTGACCTGCCCCACCGGAACCGCAACACCCTCACCAATTCCTCCGATAAAGCCGAGGCCAACTCGGCGCCACCAAGGAGGTTCTGCACTCACCGCTGCATTTTATCTTTTATTCGATCTCACGGGGCTGCCGGTGCTCGATACCGAGTAGACATGGCATCTCCATCGACGGCGCCATCGCCGGCCACATCATCCATGGCCTCTCTCCCCCATGTCGTTGCTTCCTCGGTGGCGACTTCCACAACGGCACTAGCTGCAGCTGCTCCGGCTCTCGCCCGCGTTGCGGCTCCGTTCTTGCTGTCGGTCGTGCTGCTGCACTGCTCCTGCTTTCGTTCATGCTACTGCTCTGCTCTTGCTCTCACTTGCGCTGCTGCTGCTGCTGCACGACCTCCGGCAGATATAGGAGTTGCTGCTTTAGCACTCGCTCGCGGTGCTACTGGACGACTTGCTCTCTGCTAGTGTGTTCCCTGCTCGAGCGTCTGCTGATTTAGATCACTGCTTCTCTTCTACTAGTACTCGAACGCCCTAAATATCTATTGCAATGCTCTGTTACTAGTTCAATCAGTTTCGACAGTAAAATTCAGTTTCCACTGTGAAGTTCATTTTCTTCAGTTAAGTTCAGAGTGAACAGTACTTACAGCATCTGTCGGAGCGGCCGTGGCGTGGCTGATGCGTTTTACATCTAGCACTTTTTGGTGATGTATTTTACATCATCTATTGCGGATGATATTAGGGTCCCACTTCAGATTAAAGTTGTCTATCTTGTCATGCTTCAGCCTCGTCGCCATACACCTTAGCGGAGCTACTCCAACGACGGAACCATCCATCACAGCGGAGCAGTACCCTCGGCGCCGTTTCCAGAGGCCTTGGATCTTTTCCCCCGCCTCTGACAGTCACACCAGCATCATCACCATCCTCCACGTCCAACTCAATGATGCTGAGGTCCACAAGGCTATGCCAAAGAGGTTGTACACTCGTCGCATCACTTTGTTTCTCCATTCCTCTATTCTTCCAATTCATGTGAGCCAAACACCCAGGTTGACTGAAATCCTATGTTTCCAAATGCTCTGTTTTGCACGTGCATTCCTATCCTATTCCTGTGTTTTTCCTGTCCCTGCGTTTATAGAATCCTCCAATTCTAAGGAGCCCTTACATATTTACTTCATTTTCAGATTGGCATCAAAGAAAACTCTGTGTGTTATGTCCTGCTCCTACCGTGCCGTCATCCACCCCACCTGAGGTGCACCATCGACAGAAGCGTTCACTGCAGCAGAGATCCCCCCTGTAGACTTTCTTTCGCCGCCTCAGATCATCTTCCCCATTGCCGGCAGCCACGCCAACTGTATTACCATCATCGACTGAGCAGATGAACCTGAGGACTAGACAGTTCCGGAAGAGAGGTTGCAGTCTTTCGTGTTTGCTTACGTTATACATCGGTTATTATTACCTGCTACTTTATCATTCAATCTTGAGTTTTGAATTGCCCATGGGTCTCATATCGAGCCAGCAACGAATAGTATATGTCTACTATCTGGTTCATCTGGGGTCTTCTATGTGGTTCATGTTGGGTGGGCAACAAACAATAGATGATCCATTGTCTATCTTTTTAAACTGAAGCTATAATCTACCTGCTATCATTAGTTTTGGATCCATCCACTCATTTGCTACCATCAGACTTGATTTTTGCATGCACCCCTTAGGCCTTACAAAATCTAACTATTTTTTTTATTATGCATGTCAGATATTGTACACAATCGTACTAAACATGTAGAGAAAAAGAGAAGACCGTTGCGTGCGAATATAATGTCATGCAGACGCTGCTCCATGGTGGGCGACGTGCCCCCCCCTCTCCTGCATTTCCAGATTGTATTCTAGAAGAAGATAACTGTTCAGATGGAGATTCAGAAGGAGCCGGCCATGCCTGTTTACCACCTGAGGTGTTTGCTCTAACCTGGCATGCTGATGTTGGTAATATCATGCATATGGCGCCTTGCATCGCTTACATTATACATCTTATATGTCATCTGCTTAGTTTAGACTTGCTTTGTGTGAATGCCACCTGTTTGGTTTCTATATCATACTCCCACCATTCCTAAATATTTGTCTTTTTAGAGATTTCAACAAGTGACTACATACGGAACAAAATGAGTGAATCTACACTCTAAAATATGTCTATATACATCCGTATGTGGTAGTCCATTTGAAATCTCTAAAAAGACAAATATTTAGGAACGGAGGGAGTATATGGGAATTATGCAATGCCATCTTCTTTAGCCAGGCATCATATACGTGAATCATGCAATGCCATCCTGTTTAGCCAGTCATCGTATATGTGAATTGTATCGTGCCATATTTTTTTCCATAATGTATTCCATTTGTCAACAATGTTTATACATTCATCTACTCTTCCTGTGCATCAGCCATTTGAGTCGGTCATGGGAAAATCTGGAGTGAAAACAAGGTCTTCTGAG
>NC_041387.1:148890609-148906934 GCF_002162155.2 Triticum dicoccoides | reverse complement strand
TGCTCTAACTTGGCTGGGTTGTATTGTTCATATCATGCATATGGTGTCTTGCATTGCCATGCCATCTGCTTAGATTAGACATGCTTTGTGTGAATGCCTCCTGTTTGCTTTCTATATCAGATATGTGAATTATGCAATGCCATGTTTTTCAGCCAGTTATCATATATGTGAATTATGCACCACCATGGAGCCAGGCATCATATATGTGAATTATCTCATGCCATCTTTTTTTTCATTACGTATTCCATTTGTCGACAATCTGTGTATATTGAACTACTCTTCATGTGTATCAGCCATTTGAGCCGGTTATGGAAAAATCTGGAGTGAAAACAAGGTCTTCAGAGCAGGCAATGGTACCTGTTGAAGCATATATCTCGATGGTTACAGGGAGCTCCTCAGAGGAGGATTCAGAGACAGATGACCAGTCCTATATCCCACCTGAGGTGTATGCTCTAAGTTGCAATGTTTATATTTCTCATATGATGCATATGGTGTCTTGCATTGCTTAGTTTAGACATCATATGCACAATATTGAATTCTATCTGCTTAGTTTAGAGATCATACATGCGAGTGCCAGCTACTTAGTATATGAATCAATTATGTCAATTATATCATGCCATCTTGTATACTTAGACAACATGTATGTGAATTATTTCATCCCAACCTATTTTAGAAAGACATCATATAGTTTTGTTATGTCATCCTGTTTAGGTACTCATCATATGTTGAATTTTTTATGCCATTATATCTTGTTAAGTTATCCATCATATATCTGAAATTGTGTCATGCTATCATGTTTAGTTAGGCATCATGTATGTGAAATTGTGTCATGCTGTCCTATTTGGTTAGACAACATATATGTGAATTACCACATCTTTCTATCATACAATGTATGTACGTTCAATTTCTTTTCTTGTTTATCAGCCATTTGAATTGGAGGGGGTGATGGCAGTATCTAAGGGAGCAAAAACCCGTTCTTCACAAAAGACAGTGCTACCCGTCGATGCAGATAGAACCATGGTTGTACTGGCCCACAAACTAGCCCCACCACACATAATCGAGACTCTTCTAGATTGCACACTTACACCGTTGGGCAGAGAACCAGCTACAACACATCTAACCGCAACCCCAGTGGATAGTAACCCATTTATAGTTGACAAAGCACCATGTCCACCACAGAGTACCCCCACACGAGCAGTTTATAAAGCTACTGCAGTACCCAAAGCATGAAGACCACCACAGCTAACCCAAACTCCATGTTTAAAGCAGAAGAGCAACTGCTCTCAGGTCAGATTCCGTAGCTATGGTCCATACTCCTTTGTTGTTGCATCACTGTATTTACTCATACCAACTACTTTCGAATTTGAAGGATCCAATTGAAACTCCAATGGCGCAACAGGTATGTTTTAAACCTATTTCTTTAACTGGATTGTTGTTCTAACTTCTTGCTCTATGTTGATTTCAGTTTAAGTTGTATAAACAGTTATGTTCTCATGTGATGCACATTACAAGTGCTGCCAATGTTGTGTAGTTTCTCACACTTACATTCTATCTATGTTGTTGTGTCTTAAAAATATATGAGTTGAAATGTGTCTCTATCTTGATTAGGGAACATAAACTATAATGATATGGACAATACAGTGACCATAGTACATAGATATATGTTTGTTTCATGTTGTTATCCTGTCCACCTTACTACTGAACCGGTTTACCAAAATGGGTTTGGTATACTACAAGCTAAACCTGTGATGTGTCTGCTTGTTTCTCTTGTAGTATGCAAACAGAATATTGGAGAAGAGCACCCCACTATGCAATGGTAGAGAAAGTAATGCAGATAAGGTTCAAGATAGTGAGACAACCCTGTTGGTCTCCAAGAAAGGTGATAAAAACGATCCTGTAGACAGTGAGAAAACCCCACAGTCCTGCGTTGATGTAGTGTTTGAGTTACTGGCCAGTACCGCTGGCACAAGCTCTTCGAACTCGCTGCCTGAATCACTTCGGCTTCTTCAGTCTCAGCTACAAGATGAAAGGCATCAGTCAGCTGTGCTGCGGCAAGAAGCCGAAGGACTGAGGAAGTCCCTGCAAAATTCAGATGTGTACTTTCTTGTGCAATAGCAAGCGCTGGAGGATTTAAGCGCCAAACAAGAGAAAGTTAATAAGCTTGCTAAGCATCTTGCCAGCATTATGGGTACCCAGGATATTGTTTCTTGAACTCTTCTGAAGTGGTTTCAGTTCTGGACTTGTTTTGCTGCGGCGTTTATATGCTGCTGTGTTCCCTATATTTGCACTGGTGGTGAACTTTGATGCCTAGTGGATGTAATATGTGTAATAGTCGTGATAGCCTAGCATAAGTTGCTTGCTTATTTATTTCCTTGTTGTCTTGTTTATTTGTTTGCTTGTAGTCTGTGCAGTTCTTTTTCCGCGGTTTACTAGTGGCTGCAATAGCCTATTTTTTAAAAACTAGGCCACAATAACCATGGGCTAATATTTACTGTAGTGACACTGGGCCTCCTACGGGCCGTAAAAATAGTGGGCCTTCTACGGGCCATAGAAACAGTAGGCCTTCTACGGGCCGTAGAAACATTGGGCCTTGTACGGGTCGTAGAAACAATGGGCCTTCTACGGGTCGTATCATCAATGGGCCTTATACGGGCCGTATGATCGATTGGCCAAACATGGGCCAATAACAGGCCGCATTATGGTCGTAAACGGGCTAGAGTTGGAATCGTCCGTTCATGGGCCGACCATAACGGGCCATCGTTAATAGATTGTATTTGATGACGCTATGAAAACGGCCCAATGTATTAACGGACCACAAACGGGCCGACTGTAACCACGGGCTGAATTTGGCCCACAAGCAGAAAATGACAGTAACATGACGTAAGTAAATGAATGCTCGAAATGAGCCCAAGAATAAATGGGCTCTGAGAAGGCCGAAAGATAACATGGGCTGGAAATGGCCCAACTGAATAATGGGTCATTAATGGGTATAAAGTGATACACTATTGAAAGTACATGTAGTCCCCATGTGTGGTTTTGGTAATTAAATGACAATCCTAATGGACTAATGTTTGCAGTGAGGTATAATTTGAAGGAAAGTTCCATTTGCAATCAATGAATGACAATTCCTATGAAGAAACAATGACATCAAGTTATATAGGAAGGTTTGTTCCATGGGTGATGCAAGAAGGATATTGAATGGATTCGGAATGAATGCCATATACATGTAGTTGTGCATCAAGATTGATCATGGAGCAAAGATAAAGGTTGGCCAAGATGAAGATCGAAGATTGAATTCAAAGATGGTCAACACACAAGCGAAAATCATGTGCCACATGAGATCTTGTGGTATGGTAAGAATTTGTCAATTCCGCTTTGTGTACTAACCCATACTATGTGTTGCCTATGTTTTTGAGGGTTAGGAGATTCTCATGGGCTCGCATCGAGAGAGAGATTTCAAGTGTCTATGAGAGGATGACATCAAGTGTTGATGATCATGGTTCACAAGGGCAAGTTCAAGATAACTATTCCGAAGGATTACATGCTTGAAGCTTGTGGATGATCACATGATGGACACATGAAGATAAATACAAAGCAAAGATCCCCACATTGTGTATGGGGGAGCTACTTGAAGACTTCACCAATGTCTTGCCATTCAACTTGAGCCAAGAAGAAACTTCAACTTCAAGCTCAAGTGAAAGGCTCGAGTCAAAGGTATTAGTTCCTTCGACGTTAGTGTTGTGGAGTGATGAACACCGAAGGAACACATACACTCAAGAATGGATTCTCGATAGCTATGTAGTGTAGCTCTTTTATGATTCTTGAGTTATAGGGATCCCGCACTATTAAGAGGGGATCAAAGGGGTTCGTGATAGATTTGCTCAAGTCAACATCTTCTCTGCATAATTCCACTCCTATCCTATACTAGTTGAACCGTTGCGCCAAATGGCGCAGAGACCTGCTGAAGACATGTTGTCGATGAAAATAGTTTCATGCTGCAAGAACCTTTAACTAAAGCCATGTTCGCGATGAAAATAGTTTCCTTTACTAAGGACATGCCATGTATATACAGTCGGTTTAGTTGTGGTCTGCTAAATCCATATGCACCGTGAAAAAAAATATGGTTTAATTTGTAGAGCCTCATGTGTTTCAAGTATGAATAAGAACTACGAACTCTTTTTGTATGATTGAAACACATTTCCAGAGTTTTTATTTCTTAGTACATGTTGTCTAAAGTAACATTTGCCGAGAGAGAGAGAAGCATACCCCTCTCTCATTATGATTATTATTAAAAGGTATTAAATTCGAAATAGACAATTTCATTTTGAAGCACTTGAAGAAAGAAACTTAGACATACTTTTACGTAATGCTCATTTAACCTGTGAAGGACTACGCAATGCTCATTTAACCTGTGAAGGACAAAAATATTCCACCATCTCTGAATGATGGAACTAAACTAAATAAAAAATATATACAGTAAATTCATTCAAATTAGAAAAGGGATCTTACATCAAATAAGGCATTACAACAAACATGGTGTTATCTTAGTAAAAGAAATTACATCATTAGAAGAGAAAAGAAAAAAAATCAAACATGAGATTGAGATTAATACATCTAGGAGGAGGTCGTAGACATCACTCTGATCATTTTGTGGCCTGGGGAGCAAAGGATCCATTATTTTGATATGCCTTCAACTCCTTGCGAAGACCCTACAGCCATCACAATCATTCATGACACAAAGAGGGGAATCAGACACCTCAACAAGATTCTTGAGGAAGTGCCCAAGGAAAGAAAAAAGAACGTTAAGTCTGAACTGTAAGAACATGCTCATAAATGTGAATTGTCAAGGGCAAGATGAAATGCAAGAACGAGCACTGATGAGTAATGATATACTAAAAATTTCCTTTCTTTGTTGTTGTTAGCCCTTGTTTTTCGAATATACATCGAGGCACTTAGGTTGTACTCATATTTACAACCCAATCTCGTAGCTCTTTTCTCTTTACAACCTACAGACAGATTGAACAAATGAAAATTGCTATATGGTGGACTACCTATAGATTACTAACTTTACAAAATCCCTCGCATCCTCTCAATTTCTGATCCTATGGAATTCATTGTCATTAGGCACCTTTTGACCATTATATCCAGAATCAAACGGTTTGGGGTATGCCAGAGGGTTTCAGAATCTCCTGAGAAGCACCAAATGCTTTATTTCACTCCAGTTTTCATCATGACCATCAAATCCTGATCATGCAGTCAACAATGCCGTGCCTTTGGTGCCTTTGTTGCACAAAGGCAGAGGAAATGCATCCCTCAGTTATGTATGCTAACGCCTAGATCATATTCCATCTTGCTGGCACATGCAATCAGGCATTGGGAAGGTGTATATGGAATCATTAGGTTTGCTGAATGTGATGCCCCTTATGTCACTATGGTGCAGTATTTCCAGCATGTGGTGCTTGAATCGACTCCATCTGTAGTTCAAAGAAACAATTTGAGTTTCATATACCACTATATCCATTTACACGTTAAGCAAAGATGGGGAAATATTTAGAGCATGTATGTGAAGGTCAACTCGGAGATGTATTTCAATTTGTTAACATGGCTAATGCGTTCCAAAAAGTAGGCAATAGCTACAGTCTTGGATGGTGAAGGAATAACAAGGGCAACGAACTGCTTCAGTAGTTTGATTTGGTGAAATATTCCAGCATATACTCAAAACTGAAACTGATTCGGTGTGATTTGTAATACTTTGTTGACGATATAATGGCAGCTCAAACTGACCTGATATTTGGGTCGTCAAAAGATAAGACCAGCTTCCGTTTGTTGGGTTTTATTGTCTTTGCATTCCCTCCTAACAGGTAACGCCTGTGTCCCATCAAAAAGTGAGGGAAGTTCCCCCCTTGAGTCATCACAAACACTTCGCTCTGAACACAGACGGTGTAATCTAATGTTGTTAACCGAGAAGAGTACCCCTACAGAGAATAGGTTGGTGAGTATCGGTATGAAGATTCAATGTAAATTGATGAACAGTTCAATGCATGCATACTCATCTGACATTCAGAACGACATCCAGCTAGGCTGATGGGCTGGCTGGCGGAAACAATACCTCAAACTCAGCAAGCTCTTCAGACAATGCAAGAGTGTCCTTGGTTTGTAAAAGAGGGAATTTTTATTTGCAAAGAAGAAACCTAAGCCAAGCTCTTGGGACCCTGGAAAACAAACCGAACTATTGATCACTATGAAGCATGAAATTTTATATTCATAAACTGTGCGTCTTGTTCTCAAGAGAGAATAGTGTATCAAACTTACCAGATAAACAGACCATTAATACATGAACATCTTTAAAACATGGACAAGTTTGTGTCCAGATACAATAAGACAACTTGAAATAAAATCCAGAATATATCAAAACTGTTAAGTGAATGACGCAATTATTGATACAAAACACGATAAACAAAGAAAGGATTAGTGTTCCATACCATAAAAAGAAAAGCCTGCAGTTTTGCAATGCAAATGTTCAACATCTAGTTCCTCGAGGCTGAAATCAAGCGTCGTCATCCTGAGACAATAAACAATAGGGAAAGACAAAAATGAGCACTGCAGCACATGGGCAGAATACACAATAAAGCAACAAGAGAAGAAAAAAACAGAGAACAAGTGAACAAGTACAATGAGACTACCAGGAACAAATGATTATAATTATCTCAGGAGGGAAGTGTATGTGTGTATATACAGAGAAAATTGTAGCCATACAACTTAACGTAAGCATGAGCTTCCGAATGGCAAAATCATTGGTCCGACGAATCCGACAATAAAACCGACATGTTATGTAAATGAACGACAAATGGGATGACAAACAGGCTTCTCAATCTACCTCACAATCTGAGAAAATAAATACATTAAGACATGTCCAATGTCACCAGTGGCCAGATTTACCAGAAGGACTTGTATTCAAGCATAGTTATTTGCATTTTCTCCAACTGTACATGATAATAAGCACATGTCTATCTACTATTTTTATACTGCTTAGCTCGAGGCCATGACATCTAGGTACAAAGAGTTGATGTTGTTGTAGCCTACTCCCTACGTTCCTAAAAATTTGTCTTTCTAGAGATCTCAACAAGTGACTACATACGAAGCAAAATGAGTGAATCTACACTCTAAAATATGTCTATATACATCCGTATGTGGTAGTCTATTTGAAATCTCTAAAAAGACAAATATATAGGAACGAGGGAGTAGTTGAGAAGCCACATCTGGAAGTTGTTCAGTTCAAAAGTATGTCAATAGGATACCCTAAGCTGCAACAATACATCATCTATGTTCATACTGAAGAAAGGTTGTTGGATGCTGATTGCTTACTTTAAACTGAAACAATAACAGAAACTGCAGAGGGGTCTTTTAGATTATCATAATGCCGACAAAGCTTTGCCATTGACAGTAGGCATGTGATCTCTACTGTCATTAAATAAATTAGCAAGCCTAACGTCTTTCAGTAAATATAATTGACATTGGTGGCAGGCTAAGATCAAAATCCCATGTAAGAAACAACAAAGACCAGGATCTTAGGTAAAGAACTCTCCATTTTAACGGACATGCAAGCCACAATAGCAAGCTCACATGAGCATAAGGATACTCCATTTTTATGCAGTATGTAGATAACCATGATGAACAGACAATGAAGCTAGACTGTAAGGTCCAGTTCTAAATTTACACTCGCAGTATCACATACCAAAATGGATGCAGTTTTTACATGGAGTAATTAGACTGTTGAAATAGCAAGGGAATGTCCAAAGGTGTCCCATTTCAGTATGTATGGCTGCTAAATCTAACAGAAAATTCATGAGGTGTCACCGACAGCAGAACCTATATCACAAAGTAAAGCCTACCACCACCGGCAAGAGTACCGAGCAAAGAAATTATGTAATTCTAATGAAACCACGATCTTAAGCCCGAAGAGCCCTTCAAACTGAACCAAAACCAGTAAGCCTGCAAATCAATCAACATCACAAGAGGCAATCTGTTAGCAAATCCATTAATTTGATATCTATTATATTAGTGTCATTACTTATACAGTAGGTATCAAATTAAGCGGAAGTCAGTCAAAATCAGCACAAGTGCACAATAAATGTCAGCAGCCCATCACCTGCAATATAGAACATACTTCAACGGACCAACATACCGCTAAACAACAAGGCGCATCGGCCATCCACTTGAATTATTATATATAACAACTTTGCATAGCACATTGACTAATCAGAGAGAGTGAAATAAGTACCTGAAGAACGGAATATTCAGAATCAAATCAATTCCTTGACTATCAATCGCACTTGCTGCAATTTTTTCTGAGTACTTCATCTCGCTATGTTGGATGATGCAGCTTCACTGAAATTGACAAAGAGCGGATAGAACTCTGGTGGCCAAAATATGTACAGGAGATCAAAACCTAGGGAAAGAGAAAAAGGATGTAGAGGCAAATCTGAACCACCTCAAGGTCTTTCTCCTGCTGCTTTGGTGGGCGACCCTCCCTCAACCGTTGACCCCGCCCGTATTCGACCCTCCACCAACCCTGCTGCTTCTTCCAGAGGCGCAAGATTCGCCATGGCCTTCTGCCCTGGCCCAAACGAGGGAGGTTCGTGAGCCGGTGGCTGACAAGGGAGGGAGGAGAGCGGCAGCTGTGGTGCCAAGGAGGAAGGAAGCAGGAAGCGGGGGTGGAAGCAGAGGCGGCGCCTCTCATGGCGCAGAGGAGGTGAGGACGCGGTGGTGCGACGAGTCGACCGGCCAACCGCCGCGGGGAGGAGACGGTGTGCGAGGCGTCACCCTTCTCCCCCTCCCCTGCTGCTTGTCCTCCTCGCCAGCCACCTCCTTCGCCCTGTCGTCCGCATCCTCCCCCTCCACTCCTCCGCGAAGACCCGTTGCCCTGCTCTCGCACGACGGCGACCAGTTCCCAATCTGGAACCATGGAGACATGGAAGAGAGGAGGAGACGAGCGAAGAGACAAGGCCGGCGGCGTGGGGGAGAGGAGAGGAGGCGGTTGCGAGCGAGGAGAGGAGGCGGCTGCTGTGGGGATCGGGGAAAGGGGCTAGGATCGAGCCGCCGCCAACCTCCAGGTCGCGTCCAGGTCGGGCCCGTCCTCTCCGGCGTCGGCCGATGACCCTCTCTCCTGTCAGCCGCCGCACCTCCCTTTCCTCTTTCCCCTCTCTTTCTCCCTCCTCTCCTTCCTTCTCTCTCTCCCCCTCATTTTGTCTCTCAGCTAGGGTTCGTGAGCGAGGAGGGGCGCAGGCCGACGCCTCGCCGGTGTAGGCCGACGCCGGCCGGTCACCCTCTCCCGTCCGCTGCCGGACCTCCCTCTCGTCTCCTCTCCCCTTTCTCTCCCTCACATCTTCCTATCTCTCTCTCCTAGGGTTCGTGCGGGACGAGGGGACCAGAGTGTGCACGGCGTGCGGGACGAGGGGATTGGGTTGTGTTGGGTGTGGGCGCGGCGCGTGGATGGGACAAATTCTCTCTCACCGGGCGCCGCTTACCCAGCCAATACAGACACGAAACGAGCCCACCAGTCATTGGACAAAAAAATGAACCGTGGGGTAAAAATAATTTAACCGCAAGTGAAGATTCAACGGCTCACGCGCGCCAAAAGGGCAGATCGGACGGCCCACGAAGGCCCAATCGGGGGAGCCTCCTGGAGGTGAGTTGGCTAGCCTCATTTTTGTTTTAAATACCAAAGAAAATCCAAAGCCAAATAGGTTACCAAATATATGATAAAAACTTTGAATATTTTGCATCCTCCATTTTGGTTGTTCTTGGGTGGTTCTTTATGTGAGGACCTGGATATTTTCCATAGCTTCAAAACGAGTCCAAGATCATCAAAATCGGAGTCCGCATGTAAAAGTTATGTCTGTTTCAGTTGCAGGGCTGCAGCAGTTTGGTTTGGCCGGATCATCCGGGTCCTCTCCCATATCATCCGGGCTTTGCCCGGATCATCTGGGTTCCAGCCCGGATGATCCGGGTTTCTTGACAAAATCATCACAGAAACTTATTCTGCTAGCCGGATCATCCGGCTACCCACCCGGATCATCCGGGTGTGCGTCCAGATCATCCGGGCAGGTCAACAGCTGTGGGAAACGGCTCTATTTTTGTGGGGGTATATATATCCCTCTCCCACTCCGGGAGAGGATTGACCACTCTATCCAAAATCGCCCCAAGAACACAAGTGGCTCCCTCTCACTTCTCCTACACCAAATCTTAGATCCCGGATAGATTAGTGAGTGTTCTTGAGAGTTGTTCCGATCAAAAGATAGATTCTCTCCCTCTCCCTCTTGTGACCAAAGCAATTCGTGATTTGAGAAAGTCTTGAGCATTTCCCCCTTGATCTTGTTACTCTTGGAGGTTGGAGACTCCTAGGCGGTAGGAGTGCTCCGGTGAGGAATCAACTTGTGATTTGTTCCCCGGAAAGTTCGTGAAGGTTTGGAGGCCGCCTCAAGGTCTACCACTAGTGGTTGGGAATCGCCTTCGTGGTGATATCTCAAGGAGAATAGGGTGAGCCTTCGTGGTCTTGGTGTGCCTTCGTGGTAACACTCATCCCTCCAACGGTGACTAGCTTCCCTCCAAGGAAGTGAACATCGGGACACATCCTCGTCTCCGTGACTTTGGTTATCCCTAACCCTAACTCCTTACTTGTGGTTTACTTTAGTCTCTTGACCTTGCATTCACTATATCTTGTTGTTCACATTGTATTGTGTTGGCTATTCCCTTGAAGAGATTATTTAGGCCTACACTTTATATTCACAATTCATACTTGCTACCATTGATATATCTTGTGATTAGTGTGAATTACTAACTTGTGTCATTCACTCGCATATATTGTGATACTGCTCAAGTAAGTTTGTGTAACTTACTTGTGCTTGGTAGTATCCTCGGTGTCCTCATTATATTGTGTTGGTTACCATATCATAGAGATTATTTAGGCCAACACTTTATAGTCCGCAATTCATACTTCCTACTATTGTTCTATCTTGTGCTCAGTGTGAATTGCTAGCTTGTAACATTCATTTCCATATCTTGTGATACAATTTGTGTAAGCTTGTATATTGCTTACTTGTGGTTGTGTGTATTATTCATTTCCATATCTCGAGATATACATTGAGTAAGTTTGTGTAACTTACTTGTGCTTACTCATATCCTCGTTGTTCTCATCTTGTTTATCCTAAGTTGTTGGTGCACTTAGTGAGCCTAGTATATTTAGGATTTGTGCTTGAAAAGTATCCGCTTAGTTTATTTCCGCATTAGGATATAGCCAAATTCGTAAAAGATTTTAAAACGCCTATTCACCCCCCTCTAGGCGACATCGTGGTCCTTTCAATTGGTATCAGAGCCCGATGTCTCCTTATTAGGCTTCACCGCCTAGAGAGTAACGATGTTGACTAGTGAACTAGTGCACGACAACACTTTTGATTTGGATGGCACAAATTATCACCTATGGAGAATTTGCATGCTTTGTCGCTTTTCGGCCATGGGTCTAAATGCTTTGTGAATTGTTCTTATAGGAATTTCTATTGCTAAGGATGGACATTCTCCATATATTGAGGATATGTATCTTGATTGTGATACTTCTCTTGTCATTCATCAAGCTTTAACCTTTGAAGTGTTTAAGGCTGTCACGACTTGCAAGTCGGCTCATGAGACTTGGACCAAACTTGAAGATATATGTGGTGGGTCCAATCTTGATGAAGACAATATTATTTTCGGGGAGTTAATGGAGGAGTTCTCCACATTTTTAAATCATGAAGAACTCTCTGTTGCTTCCACCTCCAATTACTTGGACACTTAAATATCTTTCACTTCACCTAGATGTGGTGTGCCACAAGGTAATGACATGGTGAGTGAAGAAATATCTTGTAATGATGGTGTTAAGCTCATTTGTGATGATATGCTTGATCTCCCATGTTACCATGATAGAAATGCTTTGGTTTCCTCTGTTTGTTCTATGACTAACCATGTAGAGGAAATCAAGAAAGATGAGGCATGCTTGATTGATCAAGAACCCTCTTCTCCAAAAGAATCACCATCAACCCCCTTTGTTCACATGTGCCTCATGGGAAGAGGTAATGACGAGGTATCATCTTCTCTTAGTGATAATGATGATAGTTGTAATGAGGAAGATGATGATGACTTGACTCAAAATCTCTATGATATTGGGAAAACTCTTCATGGAGCTAAAAATAACACTTATAAAAGGTTCCAAGATGTTCTTGCTTGCTTTGAAAAACGTAATGACTTATTTCTTAACGAGCAAGCGAAAGGTGAACAACTTGAACATGAGCTTGCTTAGGCTCATCAGTGCCTTAGTGACTTGAGGTCTTTAAAAGAAGAGACTGAAGTTACTCATTGTAAACTTAAAGAGGATTTTGAGAACCTTGACCTTGGCTACAAGGATGTCGAAGGAGAGCTCACCAAACTCTCTAAGTCTCATGAGGAACTTCAAGCTACTCGTGTGGAGTCTCTCTTTTCTAGATGCTCCTCTCATATTGATAATGATGCTTGTGCTACTAACTCTATCTTGTGTGAAGCATCTATATTGAAAGAAAATATTGAGCTAAGGACTCAACTTGATTTGCTAACTAGCAATTTATCACGCCCAAGATGCGACCCTATCCTAAAGGAACTCAAAGGTCCCACCAAGGATAGAAGCGCATCTTGAAGACGCTTTTGCAAGGTGGACATCTTTACATCAACATTACATAATAGTGGGGATACATACAAAAGGCATACAATGCCACACGAATACAACATCATCTTACATAAGAGCACCATCCGGCTACGGATGAAACACAAACAGAAACTCAAACGACATCCACCCTGCTAGCCCAGGTTGCCAACCTGGAACCTATCCCCTGATCGAAGAAGAAGCAGAAGAAGAACTCCAAGACAAGCAAACATCACTCTCGCGTCAAGATCATCGCATAACATGTACCTGCAACTGTTGGTGTAGTAATCTGTGAGCCACGAGGACTCAGCAATCCCATAACCATGGGTATCAAGACTAGCAAAGCTTAATGGGTAAGGAAGGGGTAAAGTGGTGAGGTCGCAGCAGCGACTAAGCATATATGGTGGCTAACATACGCAAATGAGAGCGAAAAGAGAAGCAAAGGAACGGTCGTGAAGCTAGCAATGATCAAGAGGTGATCCTGAACTCCTACTTACGTCAATCATAACCCAAAACCGTGTTCACTTCCCCGACTCCGCCGAGAAGAGACCATCATGGCTACACATGCGGTTGATGCATTTTAATTCGGATCTGGTGTCAAGTTATCTACAACCGGATATTAACAAATTCCCATCTGCCACATAACCGCGGGCACGACTTTCGAAAGTTTATACCCTGCAGGGGTGTCCCAACTTAGCCCATGATAAGCTCTCGCGGTCAACGAAGGATATTCCTTCTCCCAGGAAGACCCAATCAATCTCGGAAACCGGTTTACAAGACATTTTGACGATGGTAAAACAAAACCAGCAAAGCCGCCCGATGCGCCGACGATCCCGATAGGAGCTGCACATATCTCGTTCTCAGGGCAACACTGGATAAGTCAAGGTACGAGTAAAACCAGACCTCGAGTTTCCCTGAGGGGGCCCCGCAGGCTCCTCGGTTCGGACTAGCACTTAGAGAAGCACTGGCCCGGGGGGGCTAAAATAAAGATGACCCTTGGGTTAATTACTCCCAAGGGAAAAGTAGGTGGTGGTGAGGCAAATGGTAAAACCAAGGTTGGGCCTTGCTGGAGGAGTTTTATTCAAAGCGAACTGTCAAGGGGGTCCCATAAATCACCCAACCGCGTAAGGAACGCAAAATCCGGGAACATAACACCGGTATGACGTAAACTAGGGCGGCAAGAGTGGAACAAAACACCAGGCATAAGGCCGAGCCTTCCACCCTTTACCAAGTATATAGATGCATTAATTAAATAAGAGATATTGTGATATCCCAACAAAATCCTGTCCACCATGGTGCAATCTTCAACTTCACCTGCAACTAACAACGCTATAAGAGGGGCTGAGCAAAAGCGGTAACATAGCCAAGCAACAGTTTGCTAGGAAGGGTGAAAAAGTTAGAGGCTGACATGGCAATTTGGGAGGCTTGAAGAACAAGGGATAGGTAGCGCAGCATAGCGATAGAACGAAACAACTAGCATAGCAATGATAGTAGTGAGATCCAAGGTGACGGTCATCTTGCCTGAAATCCCGCAAGGAAGAAGAACGAGTCCATGAAGAAGATGAAGCCACGAAGATGAACCAAGCGTAGACGAACAAATCCTCACGATCGCAACGAAACAGGAACTATCGAGAAGAAGCACACAACATAGTAAACACACCACACATGAACAAGGCATGATGCTCAACCAAGTATGATGCATTACAAGGCTACATGAAGCTACTCATGATAAGAGATGATGCATACAAGAACAACACATCAAAGCAAGTTTAAATGAGGCTGGAAACAACATAGAACAATTCCGGTAGGTCCTCATATGCAAATTTCAAAGTTGGTCCAGATCTGAACAAACATTAAGTTGAAGTTGTTAACAGCAAGTTAAATAGCACCAAGAGGATCTACACGAAATTCTAGTCAAGTTACATATAAAGTTCATTTAGTTCGGAGCTACGGCCTAGAAGATATGAGCAAAACAAGTTAAACATGGCATTGATGCAAACTGCATACAAACATCAAGCAAACACCTCAAAACAAGGATGCAACATGATAATATGAAACTACATGCAATTCTAAGCAAGTTTCATATAGAGCACACACAAAACGGAGCAACGGTTCAACACACACTCTATACAAGTTTAAAGGACAAACTGTCCAAAACAGCAACTAGGCATCTAGCAAGCATCAAAACAATATGCTACAGCACTCCAACATGAGAACAAAAGGCATGGGCATCAATTACAGGTAAAGCATGAAAAAACATGAACACTGAGCTATCTCCAGAAAACAACATAACATGCTCAAAAGGACATGGCAAGATTGCAAATAATAACAGTTTCAGACTTAGCAGAAATAACATCAGGTTGCAATGTTTAGAGCTATCAAACAACATGTTACAGGAGCTTAACATGGCAAACAAAGGTATGGCATGCTATTACTAAAGAGAAAGAACAAAACTCCCTTACTGAACTAATTCCAAAGATCAACAGAAAAGATGGTAGCACCCATGCAAACATGGCAAATGATATGACAGATTCATACATGGCAGGAACAACAATAAGTAGGCATGTTGGTGAGCTTGTACCACTCACCACAGAGCAATATATGGCATGACAAGGTGACCAACAGTAAGAATACATATTTATGAAGTTAAGCATGGCAAGAGCAAGTTCATAGGGTACATGGATCACTAGAAAAGCTCATGGCAAAACTGAACTTAGTGTTAACAGGATGACAACAACATTATTTAGCAACTTGAGAGCAAGATTACAACAAGTTACAGAAGGCTATAAATGCAACCAGGGGCATGGATGGATATATCACGACATGTAACAAAACATCATTAGTGAACATCTCCGGATTATGCATAGAATGACTTGTAGCAGCAGGTTTACATAGTGTCATGATATGACAGATTCAGCCTAGCAAAACAGTAACAGCAAGTACCCTACTTAACAAGCTCGATGCACTTACTACAAGACTCAAAAAAATACATGGATTGCACCACTGTGAAGATGGCATGTTGTAACTCATAACACATGAAGATATCAAGCTCAAAAGATGCACACACAAAATGCAACAAAAAAGACAAATCATCAAGTTTTGTTAACAGACATCAGTTAACATCATATAGCACTCTTGCAACGGTGATTAGGGCATCAAGATGGACTCAAACAAATATGGCACAATGGAATGAAATGACGTACTCATTGAGACGAACAATTTGATATGCTACACGCACAAAACAGAGCCACGAATGCGGAGTTGTGATACGAAGAATTATGCTAAAAATAACTGGGACAGTAGGAAAACGACCTTCGGGATCTAGGGTTCGTCCGGGCACGCGAACCGAGGATGGTAGGCACCTTCGCCGGAGAAGCTCGGGGTCACCGGAGTTGAGGAGGGAGAAGTCGGGGAGGCGCGGGGAGGCGGCCCCGGCCCGGATCTGGCCGGATCCGGCCAGCGGCGCGCTGGGGCGGCAGCGGAGGGGCAACTGCCGGGACAGCGTGGGCGGCTGGCGGCGAGGACGCGGACAGGCGGCGCGGAGGCGAAGGCGGAGCTCGGCTGGCAGGGTCGGCGGCTCCCGAGGCGGCGGGGAACGAAGGCCGGCGGAGGAGGCGGG
>NC_041387.1:148862089-148890323 GCF_002162155.2 Triticum dicoccoides | reverse complement strand
GCCTGGGCGCGCCGCGCCTGGGCCTGGCGGGCCGCGACAGCAGGGACGGCGTGGGAAGCCACGCGGCAGGCCTGGATTGGGTGCGGGGGTAGGCGGACATGTCCGGGCATCGGTGGGAATTTCGTCCGGCGACGGGAAGAGGAAGAAGACTAGGGTTTGGACCTGAAATTTCGGGGAGGGGCACAGATTTATAGGTAGAGGGAGCTAGGAGTGTCCAAATGAGGAGCGGTTTTCGGCCACGCGGTCGTGATCGAACGGCCTAGATGATGGAGAAGTCTTAGGTGGGTTTTGGGCCAATTTGGAAGGGTGTTGGGCTGCAACACACACGAGGCCTTTTTGGTCCCTCGGTTAACCGTTGGAGTATCAAACGAAGTTCAAATGGCACAAAACTTGACAGGCGGTCTACCGGTGGTGTACCAAGGCCGCTTGGCAAACCTCGGTCCATTACGAGAACGTTTAACACCCGCTCACAACAAGAGACGAAAGGGGAACGCCGGAGGACATAGGAGTGCCAGATTGCAAAACGGACAACGGGGAAAATGCTCGGATGCATGAGACGAACACGTATGCAAAATGAGATGCACATGATGACATGAAAAAATGCAACATGCAAGCAAATGACATGGCAAAGACGGTGAATAACTGGAAGACACCTGGCGCATCGAATCCGGGGTGTTACAACACTCCTCCACTAACAAGAGATCTCATCCCGAGATCTTAGGACTGAGATGGAAGGGAAAAAGGGATGAGGTGAAACAAGAACTCAAGAGAAGAAGCAAAGAATCGAGAGCACTCGAGAATAGGAGAGGAACAATGAGAATGACGAGAATCGAAAGCTCACGGAATTAGATAGACTATGAAACCACTCCTGTTAGAACGAGATAAGAAACGAATAAGATTGAAAGGATTTAGGCAGCACTCCGGCTGAAAATGGAAGGAATAGAACATGAACTTGAGAGGATGGAATGATACTTGATGAAGCCACGACACAAAACCTCCGGAAAGAATTGAAAGAGTTGAATGAAAGAACGGAGAAGAAAATGACAACTTGTGCCACGACTAAAATTGAAAGCATCTTTAGAAGGAAGGTTTAAACGGAGTTGTTGATAAAATCAACAACGAAAAGAATAAGCTTGTTGTGGTCTTATAGGTAACATCTCAAGATCATAAGGTGATAACCGGCCACAAACAGAAATGTTTGGATAGCTGAGAAGAACGAAGAAATGCAAAATTCCACTTCAAAAGAATACGAAGAATTAATTACACTTCGAGACGCGAGAAGAAAAGATACTTGAACTTCTCCAACAAAATCTTGATGAACTTTTGAAGAATGAATTAAATACTGATGAACCACCATGAAGAACTCTGGTAAAATAAAGGATGATGAGATAGAATCCAAGGATGGAAAAAATAAGATTAAGGCCTTGTGATGATTTAGATGGAGGTTCTGACGAGATGGCCGAGGAAATTTGAACTCCAGAAAAGAAAAGATGAAAACATTTGGAACTACAATTTATTCTTCAAGAACAAACTCTGAAGGAAAGGATTACTCACTTGGATGAAATAAGAATAAGATTTATTGTATGCACTCATGAGGATCTTCTAATCTCTCATGATGGGCTAAAGTTATCTCATGAGGCTATGATCACCAAGGTAAAATTATGTGAGTCTCATGTGGATATTAGCACATCTTCTACTCGAAATGCCTTATTACCATTTGCTAGTCCTTGCAATTCCTCTCTACATGATGTTGGTACATCTTGTGATGAATTGCTCACCATGCCTTGTTGCTCTAACAATGAAGTTTCTACTTCCTCTAGTTCTTTTGTTAATACTAACCTTGTAGAGGAAAATAAAGAGCTCAAGGCCCAAGTCACCAGTTTGAAGAAAGACTTGGAAAAATATTTTGATAATATCTTGAGTGTGAAAAAGGATCCTCAAGACAAAATAGGACTTGATTTCATCTCCAACAAGAAGAAGTCCAAGAACAAGAAGAAGGGAAAATATCAAGTCAAGAAAGTGCAAGATTGTTGGACACCATGTGAGATCTTGTCCATTGAAGAAGAAGGCTTCAAGTGTGAAGCATCAAGGGAAGTGGCCTCAAGTTCAATCTCAAGATAATGAAAGGCCTCTTCCCATGCTTAACCAAGATAATGTTCTCCAAGTTGAGAAGGTAAATAAGAAGAGAAGGGAAGCACATGTTGCTATATTTCCCGTGAGAAGGGACACATCTCTTCATCATGTCCTAGCGGTAGTGTCTCTAAGCCTCCAAATGTCAATGATCATTATTCACTTACAAAGGATAATGTTGGCAATTTGTTTGCCAAGTTTGTGGGCACCCAAAGTGGTTTGAGTAAAGAAAAGACCATTTGGGTTGCCAAGCCTATTATGACTAATTTCTTAGGACCCAACTTGATTGGGGACCATCAAGCTCTAACTTGTTCAATAGGTGTGTGGAGGGCATTGGAGACTTGGCTAGTTCATGAAGAAAAATGATTCTCACCAGTCATTATGGTTCAAACCAAGTCAAGTGAATTATCATCATATTTGTCATTCCAATGCTCCTCGTGGCGGTAACTTGTATTTATATTGTCTATATTGAAAGTTACTAGCCCCATGCATGTTTAGGTTTTGTTCCTAGCATGTGTTTGTATATGGTGTGCCTACTAATATGCTTGATTCGTGTTATATAGCTTGTGTAGGGTGCTATGCACATCATATAGTTGTATGTGTGGTTTCGAGCCTTTATTGCTTCATTAGTTGAATCTTCCTTGGCTCTTTTGAGATATTAATGGATCATCACATTATGGGGGAGTGCTATGTTTTACGCATATCACAAACCTTAAATGTGTATATATGTAGGATACCACCTAGTATTGTTAGTGCAATATTATCTAGTTACTATGTGGTATGTAAAATTCATTTGAATCTCAAATCCTCATCCATTAATTATCCTTAGTTGGGTTTCATTTGCCTCTTGTGGATAATACATGGATTATCACATTATGGGGGAGTGATATACTTTGTGCATATCACTTCTCGTGTGAACATTAACAATAGAGGTTTGCCAGTTTGCCACTTAGAATTTATACTTGAGATTATCTTATATCTCTGTGGCATGAAATCCTTTGTTTGAGTATGGTATTCTTGTGCGGCTTTGCCCATGGTTATCTTAAAAATTGTATTTGGAAAATCATTTGAATAAAGCCATTCCAATTGTTGCTTTGCATGATGATCTATCTAATTGGAATGTTAATAATATGATATCCAAGCATTGTGTTTATTTCTAAACTCTCATGTTATGCTTGTGTTAGTATAGATGATCATGTACTTATTTGGTTTCTACACCGAATGACAACTCGAAACACCATTTTCTTCGAGTTCATCTTATTGGTTTGTATGGAGTTATGGTAGTTGGTTATCTCATTGTTTATAGTGCCCTATATCTTCTTGAGTGAGATATTCCCATGAGTATATATCTTATATGCTCATTGGTTTTCTTTGGTTCATATGTTGAACTTTCTATGCTATCATATGTTGATTTGTCACTTTGAGTCTTTTTGGACAACATGAATGACTAGTGATGTTATTGGAAGTATTAACGTTTATGTGTTCATTTGTCAAATTTGTATCTCCCTGAATTTTGGTAGGCTTGTGCATGCGTATTTACTATGTGTAAATTCGCATGCCTTGTTTGTTTTATTTGATCCAGTGTATATATGGTAAATCCATCAAATTCTTAATAGCTAAGATGTGCATGAAATTCAAATTCATATCGATATGCACATATTTAAGTGTTTTTACCCTATGTTTTGTAGTTATGCTAACTACTTTAGACCCAATAAGTTTGGGGACCGTATTGTACTTAAATCGTTTTAGGTACATTTGAGAAGCATTGGGTGCTTGGCTTATTCATGAAGGTGGTGGCACAAATGAGGAAATTAGAGCCAAGCTTGAACCGTTACCTACTACATCATTCCAATGCTATCTCGGTAACAAGTATCTACTTCATGCGTACATTTCTTGCATTCAACCTTGTGTAGGTTGCATCATGGCATGAATTTCTTGACTCGTTCTTGTCATACTTGTTTCCTTTCTCAAAGCATCCCAACAATGATCTCTTGTTCCTAGTTGTGATGTCTTTGATGGTTGTGTGTTTGGAATTCATTAATATACAATAAGATTATATTAAGCCATGTGCTATACTTTCAAGCAAAGATCTCATTGGTATATTTTATGTCTCCTGTTTGGATATCTTATTCTTTCCTTTTGTAACTATTTCATGTGTGCATCCTTCTTTGTGGATATATATCATCATGATTGTCATCTACCTAGAATCTTATACACGTGAGAGAAGTTACATCTCTAGTTGATATCCCTATTCTTTCATGTCCACCGTTTCATTCTATTTTTATATCTTTGGTCGCTTCGTGGAATCATTTGTTGTATGAGTGTGTGTCTTACCTCTTTGCATCTTAGTGCACTCATGTTTGGTGAAGATTGTTGTCCTCATGCTTGTCTTGACAAGCCTATTATTTCCTATCTTCATCATGGGTTGTCATAAGCTTTGATTTTTAATTTGCTACTAGTGAGCTTGTGAACCCATTTGCTTGATGTGTGTGTGACCTTCTTAGCTTCGTGTGTGTGGGAAGGACATGTCTTGCACCTTGTATCTCATTTACTCAAGACTATGCTAATGCTTAATTCTCATCCTTATACTAGTCTTCTCAAGTGCTTTGACGTGACTCACACATATCATTTTGGTTGTGCCTATTGTTAGGTTGCCTCATTTACATGTTGCTCAACCATATGTTTGTTGCAAATGCTAGGATTCTTTTCTTATCTATGCTTGCTTGCAATTGTTTTGTGTTCCTATTGATTTTGGGGGAGTGATGATCCTATTTTGTGCACTTGTATCCAAATACAAAAAAAATCTAAATAGTGCACAAATCATGGGGAGCTTCTCTATTTTCCTTAGAACACTCCTTTATCCAAATCATATTATTCTTTTACCCTTTTGGCTCGTTGGATCTTTTGATTGCTTGCTTCACTTTGTGTTATGCCAATGAGATCAATTTGTGACATGTGCTTTGTGCCATGTGCCTTGCTATTATGACTAGGCTCAAGTTGTATAATAGTGGATTCACTTGTGGATATCATGTTCTTATCAATTGCAACCTTTCTTTTTGTGTATATGAGTTTCTTTGTGGATACATATCATGATTATTATAGGCCAGAAATTTTTATACATGAAAAAGTTCATATCTTCGTATCTGATTGCATTCTATAGATTTCGAGCTCCTTTAATTGTTCATCATTGAATATGTGCATTTGTTTTCACTCACATTTTGTGATATGCACACATCAAGGAGGAACTCATACTATATTGGTCTGCTAGATATTTTGTCTTCCATTTTGGCATTTGTTGCCAATGGGGGAGAAGTTTAGAGGGTTTAAGATAAATATATTTTGTAGCTCTTGTCGTCACTCATGCATATCTACCCTTGCTATATATTCTTATTGCATGGATGAGTCTTGTATATAGATAAATCTTCTCCTTGTTTATGTCAACCAATATATGCAATGACATTCAAAGTTCATTCACACATGCATATATTATGGGGGAGTTTGCTCTATATACTATGGGTGTACTATCATCAAATGCTTGTGTAGTGTATGGATGATAGTACAACCATCCCAAGTATACAATTTATCCTCGGATAAATTTCATGCTTGTTTAAAAATTCATTATATAAACCCTCTTGTTGAGATTGTCATCAATTACCAAAATGGGGAAGATTGAAAGTAACGTAGTCCCCATGTGTGATTTTGGTAATTAAATGACAATCCTAATGGACTAATGTTTGCACTGAGCTGTACATTTGAAGGAAAGTTCCATTTGCAATTAATGAATGACAATTCCTATGAAGAAACAATGACGTCAAGTTATATAGGAAGGTTTGTTCCATGGGTGATGCAAGAAGGATATTGAATGGATTCAGAATGAATGCCATATACATGTAGTTGTGCATCAAGATTGATCATGGAGCAAAGATAAAGGTTGACCAAGATGAAGATCGAAGATTAAATTCAAAGATGGTCAACACACAAGCGGAAATCATGTGCCACATGAGATCTTGTGGTATGGTAAGAATTTGTCAATTGCGCTTTGTGTACTAACCCATACTATGTGTTGCCTATGTTTTTGAGGGTTAGAAGATTCTCATGGGCTTGCATCGAGAGAGAGATTTCAAGTGTCTATGAGAGGATGACATAAAGTGTTTATGATCATGGTTGACAAGGGCAAGTTCAAGATAACTATCCTGAAGGATTACATGCTTGAAGCTTGTGGATGATCACATGATGGACACATGAAGATAAATACAAAGCAAAGCTCCCCACATTGTGTATGGGGGAGCTACTTGAAGACTTCACCAATGTCTTGCCATTCAACTTGAGCCAAGAAGAAACTTCAACTTCAAGCTCAAGTGAAAGGCTCAAGTCAAAGGTATTAGTTCCTTCGACGTTAGTGTTGTGGAGTGATGAACACTGAAGGAACACATACACTCAATAATGGATTCTCAATAGCTATGTAGTGTAGCTATTTTTATGATTCTTGAGTTATAGGGATTCCGCACTATTAATAGGGGATCAAAGGGGTTTGTGATAGATTTGCTCAAGTCAACATCTTCTCTGCATAATTCCACTCCTATCCTATATACCAAAGAAAATCCAAAGCCAAATAGGTTACCCAAATATATGATAAAACCTTTGAATATTTTGCATGCTCCATTTTGGTTGTTCTTGGGTGGTTCTCTATGTGAGGACCTGGATATTTTCCATAGCTTCAAAACGAGCCCAAGATCATCAAAATCGGAGTCCGGATGTAAAAGTTATGTCTGTTTCAGTTTCAAGGCTGCAGCGGTTTGGTTTGGCCGGATCATCCGGGTCCTCTCCCATATCATCCGGGCTTTGCCCGGATCATCTGGGTTCCAGCCCGGATGATCCGGGTTTCTCGAAAAAATCATCACAGACACTTATTCTGCTAGCCGGATCATCCGGCTACCCACCCGGATCATCCGGGTGTGCGTCCAGATCATCCGGGCAAGTCAACAGCTGTGGGAAATGGCTCTATTTTCATGGGGGTATAAATATCCCTCTCCCACTCCGGGAGAGGATTGACCACTCCATCCAAAATCGCCCCAAGAACACATGTGGCTCCCTCTCACTTCTCCTACACCAAATCTTAGATCCCGGATAGATTAGTGAGTGTTCTTGAGAGTTGTTCCAATCAAAAGATAGATTCTCTCCCTCTCCCTCTTGTGACCAAAGCAATTCGTGATTTGAGAAAGTCTTGAGCATTTCCCCCTTGATCTTGTTACTCTTGGAGGTTGGAGACTCCTAGGCGGTAGGAGTGCTCCAGTGAGAAATCAACTTGTGATTTGTCCCCCGGAAAGTTTGTGAAGGTTTGGAGGCCGCCTCAAGGTCTACCACTAGTGGTTGGGAATCGCCTTCGTGGTGATATCTCAAGGAGAATAGGGTGAGCCTTCGTGGTCTTGGTGTGCCTTTGTGGTAACACTCATCCCTCCAACGGTGACTAGCTTCCCTCCAAGGAAGTGAACATCGGGACACATCCTCGTCTCCATGACTTTGGTTATCCCTAACCCTAACTCCTTACTTGTGGTTTACTTTAGTCTCTTGACCTTGCATTCACTATATCTTGTTGTTCACATTGTATTGTGTTGGCTATTCCCTTGAAGAGATTATTTAGGCCTACACTTTATATTCACAATTCATACTTTCTACCATTGATATATCTTGTGATTAGTGTGAATTACTAACTTGTGTCATTCACTCGCATATATTGTGATACTGCTCAAGTAAGTTTGTGTAACTTACTTGTGCTTGGTAGTATCCTCATTGTCCTCATTATATTGTGTTGGTTACCATATCATAGAGATTATTTAGGCCAACACTTTATAGTCCACAATTCATACTTCCTACTATTGTTCTATCTTGTGCTCAGTGTGAATTGCTAGCTTGTAACATTCATTTCCATATCTTGTGATACAATTTGTGTAAGCTTGTATATTGCTTACTTGTGGTTGTGTGTATTATTCATTTCCATATCTCGAGATATACATTGAGTAAGTTTGTGTAACTTACTTGTGCTTACTCATATCCTCGTTGTTCTCATCTTGTTTATCCTAAGTTGTTGGTGCACTTAGTGAGCCTAGTATATTTAGGATTTGTGCTTGAAAAATATCTTCTTAGTTTATTTATGCATTAGGATATAGCCAAATCCGTAAAAGATTTTAAAACGCCTATTCACCCCCCTCTAGGCGACATTGTGGTCCTTTCAACTGTTCATTACGGACCAGTTTCACCACGGGCCGTTAATGGGTCTAAAGTGATACACTATTCATTGCGGGCCAGTTTCACCACGGGCCGTTGATAGGCCAAGAGTTACATAGGGCCTCATATGGGCCGAAAGACGTCATGGGCCATACATGGGCCAGAAGTGAAAATGGGCTGGAATCATATTGGATGGCCCAGATGATGCTACTAGGCCTAATTCGGGTAGGGCGTAACAAGCCTTGGGTTCGCGGGCTGTAAATGGGCTATAAGCGAACATGCCGTTAACAGGCTTTCCATGGGCCGGCCTTTTCACAGGAATGGGCCTCTGTTGGGCCATGCCACGTGTCGACATATCATAGGCGCCTTCTGTCCAATGAGTGGATGACATCTGTCCCAACAATGAGCCGACACGTGTTTCCTCCAGCCAATGACGATTTTACACGTGGAAAATCCCCATTGGTCGGGGCTGTTAACAGGTTATAGGATCCAAAACCCGACCCGATAGCTTAACGGCGTTCCGTTACGGTGGATGCTATGTGTCGGTTACCCTTGACGAAAGCACTTCTGTGACGCGCGATTTATCGTCATGGAAGTGGACACTTCCGTGATGATAATTTTGGTAATGTCATGGAACACTTCTACAACAGCACGGGTATGACTATCTTGATTCTGTCATAAATTTGTCATGGATGTACATGCATGACAAAAAACGCGACCTACTGTGACAAACACGTATCATCACGGAAGTGTATTTTTTTGTAGTGAAGTGAATTCCTTATCAGGAGTTGTACAGGATGAAGTACTAGTGGTGAAGGATTACCTCGACGTATTTCCAGAAGAGTTACTCCTACGTCTGGAGCTTGCGTTGGTTTTCCTTGAAGAGGAAAGGGTGATGCAGCAATAGTAGCATAAGTATTTCCCTCAGTTTTTAAGAACCAAGGTATCAATCCAGTAGGAGGCTCCTCAGAAGTCCCACGCACCTACACAAACAAACAAGGACTCGCAACCAACGCAATAAAGGGGTTGTCAATACCTTCAAGGCCACTTGCAAAAGTGAGATCTGATAGAGATAATATGATAAGATAAGTATTTTTTGGTATTTTATGATATAGGTTGGAAAAGTAAAGATGCAAATAAAAGTAGATGGAAAGCTTATATGATAAAAGATAGACCCGGGGGCCATAGGTTTCACTAGTGGCTTCTCTCAAGATAGCATAAGCATTACGGTGGGTGAACAAATTACTGTTGAGCAATTGATAGAAAAGCAAATAATTATGAGATTATCTAGGCATGATCATGTATATAGGCATCACGTCCGTGACAAGTAGACCGAAATGATTCTGCATCTACTACTATTACTCCACACATCGACCGCTATCCAGCATGCATCTAGAGTATTAAGTTCATAAAGAACAGAGTAACGCATTAAGAAAGATGACATGATGTAGAGGGATAAACTCATGCAATATGATATAAACCCCATCTTTTTATCCTCGATGGCAACAATACAATACGTGCCTTGCTGCCCCTGCTGTCACTGGGAAAGGACACCGCAAGATTGAACCCAAAGCTAAGCACTTCTCCCATTGCAAGAAAGATCAATCTAGTAGGCCAAACCAAACTGATAATTCGAATAGACTTGCAAAGATAACTTAATCACACATAAAAGAATTCAAAGGAGATTCAAATATTTCTCATAGATAAACTTGATCATAAACCCACAATTCATCGGATCTTGACAAACACACCACAAAAAGAGTTACATCGAATAGATCTCCAAGAAGATCAAGGAGAACTTTGTATTGAGATTCAAAGAGAGAGAAGAAGCCATCTAGCTAATAACTATGGGCCCGAAGGTCCATGGTAAACTACTCACAACTCATCAGAGAGGCCTTGGAGATGATGTAGAGGCCCTCCGTGGTCGATTCCCCCTCCGGCGGAGCACCGGCAAAGGCTCCAAGATGGGATCTCGCGGATACAGAAGGTTACGGCGGTGGAAATAGTTTTTCGTGGTCGCTTCTGATGTTTTCGGGGTACATGGGTATATGTAGGAGGAAGAAGTAGGTCGGTGGATGCTCGAGGGGCCCACGAGGGTGGGGGGCGCGCCCACCTGTAGGGGGCGCACCGGGCACCCTCGTGGCCGCCTCGCTTGTTTCTTGACTTCCACTACAAGTCCTCTGGATCACGTTTGTTCCAAAAAGATCGCTCCCGAAAATTTCATTCCGTCTGGACTCCCTTTGATATTCCTTTTCTTCGAAACATTGAAATAGGCAAAAAAAATAGCAATTCGGGCTGGGCCTCCGGTCAGTAGGTTAGTCCCAAAAATGATATAAAAGTGTAGAGTAAAGCCCATAAACATCCAAAACGGGTAATATAATAGCATGGAACAATAAAAAATTATAGATACGTTGGAGACGTATCAAGCATCCCCAAGCTTAATTCCTGCTCGTCCTCGAGTAGGTAAATGATAAAAACAAAATTTTTGATGTGGAATGCTACCTAGCATAATTCTCAATGTAATTTTCTTTATTGTGGCATGAATGTTCAGATCCAAATGATTCAAAATAAAAGTTGATGTTGACATAAGAAATAGTAATATGCAAGCACACTAATCAAAGCAATCATGTCTTCTCAAAATACATGGCTAAAGAAAGTTATCCCTACAAAATCATATTGTCTGGCTATTGCTCTATCTTCATCACACAAAGTATTTAATCATGCACAACCCCGATGACAAGCCAAGCAATTGTTTCATACTTTAGTAATCTCAAACTTTTTCAACTTTCACGCAATACATGAGCGTGAGCCATGGACATAGCACTATATGTGGAATAGAATGGTGGTTGTGGAGAAGACAAAAAAGGATAAGATAGTCTCAGATCAACTAGGCGTATCAACGGGCTATGGAGATGCCCATTAATATATATCAATGTGGGTGAGTAGGGATTGCCATGCAACGGATGCACTAGAGCTATAAATGTATGAAAGCTCAACAAAATAAACTAAGTGGGTGTGCATCCAACTCGCTTGCTCATGAAGACCTAGGGCATTTTGAGGAATCCCATCATTGGAATATACAAGCCGAGTTCTATAATGAAAATTCCCACTAGTATATGAAAGTGACAACGTAGGAGACTCTCTATCATGAAGATCATGGTGCTACTTTGATGCACAAGTGTGGTAAAAAGGATAGTAACATTGCCCCTTCTCTATTTTTCTCTCATTTCATTTTTTTTATTTTATTTTTTTGGTGGGCTTCTTTGGCTTCTTTTTTTTATTTGGGCTTCTTTGGCCTCTTTTATTTTTCATAAAGTCCGGAGTCTCATCCCGACTTGTGGGGGAATCATAGTCTCCATCATCCTTTCCTCACTAGGGCAATGCTCTAATAATGATGATCATCACACTTTTTTTACTTACAACTCAATATTACAACTCAATACTTAGAACAAGATATGACTCTATATGAATGCCTCCGGCGGTGTACCGGGATATGCAATGTATCAAGAGTGACATGTATGAAAATTATGAAGGTGGCCTTGCCACAATTACGATGTCAACTACATGATCATGCAAAGAGCAATATGCCAATGATGGGGCGTATCATAATAAACAGGACGGTGGAAAGTTGCACGGCAATATATCTCGGAATGGCTATGGAAATGCCATAATAGGTAGGTATGGTGGCTATTTTGAGGAAGGTATATGGTGGGTGTATGGCACCGGTGAAAGTTGCGCGGCACAAGAGAGGCTAGCAATGGTGGAAGGTGAGAGTGCGTATAATCCATGGACTCAACATTAGTCATAAAGAACTCATATACTTATTGCAAAAATCTACAAGTCATTCAAAACAAAGTACTACACGCATGCTCCTAGGGGGATAGATTGGTAGGAAAATACCATCGCTCGTCCCCAACCGCCACTCATAAGGAAGACAATCAATAAATAAAATTGTGCTCCAACTTCATCACAAAGCGGTTCACCATACGTGCATGCTACGAGAATCACAAACTTCAACACAAGTATTCTTTAAATTCATAATCACCCAACTAGCATGACTCTAATATTACCACCTCATATCTCAAAACAATTATCAAGTATCAAATTGATCATAGCATCCAATTCACTTCCTATGATAGTTTTTATTATACCCAACTTGGATGCCCATCATTCTAGGACCAATTTTATAACCATACCAAATACCATGTTGTTCTAAGAGACTCTCAAAATAATATAAGTGAAGCATGAGAGATCAACAATTTCTACAAAATTAAGCCACCGCCGTGCTCTAAAAGATACAAGTGAAGCACTAGAGCAAAGATTATCTAGCTCAAAAGATATAAGTGAAGCACATAGAGTATTCTAATAAATTCTAAATCATGTGGAATTTCTCCCAAAAGGTGTGTACAGAAAGGATAATTGTGGTAAACTAAAAATCAAAGACTAATATCATACAAGAAGCTCCCAGCAAAACACATATCATGTGGCGAATAAAAATATAGCTCCAAGTAAAGTTACCGATAGACGAAGACGAAAGAGGGGATGCCTTCCGGGGCATCCCCAAGCTTAGGCTTTTGGTTATCCTTTAATATCTTGGGGTGCCATGGGCATCCCCAAGCTTAGGCTCTTGCAACTCCTTATTCCATAGTCCATCAAATCTTTACCCAAAACTTGAAAACTTCACAACACAAAACTCAACAGGAAATATCATAAGCTTCGTTAGTGCAAGAAAGAAAAACCACCACATAAGGTACTGTAATGAACTCATTCTTTATTTATATTGGTGTTAAACCTACTGTATTCTAACTTCTCTATGGTTCATACCCTACATACTAGCCATAGATGCATCGAAATAAGCAAACAACACACAAAAAACAGAATCTGTCAAAAACAGAACAGTTTGTAGCAATCTGTAACTCTCGAGTACTTATGGAACTCTAAAACCAAAATAGGAAGTCCTAGAAAATTTGTCTATTGATCTACAACAAAAAGAATCAACACAAAAGCCCATTTCTGTGAATTACTAAAATTATTTTCGTGCGCGCAAAGTTTCTGTTTTTCAGCAGAATCGAATTAACTATTACCATAGGTTATCCTATAGGTTCTACTTGGCACAAACACTAACTAAAACATAAAAACACATCTAAACAAAAGGTAGATGAAAAAATTATTACTAGACATAAGCAAAAACAAAAAACAAAGATAAAATTGGGTTGCCTCCCAACTAGCGCTACCGTTTAACGCCCCTAGCTAGGCATAAAAGCGAGGATAGATCTAAGTAGTGCCATCTTTGGCACTCAATTCGTAAGTAGCTCGCATGATAGATTCATAAGTTAATTTGACTTTCTTTCTTGGAAAGTGGTCCATGCCTTTCCTTAATGGAAATTGGAATCTAATATTCCCTTCCTTCATATCAATAATTGCACCAAACGTTCTAAGGAAGGGTCTACCAAGAATAATATATATGACAAGAAAGATTGCAATCTATGTCAAGAACGATAAAATCTACGGGCACATAGTTCCTATTTGCAACAATAAGAACATCATTGATCCTTCCCATAGGCTTTTTAATGATGGAATTCGCAAGGTGCAAACTTAAAGAGCAATCATCAAGATCATGGAAACCTAGAATATCACATAAAGTTTTCAGAATTGTGGAAACACTAGCACCCAAATCACACAAGCATAACACTCATGATCTTTAATTTCAATCTTTATAGTAGGTTCCCACTCATCATAAAGTTTTCTAGGTATAGAAACTTCCAAATTAAGTTTTTCATCATAAGATTGCATCAAGGCATCAACAATATGTTTGGTAAAGGTTTTATTTTGACTATAAGCATGAGGAGAATTCAAAACGGATTGCAACAAGGAAATACAACCTTCTAAAGAACAATTATCATAATTAAATTCCTTGAAATCCAAGATAGTGGGTTCAATGCTATTTAAAGTCTTGACCTCTCCAATCCCACTTTTACCAATTTTAGCATCAAGATCTAAGAACTCTGAATCATTGGCACGCCTTTTAACTAAAGTTGACTCATCTCCAGTCCCATCATTATTAAGATTCATATTGCAAAACAAAGATTTAATAGGGTACAGATCAATAACTTTTAGATCTTCATCATTATTTTCATGGAAACTAGAAGAACACGCCTTTACAAAGCAATCTTTCTTAGCACGCAACTAGCGGTTCTTTCTTTGCACTCATCAATGGAAATTCTCATAGCTTTGAGAGACTCTTGATATCATGCTTAGGAGGAGTAGACCTAAGTTTCAAAGATTCAACATCAAGCGAAAGTCTATCAACTTTCCTAGCCAAATCGTCAACTTTAAGCAATTTTTCTTCAAGCAAGGCATTAAAATTCTTTTGAGAGATCATAAATTCTTTCACACTATTCTCAAAATCAGAGGGCAACTTATTAAAATTACCATAAGAATTATTGTAGGAATATCCATAATTATTAGAGGAATTACTAGGGAACGGTCTAGGATTAAAGTTTCCTCTATAAGCATTGTTACCAAAATTATTCCTACCAACAAAATTCACATCCATAGATTCATTATTATTCTCAATCGAAGTAGATAAAGGCATATCATTGGGATCAATAAGAGCACTCTTAGTAGCAAACAATTTCATAAGTTCATCCATCTTTTCACTCAAAACATTAATTTCTTCTATAGCATGCACTTTTTTACTAGTAGATCTTTTGGTGTGCCATTGAGAATAATTAGCAATAATATTATCAAGTAGTTTAGTAGCTTCTCCTAAGGTGATTTCCATGAAAGTGCTGCCCGCGGCCGAATCTAAAAGGTTTCTAGAAGCAAAATTCAAGCCGGCATAAAAATTTTGTATGATCATCCATAAATTCAAACCATGAGTAGGGCAATTGCGAATCATCAATTTCATTATTTCCCAAGATTGGGCAACATTCTCATGATCGAGTTGTTTAAAATTCATAATATCGTTCCTAAGAGAGATGATCTTAGCGAGAGGAAAATACTTAGAGATAAAAGCATCTTTGCACTTATTCCATGAATCAATACTATTCTTAGGCAAAGACGAAAACCAAACTTTAGCACGATCTCTAAGTGAAAATGGAAATAATTTCAATTTAACAATATCATTATCTGTATCTTTATTCTTTTGCATCTCACACAAATCAACAAAGTTGTTTAGATGGGTAGCGGCATCTTCACTAGGAAGGCCGGAGCATTGATCTTTCATAACAAGATTCAGCAAAGCAGCATTGATTTCACAAGACTCAACATCATTAAGAGAGCAATCGGACTACTAAGGAAATCATTATTATTGGTATTGGAAAAATCACAGAATTTAGTATTATCTTGCACCATCACGACAAGTAATCCAACACACAAGCAAACAAAAAGGCAAACGAAAGAGAAAGGAGATTGGGAAAGAGAGGGCGAATAAAACGGCAAGGGTGAAGTGGGGGAGAGGAAAGCAAGAGACAAATGGCAAATAATGTAAGTGCGAGGGATATGAGTTTGTGATGGGTACTTGGTATGTCTTGACTTGAGCGAAGACCTTCCCGGCAACGGCGCCAAAAATCCTTCTTGCTACGTCTTGAGCTTGCGTAGGTTTTCCTTGAAGAGGAACGAGTGATGCAGCAATAGTAGCGTAAGTATTTCCCTCAGTTTTTAAGAACCAAGGTATCAATCCAGTAGGAGGCTCCTCAGAAGTCCCACGCACCTACACAAACAAACAAGGACTCGCAACCAACGCAATAAAGGGGTTGTCAATCCCTTCAAGGCCACTTGCAAAAGTGAGATCTGATAGAGATAATATGATAAGATATATATTTTTGGTATTTTATGATATAGAATGGAAAAGTAAAGATGCAAATAAAAGTAGATGGAAAGCTTATATGATAAAAGATAGACCCGGGGGCCATAGGTTTCACTAGTGGCTTCTCTCAAGATAGCATAAGTCTTACGGTGGGTGAACAAATTACTGTTGATCAATTGATAGAAAAGCGAATAATTATGAGATTATCTAGGCATGATCATGTATATAAGCATCACATTCGTGACAAGTAGACCGAAACGATTCTGCATCTACTACTATTACTCCACACATCGACCGCTATCCAGCATGCATCTAGAGTATTAAGTTCATAAAGAACAGAGTAGTGCATTAAGAAAGATGACATGATGTAGAGGGATAAACTCATGCAATATGATATAAACCCCATCTTTTTATCCTCGATGGCAACAATACAATACGTGCCTTGTTGCCCCTGTTGTCACTGGGAAAGGACACCGCAAGATTGAACCCAAAGCTAAGCACTTTTCCCGTTGCAAGAAAGATCAATCTAGTAGGCCAAACCAAACTGATAATTCGAAGAGACTTGCAAAGATAACTTAATCACACATAAAAGAATTCAGAGGAGATTCAAATATTTCTCATAGATAAAGTTGATCATAAACCCACAATTCATCGGATCTCGACAAACACACCACAAAAAGAGTTACATCGAATAGATCTCCAAGAAGATCGAGGAGAACTTTGTATTGAGATTCAAAGAGAGAGAAGAAGCCATCTAGCTAATAACTATGGGCCGGAAGGTTCGTGGTAAACTAATCATAACTCATAGGAGAGGCCTTGGAGATGATGTAGAGGCCCTCCGTGGTCGATTCCCCCTACGGCGGAGCGCCGGCGAAGGCTCCAAGATGGGATCTCGCGGATACAGAAGGTTACGGTGGTGGAAATAGTGTTTCATGGCCGCTTCTGATGTTTTCGGGGTACATGGGGATATGTAGGAGGAAGAAGTAGGTCGGTGGACGCTAGAGGGTCCCACGAGGTTGGGGTGGGTGCCCACCTGTAGGGGGCGCGCTGGGCACCCTCGTGGCCGCCTCACTTGTTTCTTGACTTCCACTCCAAGTCCTCTGGATCACGTTTGTTCCAAAAAGATCGCTCCCGAAGGTTTCATTCCGTTTGGACTCTGTTTGATATTCCTTTTCTTCGAAACACTGAAATAGGGAAAAACAGCAATTCGGGCTGGGCCTCCGGTTAGTAGGTTAGTCCCAAAAATTATATAAAAGTGTAGAGTAAAGCCCATAAACATCCAAAACAGGTAATATAATAGCATGGAACAATCAAACATTATAGATACATTGGAGACGTATCAGTTACCAGGCATGCCACCGGATCAAGACATTGAGTTTTTGATTGAGCTTTTGCCAGGTACCGGGCCAATATCCAAGAGACCATATAGGATGCCCGCACACGATTTGGAGGAAATTAAGAAGCATATTAAGGAGTTACCGGATAAAGGTTACATTCGACCAAGTTTATCACCTTGGGGAGCCCCAGTGCTTCTAGTGGAAAAGAAGGATGGATCTTTAAGGATGGTTGTTGATTATCGTGCGTTGAATGAGGTAACGATCAAGAACAAATACCCTCTACCGATGATCAATGATTTGTTTGACCAGTTGCAAGGAGATAAAGTTTTCTCTAAGATTTATCTTCGATTAGGTTATCACCAGTTGAAGATTCAAGAGCATGATATACCTAAGACAACTTTTACTACAAGGAACGGGCTATATGAGTATACCGTTATGTCATTTGGTCTGACTAACGCGCCTGCCTATTTCATGAACATGATGAACAAAGTGTTTATGGAGTTTTTGGATAAGTTCATCATGGTGTTCATAGATTATATATTGGTCTACTCAAAGAACGAACAGGAGCATAAGGAGCATTTGCGTTTGGTTCTTGAGAAGCTTAGAGAATATCAGTTGTATGCCAAGTTCAGCAAATGTGAGTTTCAGTTAAAGGAAGTTGGATTTCTCGGACATGTTATATCCGGAGAAGGAATAGCAGTAGACCCTATCAAGGTTGCTTATGTTACTAAATGGGTGGCACCCACATCAGTTGGAGAGATCAGGAGTTTTCTTGGACTCGCAGGATATTATCGGAGGTTCATTGAGAATTTCTCCAGGATTGCAAAGCCCATGACGGAGTTACTGAAGAAGGACAGCAAGTTTAAATGGACTGAGGAATATGAAGCCAGTTTTCAGGAGTTGAAGAAACATTTGGTTACAGCCCCAGTGCTGATTCTCCCAGACCAATGCAAGGATTATCAGGTGTATTGCGACGCTTCACGTCAAGGACTTGGAGCAGTGCTTATGCAGGAAGGAAGAGTTGTTTCATATGCCTCATGACAGCTTAAACCTCATGAGTTGAATTATGCTACGCATGATTTGGAGTTAGCAGTAGTAGTGCATGCGCTAAAGACATGGAGACATTTTCTCATCGGAAACCACTATGAGGTATACACATATCATAAGAGTTTGAAATGTATCTTCACACGGAAGGAGTTGAACCTTAGGCAAAGGAGATGGTTGGATCTCATCAAGGATTATGATATGAAATTGCACTATCATCCCGGAAAGGCCAATGTTAACACGCTCATGACCGGAGGATTACCTAAGGAGTTAGCAGATGATCTTCGCGAGCTATGTTTGGAGATAGTTCCGAGAGGTTATCTAGCAGCATTGGAAATTCAGTCCACTTTGATGGGTAAAATCAGAGAAGCCCAGAAGACTGACAAGGAGATTGCCGAGATAAAGGAAAGGATGAGAAAAGGAAAGGCTAAAGGATTTCGTGAGGATGAGCACGACACTTTATGGTTTGAGGATCGCATTTATGTGCCTAATGACCCCGAGATCAGGAAGTTGATTCTGCAGGAGGCCCATGATTCTCCGTTTTCGATTCGCCCAGGAAACACTAAGATGTATATGGATTTGAAGAAAAGTTTCTGGTGGACAGGAATGAAGAAGGATCTTGCCGAGTATGTAGCAGTATGTGATGTATGTCAGAGAGTTAAGGCAGAGCATCAGAAGCCAGCTGGATTGCTACAGCCATTGCTGATACCCGAATGGAAGTGGGATAAACTTGGCATGAATTTTATCATGGGATTGCCTAGGACTCGTTCAGGCTATGACTCTATCTGGGTTGTAGTCAATCGCTTGACGAAAGTAGCTCATTTCATCCCGGTGAAGATCACTTATACGAGTGCTAAGTTGGCAAAGATATACATGACCAGGATTGTATGTCTACATGGAGTTCCGAGGACCATTGTATCAGATAGAGGGACTCAGTTTACTACAAAGTTTTGGAATCAGTTGGATGAGACTTTGGGTACCATGCTAGAGTTTAGTATAGCCTTTCATCCACAAACAGATGGACAGACCGAGAGAGTCAATCAGATTCTGGAGGACATGTTGAGAGCTTGTGCGCTAGATTATGGATCTAGTTGGGACGACAATTTTCCGTATGCAGAGTTCTCTTATAACAACAGTTACCAAGCTAGTTTGAAGATGGCCCCTTTCGAAGCTTTGTACGGAAGGAGGTGCAGGACACTGTTATCGTGGGATGAAGTTGGAGACAGTTGTTCGGACCCGATTTAATCAAAGACTCTGAAGAGGAGGTTAAGTTGATTCGCGACAGACTCAAGGTAGCCCAGTCCAGGCAAAAGAGTTATGCGGATTCTGAACGCAAAGAGATAGTTTACGAAGTCGGAGATAGAGTATATCTTCGTGTGTCCCCGCTTCGAGGAGTTAAGCATTTTGTAGTCAAGGGAAAGCTAGCACCACGTTTTGTGGGACCATACAGAGTTTTGTAACGTATGGGAGAAGTTTCATACAAGCTGGAATTGCCGGAAGGATTGTCAGGAGTTCACGATGTGTTTCACGTTTTCCAGTTGAAGAAGTGCCACGCAGAGATGGCCGATATTCCTCTGAGAGACACCGTGCCACTGGAAGCAATTCAGTTAGACAGTGATTTGACCTATGAAGAGAAGCCAGTCAGAATTCTCGAGTTTTCCAGTCGAGTTACTCACAACAAGGTTATCAAGTTTTGCAAAGTTCAGTGGAGCAACCATACCGAGGAGGAAGCCACTTGGGAGCGAGAAGAAGACCTTCATAGAGACCACCTAAACCTTTTTGCTGACCAACCCGAATCTCGAGGGTGAGATTCATCTTAAGGGGGGTAGGTTTGTAACATCCCAACTTTTCAATTTGGATGTTATACATAGATCATCATATGCATATCATATTTTATTCTTGCATTTTGTTGAGTTCCTGGAAATCATAAGCAACTCAAGGAGAGAGTTGGAGGTTTCACAAAATTCATATTTGAATCTAATTCAAATTTTGTTGAGACCCAAGGAGAGAGTTGGAGGTTTCACAAAATTCATATTTGAATCTAATTCAAATTTGAAAGAAAAAAGGATCAAATTGGTTTTATTATTTTTCTCCCCAATTATTTCCAATATTAAAAATAAATGAGAGAAGATAATATGACTTCTTCAAATCAAGAGAAATATTGGAGAAAGAATTTTAAAATCAAATTATGATTTTTCTGGTATTTTATTTGCTATTTTATTCGAATTAGAAAAATATGCATTTTTTAAAATTGCATTTTAGGCCAAAAAAATATTTTATTTAGACGGTGAAGATTGTTTTTGGCATTTTTAGACTTTTTTTATATTTTATTAGGAATTTTTCTTTGGGCGAAAATTATAAAAAAAATCTCCGTCGCCCGACTGGGCCAACGGCGCAGCCGAGCGGGCCAAAGCCCAGCGCTGTGCCGCCTTCCTTGTCAACTCGGGACGAGAGTCCCGAGGTTCGCCGCCGTCGTTGCCGTGTCTGGCTCGGACACGCGCCACCGACACCCCTCCCGCAAGGCAAGCCCCCCCGGCTCCTTTAAAAGCCGCCTGTGGCCGCCGCCACCACCTCGTCCGCCGCCACCTCCGCTTCCACCGAAGCCGCCGCCGCCGCCCGCTCGCCACCGCCGCTTCAGCCACTGTCGCCGCTGCCCTCGCCTGCTGCGGCGCCGCTGCCGCACCACCCGTGCCGCCGCCGGTGCCGAATCTCGCCGGAGCCGCCGCCGTTGACCCCGACGTTGATCGGTCGGTTTTCTTCGGTTAACCCCCTTTTTTTTAGTTTTGAGGTTTAATATTTCTAGATTGGTTTTTCTTCGTTCGATTAAGTTATTTAGCGGACGTTCGTCTGTTCGTTCATTTTAACGAACGATATTCGCCGGAATAGTTCAGACAGCGAACGCTCGTTCATTAGTCTTTTTCTTTTTATTTTATTTTTGGTCAGGGACTTATCCACGATTATTTTTATCGCGATTCAGCCCCTGATTTTCAAACTAGTATAACTTTTTACTCGTTTATCCAAATTAGATGAAACCAGCGCCTCAAACTCCTCTTTTTAGTTAACCAACTTGAACATGATTTTGGTACTGTAAAATTTGACTTTAGTCCAGATTAGTAAACGATCTTGTTTCGTTCGTATTTTGAGTTTCGTTGCTCCGTTTGAGTTGAATCTTTTTGCGAATCATAGCTAATCACTTGTACCTACTGCTAAGATCTATTCCACGTGATAATATTGCTGTTAGGTTTTGACTCTTGTTAGTTTAAGCCATTTTCTTGTTTCGTGTTCGATTTGGATCTTTTCTTGGTTTTTCTCGTGTTTAGATTGAGTGATTGCTTATGTATGATATTGTTTGTCTACGCTAGATTACCCGAAGTGCAAAGCTTGTTACTATGAATCCCTAGGGTTTGCAGATTGTCAGCAAGGCAAGTTACACTTTGATCATTGTCGGTGTCAAAACCGGTGGATCTCGGGTAGGGGGTCCCGAACTGTGCGTCTAGGCGGATGGTAACAGGAGACAAGGGACATGATGTTTTTACCCAGGTTCGGGCCCTCTCGATGGAGGTAAAACCCTACTCCTGCTTGATTAATATTGATGATATGGGTACTACAAGAGTTGATCTACCACGAGATCAGAGAGGCTAAACCCTAGAAGCTAGCCTATGGTATGATTGTTGTTCGTCCTACGGACTAAAACTCTCCGGTTTATATAAACACCGGAGAGGGCTAGGGTTACACAGAGTCGGTTACAATGGGAGGTGATCTTCATATCGAATCGCCAAGCTTGCCTTCCACGCCAAGGAAAGTCCTATCCGGACACGGGACGAAGTCTTCAATCTTGTATCTTCATAGTCCGAGAGTCCGGCCAAAGGTCATAGTCCTGCCATCCGGACACCCCCTAATCCGTAGAGAGAATAATATCGTTTTACTGTTCCGCCTCAGCGCGTTTTAGCGAGGCGGTTTCCTTGGCACGTCTTGTCAAAGCAAAGATCGTGTCCCCTTATTCCGGGATCCTCATCAATATGAGCATGGGTAACCAACTGTGCCTTTGGTATGGCTTCCTAACTGAAAGTGAGTCCCAAACGGTCACGGGGAGGGCTCTTGGTATTCAACCTCTTTATAAAGATACCAAGGCTCGACTCCTTTTTTTCAATTCAATCAAATCCGCCCCTTGCCTCGAGTTCCAACACCCAAAACTCCAGATTCAGGCGCTTCGGACCTTCGATGATGTTCGGCTCCGACCTCCAAGGCCGGTGCATGCCCTCCTCCGTCACAGAAGAGGACGTGCGAAAGCTGAGAGATGCCAGGTATCTAACCGGCGAAATCTCGCATAGGCTGCCTGCTCAAGGGCAGGCTATTCCCACTCCCCGGCCCGGTGAGAGCGTGGTGTTCACATCTCACTTCCTTCAGGGGCTAGGCTTATCGATTGATCCCTTCGTGAGGGGGCTCATGTTTTATTACGGGCTGGAATTTCACGACTTAGCTCCGGAGTCCATCCTCCAAATCTCATCGTTCATTGTCGTGTGTGAGGCCTTCCTCCATATTACTCCTCACTTCGGATTGTGGCTTAGAACCTTCAAGGTAGAACCGAAGATGATCGAGGCGCAGCACACTGAGTGCGGAGGGGCTACCATAAGCAAGATGGTCGACGCTCCATGGCCCGAGGGCTTTTTTCAAGAGGAGCTCGGCTTATGGAAACGGGACTGGTTTTACATCACAGCCCCCAGGGGCACCACATGGGTGGCGCCTCCTGCTTTTCGCTCGGGTCCCCCACGACTAGCGTCATGGGTCAATGAAGGGCTTATCTGGGGGCCGTCCAAAGACGTGCCCTTGCTGCAGGGCCGCATTCGAGATCTCCTAGAAAGAGATATCAACTTGACCATAGTGGTGCAAGTTATGTTGATTCGCCACATGCTGCCCTGCAAACATCGCCCTCTCCGCCTGTGGGAATTTAATCCGGAGGGACCGCGAGTCCTCCAACATTTTATGGGCATGACACCCGTGGAGATGTACAAATTGTTCTTCGGATCACAAGCAAGGTGTCCGGACTTGTCCGAGGACGCAGGTCTGAGCTGCAATCGCCCGGATGCTCAAGTAAGTAGCCCCGTGTTTGGACATGCCATCCATATTTTTATCATAAAACTGCCCTTAAAAGAGCTATCCTTTGAACATGAGTGGATAGCGAAAGCAAAGCTTATCAGGTGTCCGCCCCCCTGCCTGAGACCACGCCGGATCCCGTGTTGACCAGTATGCTGAAGATTGCGCCTTCGGAAGAAGGCGAAGAGGGGAACCCAGGAGCTACCGCCTCCGCGAAGGAGGCTGTCAGGGAGGGAGGAATCGAGAATTCCCCCGACCAGGGAAAGAAAAGGACCACCTCTGATGACCCGGAGGCGATGGCCTCAAAGCGGGGGAAGAAATCTTCGTCAGAGGGCCCGGCGCCGGTGAATGCCCCGGCCGTATTGCACCCCCAAGGGGATCAGCTCTCCACCGAGCCGTAAGTAAAGAGAGGGGTTCCAAAATGAGCGACATCCCTGTTTTATTTCTGAGGAAGATAACCGAAATATTACCTTGTAGTTCGGATCTCAACCCTTCTCAGCAAAGCTCATCTTCAAGGGATCTTCGTCCGGAGATGATGGAGAGCGAAACGCCTCCCCCAGCTGTACCATCTTACGAGGCAGGCGACCTCGAGGTGTCGTCTCGGAGGGTTTCCCCCAGTCCGGACCCTGAAAAAGGTCGTCAGACTAGTCCGGCACCCTCTGGTGCGCGGTCGGAGGGGCTGAAGGATCTGCTCGAGCGAGCGTCTATCTTAGAAGAACACCGTGTGTTGATGAACACGGTGATTGGAAGGATTTCATCCGCGGAAAGCGGATTGTACGAGGCCGCCAGGAGTTTAGTGACAGGCTTTGAGGTACGTGAAAAGGTGTACCTTTTGGTAGAGCCGCATATATAAAATGTGCCATGTATAAATAGTAGCCCCTGAGACTCTTTGTGTTGTCAAAAATGACGGCGCACAGAGGATCGTAATCCCAGGTATAATATGTCACCTTTTCTATGTAGGTGGCGAGGCGTTCGGTGTCTAGCCGGACTGATGAATCTGCCGAGCTAAAGCGGCAACTTGACGTAGCAGATGCCGACATCATGCTTGTAAATAAGCGCTTAGACGAGGCACAAGGTATGTAATGTCTCCAAAGACATCTGATAAGAAGAGCTCGTGCCTTATAATATATGTGCTTAATTGTCAGGACCCCGACTCAATGCCACATCGATCTAGCATGTAACACCTCATATCACTTTGCGGCCTCACGCACGGTATTCCCACGGGTGTCGCCTTACCTTTGCCCGGGACCGTTTGCGCCTTTTGGCACACGTATATGACAGTGTCGCTAGCATCCATATGATAAGGAGCCCGGGCTGACATGGCTAGTCGTAAACCCAAAGTGGCACAGACTTACAGGGACAGGCATTCATGACCCAGCATCGAACGTGTCGGTCATCAGCGAGTGAATCCAGGCTGTAGCACTGGGCTAGCAGGACTCCAGTGAACCGGGCTGTAGCGGGCTAACAGGACTCCACTATTCATCGCGTGACATTTCCCCGAAGGGACAGACACAGGAACGAAGAAGGACACATGCCGGCCAGCCTAAGTGTTCCGGAGCAGTAGCAAGCTACCATGGCTCGGTGGAAACACTAGGAGACATTTCCCGGTAAGAGAGGCTACCAAGGATAAACAACTAGGTTGTCAGATCCCACACATACCAAGCATTTCAATAACATACACACAATATGCTCGATATGTGCAAATACAACATGGCATCACAACGTGACTCTACAACTCAAGTATTTTAATCAATAGGCTCCGAGGAGCGAGATATTACAAACATGGGTCTCATGACCCAACACTCAGAGCATACAAGTCAAAGCACAAGCGGAAGCTATCATGTCTGGGTACAGACATCTATAAATGAAAAAGGCTGAGAAGCCTGACTATCTACCAGATCCTGTCGAGGGCACAAGATCGTAGCTGAGGTAACAAGCTAAACGTCGAAGTCCACGCGGAACTACTAGTGAGACTGAAGTCTCTCTGCAAAAACATAAAATAGGCAAACGTGAGTACAAATGTACCCAGCAAGACTTACATCAGAACTAACTACATATGCATCATTGTCAACAAAGGGGATGGTGGGGTTTAACTGCAGCAAGCCAGCTTTGACTCGGTGGCTATCCTGAACTACGACTGCAATGTAACTCTTTTGTGGTGGCGCACACGAGTCCACATATTCACCATATCAATACACCACTATGGATCCGCTCCCGTCTCCCTACGAGAACGCCATCCATAGCACTCACGCTTATCTTGCGTATTTTAGAGTATCCACTTTCAATTGTCTATGAACTGATATAAGCAACCCAGAAGTCCTTTTCCGCGGACACGGCTATTCGAATAGATCATATTAACCCTGCAGGGGTGTACTTCTTCACACACGCTCTCACCACTTACCGCCGTTTACACGACATGTACTCGACAACCTTCAAGCGGAAGCCCAACGTGGGTGTCGGCCACGGCCTGCCTAAACACTCGAGTCTCTAGTCCAGGTTTATCGCCTATTCGGGTTCCATCCATGAGGAGATCCGGCCGGAGTTTCGCTCACAGCCCCAAACGATGTGAACAGGGTTCCCGAGACACCAAACGGGCGCCCGGTACACCGTGCCACGTGCCTACCGCATCACAGCCCACCCCTACGGTCAGCGCTGCCCACGGCCTCCAGCATACTACAAACACCAGAAACTACTTGCAACTCCTGGACAGATGACAAGGGTGATCAAGAAGCCGAGAGGGTCCATTGGTTTCAGGCCCAATGCGTGGTAGTAGCTGAATCATGGATCACAAACACAGAACTCAGTTCCTGAGGACGGCTGCAATGAGACAACCCACCATGTACTCCTACATAGCCTCTCACCGCTACCTTTACCAAATCGTGTTCACACGCTTAGCTCACACACCGTAGGACATGTTCACACACCTCTGATTCATCCCGGATGAATCAGACCTGACTCAACTCTAAGCAGTAGCAGGCATGACAAACAAGCAAGAATGAGTAGGCACAACAGGGCTCAAACAACTCCTACTCATGCTAGTGGGTTTCATCTATTTACTGTGGCAATGACAGGTCATGCAGAGGATAAAGGGGTTCAGCTACCGCGGCAAGTAACAGATGAATCGGTGTTGTCCTAATGCATTAAAAGAGAGCAGGAGCGAGAGAGTAGGATTGTATCGAAATGAACAAGGGGGTTTTGCTTGCCTGGCACTTCTGAAGATAACATTGAGTCTTCATCAGTGTCAATGATCACATCGTCGGTACAACGTCTACCGAGGGGGAACAACACCGGCAAACACAGAAGAAACACAATCAATGCAATGCACAATATGATGCATGCTATGACATAGCAATATGAATGTGTTTTGGGCTAATGCAACTAGCAACAGATTAAATGAAGTTGGTTTGAATACAAGATTCAAATTCAAACTCCATATGTGATTATTTAAATGCCCTTTAATTGATTTGTGCTAAACAGCAGCTATAAGTTGTTCTAACATGCATGAAAATAGTACAGATGGATAGATTGGATTTTTCTGATCATTTTTCATATATAATTTATCTCATTTGGAGTTACGGTTGAATTTCTATGATTTTTAGAAGTTTTTACAATTTTCTGGAATTTCCTGAATAATATTAAATCCAGAAATGATTATGACGTCAGCACCACGTCACAGTGACGTCAGCAGGGTCAACTGGGCTGGCTCGGTCAAACCTGACGTGTGGGGGCCACACGTCAGTGACACAGGAGCTAATCCCGGTCAAACCCAGCGCTGACTGGGGTTTGACCAGGGGTGGGGCCCACTGTCAGTGGCTGTGGGGGTTGATTAGGGCGTCATTAGCGCTAATTAAGCGCGCCACGTCGGCAGTCGCCGGAGTATCGCCGGCGGCGACCATTCCGCACGGCGACGCGGCTCGGATTCGAGCTAGGGGCGATGGTTTGGCGCGCGGTTTGGCTCATTGGAACGTCCGCGACGCGGCGCGTCCAGCGGTGGCTGTGGCCGCGGCTGGGGTGGCCGGAGCCGACGACGGCGATGGCAAGTGTGGCGGCCGGAGCTTCGGGTTCGAGCGGGGCGAGGCCACAGAGGACGGGAGGGATGGCTAAGGGGCTCGCCGAGCTCCTGAAGATGCTAGGAGCACGGCGCCGTGCTCCGTTTCGAGCCTTGCTGGCTGCAGTGACGGCGGCGACATCGCCGGCGGCGTGGGGTTCTCGGCTCGTTGTGAACGGCGGCTAGAGAGGGAGGTAGGGCACGGGGAGAGGGGGGGAATCGGGTCAAGGGCTCACCGCGGAGCTGCAGGGAGGGTTAGTGGGCTCGGGGGCGCGCCGGAGTGGCCGAATTGACGGAGAAGGGCGCCGGGGCCGAAGCTTGAAGACGATGTCGATGGCGGCTGCTCGGGGCCCTTCTGGTCGCGTGAGATGATGAGGAGGACGAGGGCGGAACAACGGAGCTCTGGGAGGCGTCGGGGAGGCGAGAGGGTGGTGGTGGCCGCGGCGAACGGCGTCGGTGGCGACGGCTCCGTTCGGGTGAGGAGAACAGAGGAGGGGGAGAGTGTTCCGGGGAGAGGATGAGGACGCGGGAGAGTGAGGGAGAAGT
>NC_041387.1:148715670-148860670 GCF_002162155.2 Triticum dicoccoides | reverse complement strand
TTGGATGATGTGGATTACCTTGTTGAAGACAACGTAATGGATGAATTTGCTTATCACCGGAGATGGAAGAGACCCATGGTAGAATGGCACATTGGCGGTGCAAGCTGGGAACAAAATGCAAATGATGGGAATGATTCTGGTAACTAGGGAAGAACCCAACAGTAGAGAGTTATTCCACTATTGGAATGGTTATAGCATAACCGAGGAAACTGAGAGCGCTATACAGTTAATGCCGACGATCAAACCTAGCACTTGCGCGTGCTCTCAAGAACTTGAGCAATTCCATAATCATCAAGGTTTTACCAACATCCGTGTCAAGGATCCTGGCAACACAACTTGCTACCATGATGAATGGTGATGGAGGATAACACTTTCTCAGATTTCATCTTAGCGAGCCAAGGAACAAAATCTGGACGATCGACCGAGAGACATTTAGCACTCCGCTTCTAATGTTCTCCTTGATGTGCTAGCGTAACCCATTCATAGATATGGTTTGATATCTAGAACATCAAGTAAAAAGGTTGGACTTCGGGATCTCAAAATCCATAGGGGCAACTAGGGAGTAAATCCTATGAAATCCCTATGGGGAGGTGGCCAACTTCCTCAATCAAGATATTATAATATCAGGTCTTCCGGCTGGGTGTGTTGGCCACGACATCCACTTTACCGGTTTTTGAGGGACCGATAATATAGTTCTTGGGAAATGTTCCAAACCATCATATCTGCCTGAGATTCAGATCTGGGTGGTGTCAGGATATTCCAGACTCATCGAGTCTAGGAAGAAAAATGAAAGTTTGCAACACAAATCGACGAGACGGCGTTGCAAGATTCTCGGGAGATGAACTACGATAGCAAGCTCCAAAACATGAGCTGGTTCTGCTACAAACATGTGAACACGCTGTCCCAGACAAACATGACCACGTGGTAGTCTTATAATAAAACACTACCGAGTTCAGGTGGGGGAACCATCATTAATGACATCGAAGTCTCCACGCGTGGAAATCCAAAGAGTTCACCTTGGACAGACTCCTTTATCTTTGAACAACTCAATCAGTGGCTTGGTGTGCTAGGATATACATATAGAATGGAGGTTGCAAATCTCCAGACCACAGAATACTTCGCACGTATGCATGACTGACTTGGGATGATTCCAGAGGAAGCAAAACTAACTTTCTCAAATTCACGGCGGCAACTTTCGCCAAATGCACGTGTATAAGAGGAAGTCACTCTTTTCATCAAACAAATACTTCATGAGCTAGCATGAAGAAAATGCTTTCAAAAGTTTCCAACACTAGCTTAATGTTCAACAACATCATGGAGGAGCTAAGGATGTTGCCAATGGGCTCAACAACAATTCATCTAGGTTTCCTTTTAAAAGGAATTCCATAGTTAAGTGAACATGGTGATAGCATTCGTCAGACCAAAGATGTAATGGTGCATGCTCGAGGGATCAACCACGAATAAGACAACATTACGAGCATCGTTGGTACTGATTTGATTTGACGATAGCCCACACTCAAATCAAAGGATTGATAAGACAATAGGTCCAGCAACTGATCACAAGGACCAATCGATGAAGATATCATCTTTCTTCAGCACACCCTACACAAGAATATCCCTTTGGAACGAACTAAGTCAGGCAAGCTTTTATCTTCCAACTCTCCAAGTTGTTGTCTAGCTTAACCAACTAGCTCAGGGATATCTAACACCGATTTTTGGAGAAAGGGTGGTTCACAAGAAACCAACTTGATCACGAGCTCAACATAACAGTCAGGTGACAACCTGGTAATACTTCCGAGAAGACATCCAGAAAATCACGAACCACCGGTATGTTACTAAGCTCGAGAACAATCTCGCTTTTGAGGGCAAGACGATATGATCAAATGAGTGAGGACTTGACAAGATCCTAACTCATCAATCGAAGGGTGCACCGAAATAAGGACTAGGTAGCACGATCAGTCTTAGAAGGATGATTCAAAAACCAACACGCTAAGAATGAAATTATTATCCTTTAGCTACCAAGCAACGAGGTTGCTAGGAGTATTGATTTCACACACCATGATTCACTTGTCGGCACTCCGGCTGCAACAACACGGAACCGAGGAATGAAAAAGGATGGCGAGAAGTATCACTATGTCAAGAATTCACAAGAGCCGGTGCAATCCTCATGAAAATCCTGACATAAAGACGGTAATACTTCAGGGTAGAACAGAATCAAAAGCTGGGCTGGCATTTTGATCTGCGGAACACAATTGCTTTAACCCAATCCTAGATATGGATGAGGTACTGGAGTTTGTTTCTCCAAGTCATTCAGAACAGAATGGCTTGGCGGACCACAAGAGTAATAAGCATTGATAACACGAATGCACAATTACTCCTGACTATCAATTGATAGACGAGGGTCAGAAGACAACTAAAGAGGGACAACTCAAAGGAACATACAATTTTCTGAGTTGTGGATGCATGGTTTAGCATGTCGAACGAATTCCACATATTTCTTCCGGATAACCCATGCAGAAAGGTAGAACTGGCAGAGTCACAATGTAGAATCGAGAACCCATCGAGAGCACTCTGATTGTGATCTTTCGATCAGCGAGGAACATCTGCCATAAGCGGTTCATAGTATTTGGAAGAAAGGAATACCACGAACATCGAGGACTAATGCAAAGGTTACTAATAACCTAAAGGAACGAGCAACACTATCAACATGATTTAAGTAGAGTGAATCTCGGGTTCAAAACCCAAGGAGTAGAATACCTACTACTAAGTAGCATCACGGGATGCTTTCGAGAATGATGGCCAGAATCATCACACTGGAAACACAAATCATGGCTAAATTACTAGATGATCCCCTAAGACACCTAGGGTCATAATAATATCTCCAACATATATGTCAAGGTAACGAAGTACCTCAACTCACTGATTAGTGTGGTTAATCTGGCCCATGGAAACATTGAAACGGGAAGAAAGGATTTGCAAATGCATCAGACTACTTAGAAACCTGGGATGACTCGGACAGCATAACGGCTGTAAATGCTCAGAAAAGATTTGAGACATTCACAAAAATGGTGGCATAACCACTCAGAAGCACAATATCAAGGTTTCGAGATCAACAATTAACATATAGAAGTAGTAGGAACTGAAACGAGGCTTAAGTCCAACAATCTATAAGTCTACGGATTAGTAACACGTGATCCTGATAGAAAGAAGAGATAGCCTAGTTCTTAACCCCGTAGGAAAGATAAGATGACTCAGATCAGAAGGGCATGAGGTATAAGGAGTAAAAAGAGCCTTACGTTCCATTCCACAATCAATTCCCTTATATAACTAAAGAATTTCTAGACTCAACTTCGACCAGTTTGGCTTGGTAATCCTACAGGCAGTCAAGCTCTGATACCAACGCTGTCAGGACCCCGACTCAATGCCACATCGATCTAGCATGTAACACCTCATATCACTTTGCGGCCTCACGCACGGTATTCCCACGGGTGTCGCCTTACCTTTGCCCGGGACCGTTTGCGCCTTTTGGCACACGTATATGACAGTGTCGCTAGCATCCATATGATAAGGAGCCCGGGCTGACATGGCTAGTCGTAAACCCAAAGTGGCACAGACTTACAGGGACAGGCATTCATGACCCAGCATCGAACGTGTCGGTCATCAGCGAGTGAATCCAGGCTGTAGCACTGGGCTAGCAGGACTCCGGTGAACCGGGCTGTAGCGGGCTAACAGGACTCCGGTATTCATCGCGTGACATTTCCCCGAAGGGACAGACACAGGAACGAAGAAGGACACACGCCGGCCAGCCTAAGTGTTCCGGAGCAGTAGCAAGCTACCATGGCTCGGTGGAAACACTAGGAGACATTTCCCGGTAAGAGAGGCTACCAAGGATAAACAACTAGGTTGTCAGATCCCACACATACCAAGCATTTCAATAACATACACACAATATGCTCGATATGTGCAAATACAACATGGCATCACAACATGACTCTACAACTCAAGTATTTTAATCAATAGGCTCTGAGGAGCGAGATATTACAAACATGGGTCTCATGACCCAACACTCAGAGCATACAAGTCAAAGCACAAGCGGAAGCTATCATGTCTGGGTACAGACATCTATAAATGAAAAAGGCTGAGAAGCCTGACTATCTACCAGATCCTGCTGAGGGCACAAGATCGTAGCTGAGGTAACAAGCTAAACGTCGAAGTCCACGCGGAACTACTAGTGAGACTGAAGTCTCTCTGCAAAAACATAAAATAGGTAAACGTGAGTACAAATGTACCCAGCAAGACTTACATCAGAACTAACTACATATGCATCATTGTCAACAAAGGGGATGGTGGGGTTTAACTGCAGCAAGCCAGCTTTGACTCGGTGGCTATCCTGAACTACGACTACAATGTAACTCTTTTGTGGTGGCGCACACGAGTCCACATATTCACCATATCAATACACCACTATGGATCCGCTCCCGTCTCCCTACGAGAACGCCATCCATAGCACTCACGCTTATCTTGCGTATTTTAGAGTATCCACTTTCAATTGTCTATGAACTGATATAAGCAACCCAGAAGTCCTTTTCCGCGGACACGGCTATTCGAATAGATCATATTAACCCTGCAGGGGTGTACTTCTTCACACACGCTCTCACCACTTACCGCCGTTTACACGACATGTACTCGGCAACCTTCAAGCGGAAGCCCAACGTGGGTGTCGGCCACGGCCTGCCTAAACACTCGGGTCTCTAGTCCAGGTTTATCGCCTATTCGGGTTCCATCCATGAGGAGATCCGGCCGGAGTTTCGCTCACAGCCCCAAACGATGTGAACAGGGTTCCCGAGACACCAAACGGGCGCCCGGTACACCGTGCCACGTGCCTACCGCATCACAGCCCACCCCTACGGTCAGCGCTGCCCACGGCCTCCAGCATACTACAAACACCAGAAACTACTTGCAACTCCTGGACAGAGGACAAGGGTGATCAAGAAGCCGAGAGGGTCCATTGGTTTCGGGCCCAATGCGTGGTAGTAGCTGAATCATGGATCACAAACACAGAACTCAGTTCCTGAGGACGGCTGCAATGAGACAACCCACCATGTACTCCTACATAGCCTCTCACCGCTACCTTTACCAAATCGTGTTCACACGCTTAGCTCACACACCGTAGGACATGTTCACACACCTCTGATTCATCCCGGATGAATCAGACCTGACTCAACTCTAAGCAGTAGCAGGCATGACAAACAAGCAAGAATGAGTAGGCACAACAGGGCTCAAACAACTCCTACTCATGCTAGTGGGTTTCATCTATTTACTGTGGCAATGACAGGTCATGCAGAGGATAAAGGGGTTCAGCTACCGCAGCAAGTAACAGATGAATCGGTGTTGTCCTAATGCATTAAAAGAGAGCAGGAGCGAGAGAGTAGGATTGTATCGGAATGAACAAGGGGGTTTTGCTTGCCTGGCACTTCTGAAGATAACATTGAGTCTTCATCAGTGTCAACGATCACATCGTCGATACAACGTCTACCGAGGGGGAACAACACCGGCAAACACAGAAGAAACACGATCAATGCAATGCACAATATGATGCATGCTATGACATGGCAATATGAATGTGTTTTGGGCTAATGCAACTAGCAACAGATTAAATGAAGTTGGTTTGAATACAAGATTCAAATTCAAACTCCATATGTGATTATTTAAATGCCCTTTAATTGATTTGTGCTAAACAGCAGCTATAAGTTGTTCTAACATGCATGAAAATAGTACAGATGGATAGATTGGATTTTTCTGATCATTTTTCATATATAATTTATCTCATTTGGATGATTTTTAGAAGTTTTTACAATTTTCTGGAATTTCCTGAATAATATTAAATCCAGAAATGATTATGGCGTCAGCACCACGTCACAGTGACGTCAGCAGGGTCAACTGGGCTGGCTCGGTCAAACCTGACGTGTGGGGGGCACACGTCAGTGACACAGGAGCTAATCCCGGTCAAACCCAGCGCTGACTGGGGTTTGACCAGGGGTGGGGCCCACTGTCAGTGGCTGTGGGGGTTGATTAGGGCGTCATTAGCGCTAATTAAGCGCGCCACGTCGGCAGTCGCCAGAGTATCGCCGGCGGCGACCATTCTGCACGGCGGCGCGGCTCGGATTCGAGCTAGGGGCGATGGTTTGGCGCGCGGTTTGGCTCATTGGAACGTCCGCGACGCGGCGCGTCCAGCGGTGGCTGTGGCCGCGGCTGGGGTGGCCGGAGCCGACGACGGCGATGGCAAGTGCGGCGGCCGGAGCTTCGGGTTCGAGCGGGGCGAGGCCACAGAGGACGGGAGGGATGGCTAAGGGGCTCGCCGAGCTCCTGAAGATGCTAGGAGCACGGCGTCGTGCTCGGTTTCGAGCCTTGTTGGCTGCAGTGACGGCGGCGACATCGCCGGCGGCGTGGGGTTCTCAGCTCGTTGTGAACGGCGGCTAGAGAGGGAGGTAGGGCACGGGGAGAGGGGGGGGGATCGGGTCAAGGGCTCACCGCGGAGCTGCAGGGAGGGTTAGTGGGCTCGGGGGCGCGCCGGAGTGGCCGAATTGACGGAGAAGGGCGCCGGGGCCGAAGCTTGAAGACGATGTCGATGGCGGCTGCTCGGGGCCCTTCTGGTCGCGTGAGACGATGAGGAGGACGAGGGCGGAACAACGGAGCTCTGGGAGGCGTCGGGGAGGCGAGAGGGTGGTGGTGGCCGCGGCGAACGGCGTCGGTGGCGACGGCTCCGTTCGGGTGAGGAGAACAGAGGAGGGGGAGAGTGTTCCGGGGAGAGGATGAGGACTCGGGAGAGTGAGGGAGAAGTGAGAGGGGGTCGGGGGCTGCGTGGCGTCACGGGAGGGACCAGGGGAGGAGGAGGCAGCCAGGCAGGGAGGAGGTGGCCGGGGCGCGTGGCCGCGCGCGCCGGGCGCGTGCCCGTCCTCCTGGCAGAGGAGGAAGGCGACAGGAGGGTAGCGGTGGCGGGCTGGGCCGCTGGGGGAGCTGGGCCGGCTGGGCTGGACAGGTAAACGCCAGGTAAGCTTTGCTCTTTTTATTTTTTTTCTCTGTTTTGTTTTTATTTAATCTTCTGCCACTGTTTTGAATTAAAATAATAATTCAAACAATGCCAAAGCTCCTCTGAATATATTTATGCTGCTAGATGGACTTTTCCAAAAGCTTATAAAATATTTCAGGGGTATTTGAAATTATATTCTAATTATATGAATATAATTCAAATTCAAATAGCTAATGAATTAAATCCAAAGTCCCAAAAATAAATCCTTAAAAATGTTCAATATTTTGGTTGGGACCAGAACCCTTACCAAAAATTATCAAACATTTAAGAAGAGCATTTTGGAGCAATGAATGAGATTTGAAGGGTTTTTGCCCTTCTTTTATTTAAGTTTTTGAGGCTTCCAAAATTCCTCAGTTCAGGTTTCAAAATTTTAAACATGATGCTCAGATGGAAGCAAGCATAGGACAGGCCAGAACTAGGGATGTGACATTAATGTAGATGGTGCTGCTGCCGTGGAGAACCTTCGGGCGGAACTTGCCCGAGCCAAGGAGCAAGCGAGGAAAAGTGATGCGGCTGCCGTTAAAGCGTCTGAAGAGCTAAAAGCCGAACAGGCTGCTCACTGCCATAGTAAGAAGGTAATAGCCGAGATGGCTATAAAATTGAAGGATGCTGCCGACCGTTGTAAACTTCTTGAACAAGAAGATAGGGTGGCTCAGAAGGGCCTTAAAAAGGTCACTGCCGAGGCCAAGGACACTCGCTCTGCAATGAGAGCTATGAAGGAGGAGCTACGTCAGGCCAGAGATATCATGGCTGGAAAGCCCTATATGCTGCGGACGAAGTTCGGGGATTCTGAGTATGCTCCATTAGACCGGAAATGGAGTGCGGCGAACACTTATCTGGATTTGGCGGCGAGTGCCACAAACGCGACCGAACACTTTCAGGGTCGAGGTGACCATGAATTGGAAGAACTTTTTTGGTCGCAGTTCCACAATCCAGAGCGCCCACTTTCGGTATCCGACCGTTTGGCCGCTTGGGCGGAGCTGAACAGGTTATCCGGACTCGCCATGAGGTACGTCGCGAGTCGTCTGTGGCCGGAAGAGCCAGAGCCGAAGAGTTACTTTAGCTTGGTGCAACAGTTCCTTGGTTCGGTGCCGCATGTTGATGCGATGAAGAGGTCAGTGTGCATAGAGGGCGCACAGATGGCCCTTGCCCGTGTCAAGACATACTGGGCGGATATGGAAGCCAGTGTTGTTGCATCCCAAGATTCGAACGAAAGCTGAGTACCTACCAAGCACTATTTTGAGGAAGTCCTGCAGGGCGCTCGTGTAATAGAGACGCAATGCTCGAAGGATGTTGTGTTCGAATAGCATGTGCTATTGTAAAACAATATTTTGATGAAATATAAAAGCCTTTTATACTTGTGCTTTCAAGAATTAGAATGCCTCCTGTGCGACCGTTAATGTATATATGTATATAACACGAAAGATGGCAGTCGTTGGCTTCAGCCCCCACGCATATAATACGGGGGTGTTCACAGAAGGCGCCTTTTCACACTTAATCCAACGTCTTGGCCTATAAAGGAGGTGATAGTGCAGCGAACTAGGCAACCGGACTATAGTGCTTTATCACTTTCACTTAGCCATAGGAGTTTGACAGTGGGGCTACTGAATAGCCCCTAGGGGCACCGCGCTCGCCCGAATTCGGGGCACGTGTGTGCCTGACCGGGAAGCGGCCCTTCGTTAATGCGGAGGAATCCTAAAGATTCCGGAAGTCATCGAGTGGTTGACCAGTCTCTCGCTATATCATGACAGTCAGTTTTCGACTTTCTCTACTGAGGTGCTCGCCTGGCAGAACCGGGGCACAATCGCAGTAGTTCTCCTGGTGCCGCCTTAGTCGATAGAGCAGAACTTAAGGCAGCAAAACACAGGAGCCGGACAAACCCAATATTTGACCAAAGACATGATTCGGAGCTGATGCATATAAGGCCAAACTCGCGACGCCGAACACTCCCTAAGGTATTTGGTCTTTATGAAAATGGGCCGAACAAAAGCCCTTGGTAAAAGCCCTTGGTGCCTAGGAACGTGCAAAATTCTGGCGTGGCCACATGCCAAGACGCCAGCCTCCTCCTCGGTTATAGCAAAAACCGGGGGATGTTATCAACAAGAGACAGTAAAAAAGGTTTACGCAGGGTCTTAATCTGAAAAGAATCCTTGAAATGGGTCCCTACTATACGTATGCGCCTGTGTCTCCGTTGTGCCGTATCCTGGACGGGTGTAGCATGGTGTTTGTCTGCGAAAGAGAGGAACTTAGTGGAAAATAATCGTGCGAGAAGTCTATGTTAAAATAAACAAAATATAATACAGAAACATGAGTAGAATTGAGATGTATTATCTCCTGGTGTAAACATGCGGACCCCCTTGTACAGGGTTATGTGGCTATTAAGCCTTTGTATGTTTACGCCAGACTCGTCGAGCCATGTCCGGGGTAGTAAAGCTGGATTAGTGTGTGGCTGTCAAGGCAGCCGCACCATTATCCGCACTTCGGGGAACCCTTTATATTTCCCTTTAATGAGATGATGCCTCGTGGACCGGGCATTTTGAGTGTGAGGGATGCATAATGCGGTATTGCGTTAAAGCGGGCGAAAGCTTCGCGTCCCAGTAGCGCTTGATAGCGACTTATGAATGGGGCGATGTGGAAGGTTAGCTTTTCGCTTTGGAAGTTGTCGGGGGAGCCGAACATGACTTCTAACGAAAGGGAACCCATACTCTGGGTATCTGGGCCTGGCGGTACTCCTTGAAAGGAAGTGTTGCCGTGGCGAATCATTGCTGGGTTTACTCCCAGTTTGCGGATTGTGTCCTGATATAGCAGGTTTAGGTCACTGCCGCCGTCCATTAGGACTTGTGTAAATTGGAGTCCGTCAATAACCGGATCTAAGACCAAGGCAGTCCAGCCTGCGTTCCGGATACCTCTAGAGTAATCCTCATGATCGAAGGTGATTGGCTATAACAACCAGTGGCGGGGCTCCTCTGGGGCAGGCCGTATGGCGCGTATCTTCATAGGCGCCACTCTGTTTTTCCCTTTTGTCACCTGAAGTGAATTTACTGTTTTGACTTCTTGTGGGAACTTCTTTTGTTCTTCGGTGTTCTGCTTGTGGATTGCGTCGTCATCCTCGCTTGGTGTGTCGAGCCCCTTGTGTTCGGCGTTGAGTTTGCCGGATTGCTTGAAGACCCAACAATCTCTGTGGGTGTGGTTTGCAGGTCTCTCGGGAGTACTGTGGATTTGACATATTTTGTCCAAGATTTTGTTGAGGTTAGATGGCTCATCCCTGTCATCTTTGGGGGCGGCTTTCTTTGATTTTGCCGAGAGCTTTTGAATCCGGCGTTGACTGTCGTGCTCATCGGGCTGTTATCCTTGATCCGGCGATGTTCTTTGTTGCGGCACGGTTTCCCATTTCCATCTCTGAGTCCGGATGTACTTGGGTTGCTGGTGCTGCTTCTTGCCAACCAGCTATCCTCTCCTGCGCAAAAGCGGGTCATGAGGCTTGTCAATGCGGCCATTGTTCTTGGCTTTTCTTGGCTGAGGTGTCTGGCGAGCCATTCGTCTCGGACGCTATGTTTGAAAGCTGCTAGGGCTTCGGCGTCCGGATAATCGACTATCTGATTCTTTTTGGTAAGGAATCTGTTCCAGAGTTTCCGGGCTGACTCTCCGGGTTGTTGAGTTATATGACTCAGATCGTCTGCATCCGGAGGTCGGACATAGGTCCCTTGAAAATTTGCCCGGAAAGCATCCTCGAGCTCTTCCCAACTTCCTATGGTGTTTTCGGGAAGGCTTTTCAGCCAATGCCGGGCTGGCCCTTTGAGCTTAAGGGGTAAGTATTTTATGGCGTGAAGGTCATCTCCTCTAGCCATGTGTATGTGGAGGATATAATCCTCAAGCCAGACTCCAGGGTCTGTTGTTCCGTCGTATGCTTCTATGTTTACGGGCTTGAATCCCGCTGGAAATTCATGGTCTAGTACCTCATCGGCGAAACATAGGGGATGTGCGGCGCCCCTGTATGTAGGTGTGCCGCGATGTTCGGATATTTTTTGCGTTGCATTGCTTACTGGAGCTTGCTTTCTTGGCCCGTAGATGGATCTGGTTGGATCGTTTTTTTGATGCGAATCCTTGGGCGGATCGCGTACCGGATTGAGTGTGGCGCCCTTTGTCGCTTGATGTCGATCGTGGGGTCGTCTATCCGACCTGGTGGCTTCCTCGTTTTTTGATTGTGGGGGCTCTAAGGCCTCTTCATCAAATTCCGGTAGTAATTTCCGCTTCGAATAGCTCTTTGTGTGATGACCGCTGCCGTACTTGTGTGCGGTATTGAGTACTTTGCCCCATCTGATTATGAGTGCATCTTCCGCTGTTTTGAGCTTCCGATTCTGCTTTTTTAGGCTACGCGCAGTGGTGACGAGGCTTTGGCGGAGGTTCTTCTGTTCCAGCGACTTGTCCGACGTGAGGTTGTTCGTACTATTATCTTTTCTGGGGACGGATTGTTCGGTTTGTCCGCCCTGTTTGGACTGTTGCTCGATGGCATGTTCGTCTTCCGTTGATTCGCCCTGCTTTATGGCTGGGTCTCTGTCGAGGTGGGCTTGGCGTGGCGCTTATGCCGCCGCTTTGATTGTTTTTCGAGGGAACGATCCCTGGTTGTGCCCTTTTGATCCTCGTCGTTGCTTCTTTTAGGTGTGTCCACCATGCATACATCGTGTGATGAGGTGATTGTCCGGTGCTCTATAGCGCTGGTTCTTGATTGTCTCCTTTATCGGCCTCCATACCGTCGATGTCTTCGAAGTCGAAGTCGAGCATGTCGGTTAGATCATCGACAGTGGCTACGAAGTGGGTGGTGGGTGGTGGGTGGGTTTCGAATTTCTTCATCGTACGCATCCCAACCCTGCTGACCATAGTCCGGCCAGGGCTCTCCTGACAAGGAGAGAGACTTTAGTGAATTCAGGATGTCGCCAAAGGGCGAGCGCTGAAAGACGTCCGCGGCGGTGAACTCCATGATCGGAGCCCAATTGGGTCCTATCGGAAGGGGTGTGGGAGACCCGAAGTCCGGGAAGGAGTACGGCACCTTGGAGTCACTGGCCTTACAAAGGACTAGGCTGGTATTCGGCTCTATCGCCGAAGAGATTGCGGCTTCCGGGGTGGTGTCCAACCGTCCGTCCCCGATTGGCGCGGTCGGCTCCAAACTAAGGGTCGGAGCGGGCACCTGAGCGGCGCTCTGAGCGTTGTTTGGCGACAGAGCTAGGTCGTGCCCGTCGTGACAGTGCGGCGCACTCGGCCGTGGCTCGAATCCGTCAAAGATCAAGTCCCTGCGGATGTCGGCCGTGTAGTTTAAGTTTCCAGATCTGACCTGATGGCCAGGGGCGTAGCTTTCGATCTGCTCCAAATGGCCAAGGGAATTGGCCCGCAGTGCGAAGCCGCCGAACACGAAGATCTGTCCGGGGAGAAAGGTCTCACCTTGGACCGCGTCGTGGTTGATGATCGAAGGAACCATCGGGCCTAAAGGTGACGACACAGAGGAACTCTCAATGAAAGCACCAATGTCGGTGTCAAAACCGGCGGATCTCCGGTAGGGGGTCCCGAACTGTGCGTCTAGGCGGATGGTAACAGGAGACAAGGGACACGATGTTTTTACCCAGGTTCGGGCCCTCTCGATGGAGGTAAAACCCTACTCCTGCTTGATTAATATTGATGATATGGGTAGTACAAGAGTTGATCTACCACGAGATCAGAGAGGCTAAACCCTAGAAGCTAGCCTATGGTATGATTGTTGTTCGTCCTACGGACTAAAACTCTCCGGTTTATATAGACACCAGAGAGGGCTAGGGTTACACAGAGTCGGTTACAATGGGAGGAGATCTTCATATCGAATCGCCAAGCTTGCCTTCCACGCCAAGGAAAGTCCTATCCGGACACGGGACGAAGTCTTCAATCTTGTATCTTCATAGTCCGGGAGTCCGGCCAAAGGTCATAGTCCGGCCATCCGAACACCCCCTAATCCAGGACTCCCTCAATCATACTCTTTTATACCCAGTTTTTACTATGCATTAGTATTGTCCCTCAAATATTTGCATGAGTAGGATTGGGAACATGTGGTTTTGGTTGTAGTGCTTGACGTAGGAACCTAATACCTTTTGATCCCCCCGGGAATATATGTTATGCTTATTATTGCTTAGCCATGCTCGTATACGGGGATTGGATCGTGATTCACACATGGAAGTTGAGAGTTGTTTTTAATCATGGATAACATTAAGGTGGCAACTTTAATATACATCTGGGTGGATTGGTTGAGGCACCTGGGGAACCCAGTGTTGTCTGTTTTTGGAAATCCCAGAGTACCTATGTGATTATCCTATGGAATGCCACCCAAGCTCAAAGGGATCATAATATTATTCATGCTAGAAACTTTCATGTGTAGCCACAAGCCATTATGGCTCTGGCATAGTTGAGTAAGTTGTGTGAGCTCTTGAAGAGGTAGACTAGCAGATGAAGAGGGATGTAGGTGGTATTGTCTACCCGGAGTAGAGAATTAATGCTTCAGAAAGGCTATGTCTCAATCATCCGATCATTGATGCGGTCGAGTCTTACGGGGAAAAGTGCACAAACCTCTGCAGAGTGTATAAACTAATCATGGTTAACCGTGTCCCCCGGTTATGGACATCTTGAGTGTTTAGTATTTGAATCTATTGATGTGATCTCATCACGTTACTCTAATTGATTATGATGATGGGTTAATGATGATATTTTTAATTGGGATTTGAGTTGGTATTACCTTCTCAAATAATGGGCAACATGGGAGTAGTTAAATAAATTTATTCCTTTGTTGTAGGAAAAAACTAGCTTTATGCAAAACCATGAAACTTACAGCCTCCACCAGCCAAATATTACATGTAGATATAGTTCTTGCATTATCATTGCTTTATAGTGTAACTATGCCAGCATATTCCATGTGCTGTCCCGTTTCGGGCCGCAACGTCTTATGTTGCAGACTACTCAGACGACGAATAAGGTGCGATAGGTCGTTGTTTTGCACTCAGCTATGCCGTTGGAGTTGATGGACTCATTTACCCTTGAAGCTTCCACAATTATCTAGTTTAGATGGCCTTCAGCCATGATTTATTTATGCAATTCATACTCTTTATGAGGACTCGACGTAATAAGTGTGTGATTGAAACTCTGTTATAATTCCCCGAGTACTGTGCGTGTCAGCATTACCGATCGAGGGATGACACTGATGCACAGAGACTTGACTGTTCGAGGTCTGGTTGTACACTAGTCATGGAGCATTGGATGCTAGCCAGATAATATGGACTCATAAGGATCTGGCCGGATTCGACATAGTCGGATCTAAGTCCAGTTAAGGTCTGAGTCGGACAGACCCGACTATGAGAGACAACGATAGGTCATTTGCGAGTCCCGAGTACAACATATGTTCTACGCCCTAATACCTAAGCTGGATCATGTACTTGGGATGGTGACAAGCCTTCTTTGGGCCTACCAAATGCTACTAAGTAACTGGGTAGTTATAAAGGTAGGTTTCACGATTGTCTAGACCCATCTTGCGAGACATGGTAGATCAAGATGGGATTTGCCCCTCCGATCAGGAGAGTTATACTTTGGGCCCTCATGTGATATGACCAAGATAAGCATGGCCATGCGACAAGGATTATGAGATAATTCATTTTGTGGTCGGCATCACTAGAACGAGAAAGAGATCGGGCTAGCACAAGGATGATAGACTCACCTTGAACCCGACAACATATATCACATGGCAAAGGGGACAGAAGTGTGACATGTTGTATAGGTTCGCCAACCGGCTTCATTGTCTATTTGGTGGTTGGCACGCCTTGCCAGAGGCCGCTACCAGCCGAGCAGATCGGAGGTGATCCGACCTGTGACCAAGCCGACTTGAACCTAAGGGGTTGCGTGCTTAAGGGAAGGAACCTGTGAGCCCGGATCCAACTCCACGGGTCAGATGTGATCCTACCCGGACTCGGATCTAGGCCGAACAAAATTTAGGCTTTAGGATCCGTGCGAGACTGAAGTGTTGACCCCGCGACGAATGCCTATATATAGTGGAGGTGTGGCACACTCATTCAGTTGATCGCTTCGACGCCGTCACTAGGGCTTTCCATGTGTTGAAACTAGCCACCTCCATTCGTCGCCGGCTGTGCGATCAGACCTAGCAGTCCGCCACACAGTGTTCCTCCTACACACACGGATACCATTAGAGGTGATGTACTTGCGCCGCTCCGGCGAAACTGCACGTGGGATTTGACGGCCGACTGTTTAAGGGAGACAAACAAGGAGGAGATGAACCCCGCGGGCACGCTGCTCCAATTCTACTTCCGTTGCACGACACTGCGCGTCTAGCGGTAATGATTTGTGATCCATCTCTGTCAGCATCTTCCTGGATGTTCTGCGGGTAGGAATTTTTAATTTGCAGTCGACACACCCTACCATAGAGCCCAACAACGACACATTATCATTTCGCTCCGAGAAGTGGACCTTTCTTTTCGATGTAGAGTGGGTGCCCTAGATTCCGTAACTGAGGAGCGACGTCTTGATGACCCACCTTGCGCTCTCTTTGGCCCACTCCACCACCAAATATCCTCCTGGATCTTCACAAGTTGGCAATGTTGAGGGCTACTATCAGCGACACAAGGACGTACAACCTTGATTGAAGGCTAGAAACATGGGGTCATGATGCACCCATTGTGGCCCAACCTAATGCCCATGGCCTTAGTACATTTTCATGACATGTGTTTCCGTGCCTTAGGATCGGCCCATTGGGTTTCGCCCCTACCAGGAGTAGATGGATGCAACCGGTGGAGGGGGGAGGGGGAAGAGGATTCAAAGGCGAGCGAAACTTCCAAAAGAAGTAATTACTCGCGTGAAGCACGAGAGCGTATTTAAGGACATGGAGTGGCAGGTGCAGAGGGACAATTTTGACAGCTCATCGAAGAAATGGCATTGATCACACTGATTCGTAACGCATTTGACCATATCGAAAAAGTTATACGCAACCTAAATTGAAAGAGAGGGAGTACCGAAACGAAACTCAGGACAACCATCTCAAATCCAAAATTTGAATGTGACAGCCATCCCTCTAGTTAAACTATATAGAGAGGAAAACCTCAACAGGCCATTGATGGAGGGAAACTGATTTGTGGGAAGAAGACACTGCACTTTCCCAGCCCAACCCAACCAAGGTGCGCTATTTATTTCACTATGCCGCTTACAGCTGTGCCCCCACCCTTCCTCCTCCGTAGTCCAATATTTTCACATTCCCCGCTCCTCGCACCCTACCGTAGAGCCCAACAACGACACGTTATCATTTCGCTCCGAGAAGTGAACCTTTCTTTTCGCTGTAGAGTGGGCGCCCTGGATCCCGTGCGTGAGGAGTGACGTCTCGATGCCCCACCTTGCGCTCTCTTTGGCCCGCTCCACCACCAAATATTCTCCTAAACCTTCACAAGTTGGCAATGTCGAGGGCTACTGTCAGCGACACAAGGAAGTACAACCTTGATTGTGGGCTAGAAACATGGGGTCATGATGCACCCATTGTGGCCCAACCTAATTCCCATGGCCTTAGTACATTTTCACGACATGTGTTTCCGCGCTTTAGGATCGGCCCATTGGGTTTCGCCCCTGCCAGGAGTAGATGGATGCAACCGGAGGGGGGGGGGGGATTCAAAGGCGAGCGAAACTTCTAAAAGAAATAATTACTCGCGTGAAACACGGGAGCGTATTTAAGGACATGAAGTGGCGGATGCAGAGGGACAATTTTGACAGCTCATCGAAGAAATAGCATTGATCACACTAATTCGTAACGCATTTGACCATATCAGAAAAAGTTATACGCAACCTAAATTGAAAGAGAGGGAGTACCAAAATGAAACTCAGGACAACCATCTCAAATCCAAAATTTGAATGTGACAACCATCCCTCTAGGTAAACTGTATAGAGAGAAAAACCTCAGCCGGCCATTGATGGAGGGAAACTGATTTGGGGGAAGAAGACAGTGCACTTTCCCAGCCCAACCCAACCCAGGCGCGCTATTTATTTCACTATGCCGCTTACAGCTGTGCCCCCACCCTTCCTTCTCGTCTTCCCTCCTCTGTAATCCAATCTTTTCACATTCCCCGCTCCTCGCTCCCTCTCTCTCGTCCCCTCTGAGAAATCAAAGACCGCCGCCGCGTGGAGAGACTAGCGGCGCAATGGACGCCTACGAGGCCACCAAGGTGGTGTTCGCACGGGTCCAGGGGCTCGTCGACGCGGACCTCGCCTCCAAGATCATGGGCATGCTGCTCACCCAGGACAAGAGCGAGAAGGATATGATCCGCCTCGCCTTCGGCCCCGAGCACCTCCTCCAGTCCGTCGTCGCCGACCTCGCGGCCTGCAGCAAACCCCCCTCCCCACCCGCGCCAGCATGGAGGATGGCGCCGGGTGCGGCTGGAGGAGATGTCGAAGGCGGCCTCCCGTTCGCCGCCGCATCCGAAGCGTTCTACCCCGAGGAGGAGTACGGGTGCTGGTCTCCGGCGAGCGGCACTAACCACCGCCGGAGCTTCTCGCTGAGCGACGCCGAGGGCGGGTGGAAGCCGTGCCAGTACTTCGTCCGGGGGTTCTGCAAGAACGGCTCCGGCTGCCGCTTCCTGCACGGGCTGCCCGAGGACGTCGCCGAGCAGGAGATGGCGGTCATGCGCGCCAAGGCCCTCGCCGCCGCGCGGTCGCAGATGATGGCGCCCGCCTTCCCCTTCTCGCCGTCGCCGCCCAAAGGCCTCAGCTTCCTCCTACAACAGCAGCAGCAGCAGAGCGAGTCCCAAAGGTGGCACCTTTTAAATCCCCATAAGCTTCCATTTTCTCTTGTCATTCAGCCGCCTAGATTACTGATACTTGCTGCTTCAGGGCGGCGGACATGCTGTTCGCCGGAGGCGATGACATGCACAGGTTCTCCCACCGGTCGCCTCGCATGGACCGCGGCGACCTCGCCATCAACCACGGCGCGCGCCAGATCTACCTCACTTTCCCCGCCGACTCCACCTTCACCGAAGAGGACGTGTCCAGCTACTTCAGGTGCGCACACGCCGCCCTTGTTGCGTACTAAACCTCTCCCTTCTGCTCTAATGTCGACCGATCATTTGGTTGAGCGCGCAGCATGTACGGGCCGGTACAGGACGTGCGCATCCCGCACCAGCCGAAGCGCATGTTCGGCTTCGTCTCCTTCGTCTACCCGGAGACGGTGCGGCTCGTCCTCGCCAAGGGCAACCCACACTTCGTCTGCGACGCGCGCGTCCTCGTCAAGCCTTACAAGGAGAAGGGCAAGGTCCCCGACAGGTTCAGACATGGCGGCGGCGGCGGCCACTGCCTCTCTCCTCACCACCGCGAGTTCGCCTCCGTGGGCAGCGCGATGCCGCCTGCCGGTCTGCTCGACTCCAGGGACCCCTTCGACCTCCAGCAGCCGCAAATCGGTGAGCATTTGAACACTCCTATCTAATCATCAGTTATTTGCGCAAGGCGTTTGACGAGCTGGTGTTGCCATTGCCAGGGCAGAGAATGCTGTACGGGAGCATGGCCGGCCACGAGGCGGCGTTTCTGAGGAGGAGGCTGGAGGAGCAGCAGGAGGCGGCGGAGCTGCAGCATGCCATCGAGCTGCAAGGCCGCCGGCTCATGGGGCTGCAGTTTCTTGACCTCAAGAACAGGGGCCACCACCTCCTCGGCTCCCCCGTGGGCTCACCTTCCGACGGCAATGGCGGCTGCTTCAGTGGGAACGGCAATGGCGTCCATCTTGATGAGGCCATTAGCACCATCCAAGGTCCAGTTCTTGGAAAGCATTACATTTCGTTTTTTTTTCCAAATGCACATTTGGTTACCCGAGCGTTCAGAGCTCATCATGATCCATGCTTGCTTGTTGCAGATAACAGCAATCTGAGCAGTGGTCTTTTCATGGGTCCATATGCTGCTGCTTCTGTGATTTCTAAAGAAGGGAAGCAGGAGTATCAGGAGGAGGGTGGTGATGGCAATGGCAGTCCCAGGCAGGCAGTCAACTCTGGGGAAGAGGGGAGGAGGGAATCTGGTCCTGGGGCAGCAGCTGCATCCAATGTTGTTTGTGAATACCAAGAAAGGTAATAGTATATCTGTAATCCTTGGGTGGATGTTAGTATCAGATGGGGCCAACATGGATTTTCGAGCAGTGCTACACACACGACGCTTGCTAGCCGAGATGTGCACGACACTGCATCACAAACCATCCACTGGCAAGTCTGAGCAGCCGTAGGCGCTTGGATCAGCTATCGTGCATGCGTCGTTCAACAAAAAATCGTCCGTCAAGTAGTTCCGTTTTCACCACTTGGGTGGATGTCTGCTTCGGGATATTCGAAATGCATATTTTTTCCATTAGAAAACTTGAACATCTCGTATTTCTATAAACCATCCTGTAACATGCATCCTTGTGAAGTTTAGTCATATGCATTCTGTGCAACAACGATAATAGCTTTATGCAGTACACATATTATCATATTTAGGCATCAAAATCAAAAGGTTATCTGCATGTACTTAATACTTTCCAAAAAAGTATCACCAAGTTTTGAATTACAAAATAAAAAGTGCATTTTGTAGAAATACTGGAAATTCACCCTAGTGATGAAATGCATTGGTACAATGAGGCCACACACATTTCCCCCAGTAATTAAAACCTGCAGTAACTAGTGCAGTAACTGTTTCCTTTTCTTCATCTGTATATGTATATGTATATGCTAATCATATCATTCTCTTTTATCCTAACAAAAAATGTGCTTTCAAAAGTCATTGCAAAAAGGGCGGCGAGTTATAGGCTTTTGTGGTGCTAATCATAGGCTCTCTTGATTAGCATACTAATAGTCTAGTAATAGAAGGGAAGATAAGACTCGAAGAAGAGAAACTAGTCACCCCAGCTAGTGACAAGTATATTATTATGAACTGGTTAAACAGTCCTTTTGCCTTTGTTTGTGGGGGGCTCTACCATACTGTATTTCCATAATTGATTGATGTGTGTGCGTGTGTCTCTTGTTTTTGAATTGTAGTGGCATGGAGCACACCCACCACCTGCCTGGTAGCCCCTTTGCTTCTTCCCCCACCAAGGAGGCCTCCATTGCTGCTGCTGCTGCTGCTGAGCAGCTGACAGCTCACACTGGTGCCATGGGCAACAGTAGCAGCCCCCACCTGGTGGCCTCTTCTCTTTTCCCGCCTACAAAACCTCTCTACAGCTCCTGCTTCTCTCAAGTGCCTAGGTGATTATTATTTGAAAACATCACTCCAGTTGATTCACTTCCCTTCATGCTAATATCTGTTTTTAACCTGCATCAGGAATTAGTACATTTTTGTGAGAAAATTGTCAACAGCTATGTGAGAGATGTAAAATTGTTTTTCCTCTTCAGATTGTCGTCTGGGCAGGGAGCAATTGGGCTGTGAATAGAGCAAAGAAGAGGGGTGTCATCTGCTCCCTGCTGTGCCGGGAGTAAGTGTCAACAGCAACAATCACTGACTCAATCATGGTAGAAGGATGTATGTATGTAATAGTAAAATATTACCCTCCCTGATGATGGGCTTTTTTGTGTGCATGCAGGGGCTCGTGTGATGACTGACCCCATCAAGTGGTGGTAGGAAAAAGAAAAGGAAAGCGTTAACAGATTCTAGGAGGTGTATCTTTGTTGAGTTGAAGAGAGGGACAGCGGCAGCAACTCAACAGCAACAACAGCAACAGATTAAGAAAGGAAACAAGTCCTAGGTTGTCTTTAGCCCTAGGCATTTTAGTAGTTAGTAGTATATGGTAGCAGCATAAATAGTACCAGTCAGTCGTTTTAATTATTACCTAGTTCCTGCAAGAGTCGAGTCGAGCCGAGCCGAGCATAGCAAGGGGAAAGTGTGTGGAAAGTACTTTTTACTAGAAACCATCATGCATAACTGCATTGCTGCGTGTGTGTGCTCGGTCAGGTCAAGGTCAATCCTCTGTTTGTGTGGATCTCATCTCAGTCTGATGACAGAAGAACAAGTATACCGTCACTGCTTGGCTAGTCTTTGACTCCTGGCAGCAGTGGCCACTTTGTGACTAATGACTACCATGGATGTGTTGTGGACATCAAATTGGGTGTTTGTGAAAATAACCTCTCCTTTGCTTATCATTCGTTAGAAGAAGAGGATAGGACCGGTTCTTTTTTACCCCTGACGAGCGAGGGTGAATAAGTTGAAACATCTGGTTTGAAATAAAAAAACTCAAACAACCTCAGCAGAGAGGGAGGGGGAAGCAAAAGCCAGAGATGCAGGCGGAGGGAGGGGAAAGTGATGAGATGGGCGCTGCTGCTTTTGGTGGTGGGACCGGAGCTGGCCGGAGTCTCAGGGGCAGTCACGGGCGTGTGTGTCCTTTTGCCCATGCACCAGTCACTCGTCCATCCATCTCCCGCTGCTGCCTGCTGCTACATCTTTTCGCCGTCTTCTCCGTCCGTCCATGTACGCTTCGTTCTAGTCGACCTAGATGAACAGAGCCTATGCAGCTACTACTACTCTACTCTACCACTAGGTGACAAACAAATGTATTTTTACTGTAATCCTCCGTTTTACAGTAGTGAGTACTGCTGGTACTGTAGAGGTAGTTGTACGTTGCCGGAGAAAAGATCACCTGTTGGGTTTTGTCCGTGGAGCGTGGAGAGCGAATCCGATGGTGCGTGGGCTCAAGTTGACTGGGACCACTCGTCCGTCAATGGAGACCTGACGGGCTAACGGGGGACACGCGCACCCCCACGGCATGCATGTCAGTCTCATGCCATCCATCCCTTGCATCTATTTATTCTTATTCTTCAGGTGGTTGCAATATTTTCTTTGCAATGAGAAAGAGTTTATTCCATAGGATGAGGTTACAATCCAGAGGCACAAGGTCCTCAATACATGAAGGTCCATAATGCAACCATACATATGTACACAGACTCCTTATGGCTATAAAAAGCTAACCGATCTGCTACCATATTTTGTTTTTGTGAGTGACTAATCATCTGGCGAACAATCTCCTTATCAAACACGAGAGCCTTAATCTCAGTTGCAAGTTGTCCATATGCTGACGGTAACAGGTTGTCACTAAATGGAATGGATAACGCAACCATTGAGTCAGATTGCACAAGCATTGGTCTATCCGTATGTTGGATGGCTAGAGCCATACCTTGCATCAAAGTATGAATCTCCATTTTCACAGCATCATTATAGTGAAACAATACTCTGTATGCTGCAAAAATTATAGCACCATCCTCGCGGCCGCCGACGTATCACTTGGACAAAAAGACCCGTCCACTGATAGTGCAGCCCAGTTCTCTGGAGGTGGCGGCCACGGTTCCGCTGCTCTGGTTTGGTTGTAGTACTTGAGGTAGGAACCTAAGACCTTTTTGATCACCCCAAGAATATACGTTATGCTCTATTATTGCTTAGCCATGCTCGTAGACGGGGATTGGATCGTGATACACATGGAAGTTATGAGAGTTATTAATCTTGGATAACATTAAGGTGGCAACTTTAATACACATCTGGATGGATTGGTCGGGGCACTTGGAGAGTCCAGTGTTTGTCCATTTGGGAAATCGCGGAGTACCCGTGTGATTTTTCCTCGGTTCGCCACCCAGGCTCAAAGGGATCATATGATATTTCATGCTTAGAAACTTCCGTGTGCAGCCACAAGTCATTATGGGCTCTGGCATAGTTGAGTAAGTTGTATGAGCTCTCGAAGAGGTGGACTAGTACCCAAAATAGTGGGTTCATTGCTATGTAAAGTTTTGACCTCTCCAATCCCACTTTTACCAAATTTAGCATCAAGATCTAAAAACTCCGAATAATTGGGATGCCTTTTAACTAAAGTTGGCTCATCTCCAGTCCCATCATTATCAAGATTCATATTGCAAAACAAAGATTTAATAGGGGACACATCAATCACTTCTAGATCTTCATCATTATTATCATCGAAACTAGAAGAACACGCTTTTACAAAGCAATCTCTCTTAGCACGCATCCTAACAGTTCTTTCTTTGCACTCATCAATGGAAATTCTCATGGCTTTGAGAGACTCATTGATATCATGCTTAGGTGGAATAGATCTAAGTTTCAAAGAATCAACATCAAGAGAAATTCTATCCACGTTCCTAGCCAATTCATCAATCTTAGGCAATTTTTCTTCAAGCAAAGCATTGAAATTCTTTTGAGAGATCATAAATTCTTTAACACTAATCTCAAAATCAGAGGGCATCTTACTAAAATTTCCATAAGAGTTGTTGTAGGAATTACCATAATTATTAGAGGAATCACTAAGAAACGGCCTAGGATTAAAGTTTCCTCTATACGCGTTGTTACCAAAATTGTTCCTACCAACAAAATTCACATCCATAGATTCATTATTATATGATAATAATCCCAAGTGACTCAACAAATATAGCTACGCTTCCCGGCAACGGCGCCAGAAAAAGGTTTTTTAACCCACAAGTATAAGGGATCGCAACGGTTTTCGAGGGTAGAGTATTCAACCCGAATTTATAGATTCGACACAAGGGGAGCCAAAGAATATTTGAAGGTATTAGCAGCTGAGTTGTCAATTCAACCACACCTGGAGATAAATTATCTACAACAAAGTGATTAGTAGCACAATAATATGATAGTTTTGATGATAGCAGCAGTAGCAATAGTAACTGTAGCAGTGATAGCAGTGATATTGTAGCAGTAACGATAGCAGTAGCAGTAGTAACTTAGCAAGAACAATATAAGGTAAATTCGTAGGCATTGGATCGGTGACTCGCTGGATGATATTCATCATGAGACAGTTATAAACTAGGGCGATACGACACTAGCTCCAGTTCATAAATATAATGTAGGCATGTGTTCCGTAAATAGTCATTCGTGCTTATGGAAAGAACTTGCATGACATCTTTTGTCCTACCCTCCCGTGGCAGCGGGGTCCTATTGGAAACTAAGGGATATTAAGGCCTCCTTTTTATAGAGAACCGGACCAAAGCATTGGCACACGGTGAATACATGAACTCCTCAAACTACGATCATCACCGAGAGTGGTCCCAACTATTGTCACTCTGGGGTTGCCGGATCATAACACATAGTAGGTGACTATAACTTGAAAGATCGGATCTAGAACATGTATATAATGGTGATAACATAAACGGTTCAGATCTGAAATCATGGCACCTGGGCCCAAAGTGACAAGCATTAAGCATGGCAAAGTCATAGCAACATCAATCTTAGAACATAGTGGATGCTAGGGATTAGGCCCTAACAAAACTAACTCGATTATATGATGAATCTCATCCAACTCCTCACCGACCAGTGAGCCTACGAAGGAATTACTCACTCCCGTTGGGGAGCATCATGGAATTGGTGATGTAGATGTGTTGGTGATGACGAAGATCAAAGATCCCCCTCTCCGAAGCCCCAAACGGACTCCAGATCTAGCCTCCGATGAAGAACAAGAGACGGCGGTGGCTCCGTCTCGTGAAACGCGATAATTCTTTCTCCCTGATTTTTTTCTGGAATAATGTGATTTTATAGCATCCGTTTCAGGGTCAGCAGGGCCAGCAGGTGGGCAGCACCCACCTGGGCACGCCTGGGGGGCAGGCGCGCCCTGGTGGGTTCTGCCCACCTAGGTGCCCCCCTCAGGTACCTCTTGGCTCCAGAAATTCTCTTATTTGATATAAAAAATCTTCAAAAAGTTTCGTTCCATTCTGAGAACTTTTATTTCTGCACAAAAACAACATCATGGTAGTTCTGCAGAAAACAGTGTCGGTCCGGGGTTAGTTTCATTCAAATCATGCAAATTAGAGTCCAAAACAAGAGGAAAAGCGTTAGGAAAAGTAGATACGTTGGAGAAGTATTAGGAATCACAAACCTTAACACCAATATTCTTACTAAAGAATAATTACTCATCAACATGACTCACATATCATATCGTCATATCTCAAAACCATTACAAAAAACAAAGTTTATTCTATTATCTTCATGAAAGTTTTTATTATATCATCTTTGGATATCTATCACTTTGGGACCAATTTCATATGTTGCTTTTAATAAGCTCAAACAAATTTAAGTGAAGAACATGAGCATAATATTTCTTTCTCTCAAAATAATTTAAGTGAAGCAAGAGAGAATTTCTTCAAAATTTTACTAACTCCCAAATAAATCTATGTGAAGTATGAGATCATTTCTTCAAAAATAACAAAGCACATCGTGCTCAAAAAGATATAAGTGAAGCACTAGAGCAATTCCATAGCTCTAAAAATTTAAGTGAAACATAGGAGCAAGTATAGCATAATTTTTTGGATCTCTCAAAAAGGTGTGTCCAGCAAGGATTCAAGACTTAAAACACAAAGCAAAATAAGCAAAGACTCATATCATACAAGATGCTCCAAGCAAAACTCATAATATGTGACGAATAAAAACATAGTTCCAAGTAAAATACGAATGGTTGTTAGAAGAAAGAGGGGATGCCACTCGAAGGCATCCGCAAGCTTAGTTGCTTGCTACTTCTTGAATACTATCTTGGGGTGCCTCAGGCATCCCCAAGCTTAGCCTTTTGCAAATCCTTATTCCTTCATCCATCGTAATATCACCCAAAACTTGAAAACTTCAATCACACAAAACTCAACAAAACCTTTGTGTGACTCGTTAGTATAAGAAAGCAAACCACTACTATAAGTACTATTGCAAATCCATTCATATTTTATTTTTGCATTATATCTACTGTATTCCAACTTTTCTATGGCAAAAACTCTTCAAAGGAAAACCATAGAATCATCAAAAAAGCACACAACGCAAAGAAAACAGAATCTGTCAAAAACAGAACAGTTTGCAGCAATCTGGAAACTTCGAATACTTCTGTAACTCCAGAAATTCTGAAAAATTAGGACAACATGAAAAATTTGTTTATTAATCTTCTGCAAAAAGATTTAACTCAAAAGCACTCTTCTGTTAAAAATGGGAATTATTTTCATGAGCGCAAAAGTTTCTGTTTTTCAGCAAGATCAAATCAACTCGCACCCAAATCATCCCAAAGTCCTTGCTTGGCACAAACACTAATTTAAAACACAAAAACACATCTAATCAGAGTCATAATTGGGTATTTTATTGAAAACAACAAGAAAACCAAAAAGCAAAAAGATACAAGTTGGGTTGCCTCTCAACGAGCGCTATCATTTTACGCCCCTAGCTAGGCATAAGGCGAAGGATCTAAGTGTTGCCATTTTTGTCCTTGTATTCCTTGGGGGTATTTTTATCAGGGGGTTTTGCAAATAAAACATAAAACACATTATCCATGGAAACCTTAGCACTATCAAGTTGCTTATCATCATAACCCTTTTGATTTTCGGCAGCAATCCAAGAATAGTGTTGATTAATATCATTGAAAACTTGTTGGATCATGTCTAAAACAGGGACTTGCTTTTTAAGGTTCTCATCAAAGATTTGATTATTCCCAAGCAAATGTCTCAACGCATAATCACTATTATAAATAATTTCATCAATCACGGGTGTTTCATGATTCACACCATAAAAATCAAAGATTTCCTTAGCTTCCCGTATTATGTAGTCAAATTCATTCATGAGAACAAGAGTGGCTAACTTTTTAGCTTTAGGATTCTTTATAACGGGTAACTCATAGAACAACCTTTGCAAGGTAGGATGAGTATGAATAAACTTATTTTTAAGTTTCAGAGCTAGTGCCGAAATAGTTTCGGCATAAGATTTAGTCCTTTTAAGTATAGGAGCATCATCAAGACTTAATTTTCCAACACAATTGAAGAATTCTTGGATATGTTATTTTCCCATAAAATTCCCCTGCCACAAGACAAAAGTTTTGCCATCCAGATTATCCATACGCTCCATTTTAGGAGTTAGGCCATCATCTGTTTCTGCCATACCAAAATCACTCATGATTGCAAGCAAAAAGATAGATCTGACGAGAAAATGACGAACAAAAAAGAGGGCAAATAAAACAAGAATTTTTGTGAAGTGGGGGAGAGAAAAACGAGAGGCAAATGGAAAATAATGTAAATTGCAAGGAGATGAGGTTTGCGATTAGGAACCTTGTTGATGTTGATGATGTCTCGCCGGCAACGGCGCCAGAAATTGGCACAGAGCCGGGAGACTATCTTGACTTGATCCTCCCCGGCAACGGCGCCAGAAATTCCTTTTGATGTTTGCTTGAACTACGTCGGTATTTCCCCAAAGAGGAAGGGAAGATGCAACACAACAATAGTAGGTATTCCCTCAGTGATGAGACCAAGGTTATCAAACTAGTAGGAGAACCACGCAACACCACGTAAACAACTCCTGCACAAAAAGAACAAATACTTGCAACCCGACGTAAGAGAGGGGTTGTCAATCTCTCACTGGTCAAAAGATAGATAAAAACTATAGTAGATTGGATAAATAGATCTCATGGGAACGCGAGATAAAATAAATTACTAAAACTTGCAGCATGATATTTTTGTATTTTTGGTTTAATAGAACTTGTCATGCACTTAACACGATAGATGCCCTAACAAGAGGACTTAGGTCTGGAGCCATCACCGCTAGGTTAGCTTAAAGGGGTTAAACGGGATAAAGGACACAGAGAGTTTTTACCCAGGTTCGGACCCTCTCAATGAGGTAAAAGTTACTCTTGCTTTAGGTTGTATTGCTTGGGTTTCGATTACTAGGGAGCGAATACGCTTGACCTAGTTCTTTACTTGTTGTTTCTTGTCCTAACCCGCCGCCGGGTCACCCCCTTATATACACAGGTTGATGCCCGACGGCTTACAGAGTCCCGGCTGGCTCATACACAACGTGTCCAGCTCAGTGACTAATTAAACTTGCCTTACAATACAAGTTACACATATGGCGGTTTATCCTCTTGGGCCTCAAGTCGCCTCTGGATCTTGGGCCTTCAATAGGCTTGCTTCATAACCCGCCATCTTCATCCTTGAATCGCCAACGATATGACTCGGCCCCTCCTGGGCGGGTCATACCCAATAGTTATATCCCAAACATTAGGCCCCAGTGTGGCACCCCGGCTCAGAGAAACTGGAATGCCCCATATTCCAGCCCAGAGAGCGAGGAGAAGTCTTTGGAATACGGCACTGCTTGACATAGAACAAATCAGCTCTTATTACAAGAATAAATACAAAGGTCTGGTGTTACAAAGTTTCACATCAGCACGGTGACACTACGCCCGCGGTACTACACTTGCTCTATGCTAGCAGCGGAACAACTCAAAGCAACGGAACAACGATGAAGGTAGTGAACTCCACTCCGCAGGGAGTTTGGCTGGGACACGATCTAGCTCGCACGAATGGAAACCACGACAAGCAATCAAGCAATCACGGCATCACCTGCAATCTGGCATGACACGCCAGGTCAGTACATTGAATGTATTTGCAAGCTCACAACAACAAAAGCATCAAGGCAAGACAACAACATAGCATTAAGCATGTTAATTAAATTAATAGCTACCCTAATACAGCAGCAACTACTAAGCATGATATGAAGCTACTACAATACTGATAAATTACCATCTCAGATCTCCATAACCATATCTCTCTTGGCTAACCGACCAACCAATATACCATCTCGATCACCTCGTGATCAAAACCAAACGGTGATCTTTTCGGTGATCACTACCATGACCAACACTTGGTCTCAAACTGTGATCTTTACGGTGATCACTACCACGACCAACACTTGGTCTCAAACTGTGATCCTTACGGCGATCACTACCACGACCAACACTTGATCTCAAACTGTGATCCTTACGGCGATCACTACCACGACCAACACTTGGTCTCAAACTATGATCCTTACGGCGATCACTACCACGACCAACACTTGGTCTCAAACTGTGGTCCTTACGGCGATCACTACCACGACCAACACTTGGTCTCAAACTATCCACATATAAATTACCTATTAGTCATTCCGTCATGTGAGTGTTGATCGAACGGTGTGACCTAGTACGAACCCATGCCCATGACCAAGGACGCGGCTATCGATAGATTAAAATTCACACTCTGCGGAGGTAGCGCACTTTACCCACACCACAGACCCATGGCCTCGCACTCCCATTCGGGTGGACCAACGACGTTCTGACAAAACCGATCTACTGCCATGACACTCTCCCGGCCACTCCGACTCACTCCCCTCTGGGCTAAATATGGGTGGCCCCGTGTATACCAAAGACGCAACAACCACCGTCGTGGCCAAAACATAAACGATCCCACACGGGGACCCGCGTGCAAAATCCAACTACGGGCACACAAGGCTTATGTCTGCCTACCTGATCAGGGTAGCACGTGCCCATAACCTTCCCTCATTGGATGCACCAGCAAGAGGCACGACAATAGGATCGCATTAGGGCCGTCCCATACCGGCAAATGTGGTTGCACTGGAAAAGCCCGGTTCGGCGGCACCTGACCAACTTAATGACGGAATTTAATCCCAAAAATATAATTGTGCTAACTGATACTCCGATATCAACTATTAGACTATAATCCAAGTCATAGCAATATCCAACAAATAATCCAAGCATAATATCATCATCTCAAAATACTCCAAGGGTAGCACAACACTATTATAATGATGAATCTGACAACAGTAATACTGTTGGAAATATGCCCTAGAGGCAATAATAAAAGGATTATTATTATATTTCCTTGTTCATGATAATTGTCTTTATTCATGCTATAATTGTATTATTCGGAAATCGTAATACACGTGTGAATACATAGACCATAATATGTCCCTAGTAAGCCTCTAGTTGACTAGCTCGTTGATCAACAGATAGTCATGGTTTCCTGACTATGGACATTAGATGTCGTTGATAGCAGGATCACATCATTAGGAGAATGATGTGATGGACAAGACCCAATCCTAAGCATAGCACAAGATCGTGTAGTTCGTTTTGCTAGAGCTTTTCCAATGTCAAGTATCTCTTCCTTAGACCATGAGATCATGTAACTCCCGGACACCGTAGGAGTGCTTTGGGTGTACCAAACGTCACAACGTAACTAGGTGACTATAAAGGTGCACTACAGGTATCTCCGAAAGTGTCTGTTGGGTTGACACGGATCGAGACTGGGATTTGTCACTCCGTATAACGGAGAGGTATCACTGGGCCCACTCGGTAGTGCATCATCATAATGAGCTCAAAGTGACCAAGTGTCTGGTCACGGGATCATGCATTACGGTACGAGTAAAGTGACTTGCCGGTAACGAGATTGAACAAGGTATTGGGATACCGACGATCGAATCTCGGGCAAGTAACATACCGTCTGACAAAGGGAATAGTATACGGGGTTGCTTGAATCCTCGACATCGTGGTTCATCCGATGAGATCATCGAGGAGTATGTGGGAGCCAACATGGGTATCCAGATCCCGCTGTTGGCTATTGACCGGAGAGCCGTCTCGGTCATGTCTACATGTCTCCCGAACCCGTAGGGTCTACACACTTAAGGTTCGGTGACGCTAGGGTTGTATGAATATGAGTATGGAGCAAACCGAATGTTGTTCGGAGTCTCGGATGAGATCCCGGACGTCACGAGGAGTTTCGGAATGGTCCGGAGGTAAATAATTATATATAGGAAGTGCTGTTTCGGCCATCAGGAAAGTTTTGGGGTCACCTGGTATTGTACCGGGACCACCGGAAGGGTCCCGGGGGTCCACCGGGTGGGGCCACCTATCCCAGAGGGCCCCGTGGGCTGAAGTGGGAGGGGAACCAGCCCCTAGTGGGCTGGTGCGCCCCCTCTTGGGTCCCCCTGCGCCTAGGGTTGGAAACCCTAGGTGGGGGGGGGGGGCGCACCACTTGCCTTGGGGGGCACTCCACCCCCCTGGCCGCCGCCCCCTTGGGAGATTGCATCTCCTAGGGCCGCCCCCCCTGGGGGCCTATATAAAGGAGGGCAGGGGGAGGGCAACCGCACCCCAAGTCTTGGCGCCTCCCTCCCCTTGCTACACCTCGTCCTCCTCCCGTAGTAGCTCTGTGAAGCCCTACCGGAGTTCCGCTGCATCCACCACCACGCCGTCGTGCTGCTGGATCATCATCAACCTCTCCTTCCCCCTTGCAGGATCAAGAAGGAGGAGACGTCATCCGCTCCATACGTGTGTTGAACGCGGAGGTGCTGTCCGTTCGGCACTTGGTCATCGGTGATTTGAATCACGGCGAGTACGACTCCATCATCACCGTTCTCTTGAACGCTTCCGCACGCGATCTACAAGTGGTATGTAGATGCAATCTCTCTCCCATGACTCGTTTCTTAGATGAACTCATAGATGGATCTTGGTGAAACCGTAGGAAAAATTTTAATTTTCTGCAACGTTCTCCAACAGTGGCATCATGAGCTAGGTCTATGCGTAGTTCTCTATTGCACGAGTAGAACACAAATTTGTTGTGGGCGTAGATCTTGTCAACTTGCTTGCCGCTACTAGTCTTTTCTTGCTTCAGCGGTATTGTGGGATGAAGCGGCCCAGACCGACCTTACACGTACGCTTACGTGAGACAGGTTCCACCGACTGACATGCACTAGTTGCATAAGGTGGCTAGCGGGTGTCTGTCTCTCCTACTTTAGTTGGAGCGGATTCGATGAAAAGGGTCCTTATGAAGGGTAAATAGAAGTTGACAAAATCACGTTGTGGTTATTCGTAGGTAAGAAAACGTTCTTGCTAGAACCCAATTGCAGCCACGTAAAAGATGAAACAACAATTAGAGGACGTCTAACTTGTTTTTGCAGCAATTGTCATGTGATGTGATATGGCCAGAAGTTGTGATGAATGATGAATGATATATTGTGATGTATGAGATCATGTTCTTGTAATAGGAATCACGACTTGCATGTCGATGAGTATGACAACCGGCAGGAGCCATAGGAGTTGTCTTTATTTTTTGTATGACCTGCGTGTCATTGAAGAACGCCATGTAAATTACTTTACTTTATTGCTAAACGCGTTAGCCATAGAAGTAGAAGTAGTCGTTGGCGTGACAACTTCATGAAGACACAATGATGGAGATCATGATGATGGAGATCATGGTGTCATGCTGGTGACGAAGATGATCATGGAGCCCCGAAGATGGAGATCAAAGGAGCTATATGATATTGGCCATATCATGTCACTACTATATAATTGCATGTGATGTTTATTATGTTTTATGCATCTTGTTTACTTAGAACGGCAGTAGTAAATAAGATGATACCTTATAATAATTTCAAGAAAGTGTTTCCCCTAACTGTGCACCGTTGCTAAAGTTCGTCGTTTCGAAGCACCACGTGATGATCGGGTGTGATAGATCCTTACGTTCACATACAACGGGTGTAAGACAGATTTACACATGCAGAACACTTAGGGTTAACTTGACGAGCCTAGCATGTACAGACATGGCCTCGGAACACAGAGACCGAAAGGTCGAACATGAGTCGTATGGAAGATACGATCAACATGGAGATGTTCACCGATGATGACTAGTCCGTCTCACGTGATGATCGGACACGGCCTAGTCGACTCGGATCGTGTAACACTTAGATGACTAGAGGGATGTCTAATCTGAGTGGGAGTTCATTAAATAATTTGATTAGATGAACTTAGTCTAATTTTTTTGCAAAAATATGTCTTGTAGATCAAATGGCCAACGCTCATGTCAACATGAACTTCAACGCGTTCCTAGAGAAAACCAAGCTGAAAGATGATGGCAGCAACTATTCGGACTGGGTCCGGAACCTGAGGATCATCCTCATAGCAGCCAAGAAAGCATATGTCCTAGATGAACTGCTAGGTGAAGCACCCATCCCAGAGAACCGAGATGTTATGAACGCTTGGCAGTCACGTGCTGATGATTACTCCCTCGTTCAGTGCGGCATGCTTTACAGCTTAGAACCGGGGCTCCAAAAGCGTTTTGAGAAATACGGAGCATATGAGATGTTCGAGGAGCTGAAAATGGTTTTTCAAGCTCATGCCCGGGTCGAGAGATATGAAGTCTCCGACAAGTTCTATAGTTGTAGGATGGAGGAAAACAGTTCTGTCAGTGAGCACATACTCAAAATGTGTGGGTTGCACAACCGCCTGTCCCAGCTGGAGATCAACCTCCCGGACGAGGCGGTCATTGACAGAATCCTTCAGTCGCTCCCACCGAGCTACAAGAGCTTTGTGTTGAACTACAATATGCAGGGGATGGTGAAGACCATTCCTGAAGTATTTTCAATGCTGAAGTCAGCAGAGGTTGAAATCAAGAAAGAACATCAAGTGTTGATGGTCAATAAGACCAGTAAGTTCAAGAAGGGCAAGGGTAAGAAGAACTTCAAGAAGGACGGCAAAGATGTTGCCGCGCCCGGTAAGCCAGTTGCCGGGAAGAAGTCAAAGAATGGACCCAAGCCTGAGACTGAGTGCTTTTATTGCAAAGGGAAGGGTCACTGGAAGCGGAGCTGCCCCAAATACTTAGCGGACAAGAAGGCCGGCAACACTAAAGGTATATTTGATATACATGTAATTGATGTGTACCTTACCAGTACTCGTAGTAACTCCTGGGTATTTGATACCGGTGCCGTTGCTCACATTTGTAACTCACAGCAGGAGCTGCAGAATAAGCGGAGACTGGAGAAGGACGAGGTGACGATGCGCGTCGGGAATGGTTCCAAGGTCGATGTGATCGCCGTCGGCACGCTACCTCTACATTTACCTACGGGATTAGTTTTAAACCTCAATAATTGTTATTTAGTGCCAAGTTTGAGCATGAACATTGTATCTGGATCTCGTTTGATACGAGATGGCTACTCATTTAAATCCGAGAATAATGGTTGTTCTATTTATATGAGAGATATGTTTTATGGTCATGCCCCGATGGTCAATGGTTTATTCTTAATGAATCTCGAACGTAATATTACACATATTCATAGTGTGAATACCAAAAGATGTAAAGTTGATAATGATAGTCGCACATACTTGTGGCACTGCCGCCTTGGTCACATTGGTGTCAAGCGCATGAAGAAGCTCCATGCTGATGGACTTTTAGAGTCTCTAGATTATGAATCATTTGACACATGCGAACCATGCCTCATGGGCAAAAATGACCAAGACTCCATTCTCCGGAACAATGGAGCGAGCAACCAACTTGTTGGAAATCATACATACCGATGTGTGCGGTCTAATGAGCATTGAGGCTCGCGGAGGATATCGTTATGTTCTCACTCTCACTGATGACTTGAGTAGATATGGGTATGTCTACTTAATGAAACACAAGTCTGAAACCTTTGAAAAGTTCAAGGAATTTCAGAATGAGGTAGAGAATCAACGTGACCGAAAGATAAAGTTCCTACGATCAGATCGTGGAGAAGAATACTTAAGTCACGAATTTGGTACACACTTAAGGAAATGTGGAATCGTTTCACAACTCACGCCGCCTGGAACACCTCAGCGTAAAGGTGTGTCCAAATGTCGTAATCGCACTCTATTGGATATGGTGCGGTCTATGATGTCTCTTACCGATTTATCGCTATCATTTTGGGGATACGCTCTAGAGACAGCTACATTCACTTTAAATAGGGCACCTTCTAAATCCGTTGAGACGACACCGTATGAATTATGGTTTGGGAAGAAACCTAAGCTGTCGTTTCTAAAAGTTTGGGGATGCGATGCTTATGTCAAGAAATGACAACCTGAAAAGCTCGAACCCAAGTCGGAAAAATACGTCTTCGTAGGATACCCTAAGGAAACCATTGGGTATACCTTCTACTTAAGATCCAAGGGCAAGACCTTTGTTGCCAAGAACGGTTCCTTTCTGGAAAAAGAGTTTCTCTCGAAAGAAGTAAGTGGGAGGAAAGTAGAACTCGATGAAGTACTACCTCTTGAACCGGAAAGTAGTACAGCTCAGGAAAATGTTCCTGTGGTGCCTACACCAACTGGAGAGGAAATTAATGATGATGATCAAGGTACTTCGGATCGAGTTGCTACAGAACCTCGTAGGTCCACAAGGACACGTTCCACACCAGAGTGGTATGGCAACCCTGTCCTGGAAATCATGCTGTTAGACAACGGTGAACCTTCAAACTATGAGGAAGCGATGGCGGGCCTAGATTCCAACAAATGGCTTGAAGCCATGCAATCCGAGATAGAATCCATGTATGAAAACAAAGTATGGACTTTGACTGACTTGCCCGATGATCGGCGAGCGATAGAAAACAAATGGATCTTTAAGAAGAAGACGGACGCGGATGGTAATATTACCGTCTATAAAGCTCGACTTGTCGCTAAGGGTTATCGACAAGTTCAAGGGGTTGACTACGATGAGACATTCTCTCCCATAGCAAAGCTGAAGTCCGTCCGAATCATGTTAGCAATTGCCGCATACTATGATTATGAGATATGGCAGATGGACGTCAGAACGGCATTCCTTAACGGGCATCTTAAGGAAGAACTGTATATGATGCAGCCGGAGGGTTTTGTCGATCCTAAGAATGCTAACAAAGTATGCAAGCTCCAGCGATCCATTTATGGGCTGGTGCAAGCATCTCGGAGTTGGAACATTCGCTTTGATGAGATGATCAAAGCATTTGGGTTTATGCAGACTTATGGAGAAGCCTGCGTTTACAAGAAAGTGAGTGGGAGCTCTGTAGCATTTCTCATATTATATGTAGATGACATACTTTTGATGGGAAATGATATAGAACTTTTGGACAGTATTAAGGCCTACTTGAATAAGTGTTTTTCAATGAAGGACCTTGGAGAAGCAGCTTACATATTAGGCATCAAGATCTATAGGGATAGATCAAGACGCCTCATAGGTCTTTCACAAAGCACATACCTTGATAAGATTTTGAAGAAGTTCAAAATGGATCAGTCCAAGAAGGGGTTCTTGCATGTATTGCAAGGTGTGAGATTGAGCTCGGCTCAATGCCCGACCACGGCAAAAGATAAAGAAGAGATGAGTGTCATCCCCTATGCTTCAGCCATAGGATCTATTATGTATGCCATGCTGTGTACTAGACCTGATGTAAACCTTGCCGTAAGTTTGGTAGGAAGGTACCAAAGTAATCCTGGCAAGGAACACTGGACAGCGGTCAAGAATATCCTGAAGTACCTGAAAAGGACAAAGGACACGTTTCTCGTTTATGGAGGTGACGAAGAGCTCGCCATAAAGGGTTACGTCGACGCTAGCTTTGACACAGATCTGGATGACTCTAAGTCACAAACCGGATACGTGTATATGTTGAATGGTGGAGCAGTAAGCTGGTGCAGCTCCAAGCAGAGCGTCGTGGCGGGATCTACATGTGAAGCGGAGTACATGGCAGCCTCGGAGGCAGCGCATGAAGCAATATGGCTGAAGGAGTTCATCACCGACCTAGGAATCATACCCAATGCGTCGGGGCCGATCAAACTCTTCTGTGACAACACTGGAGCTATTGCCCTTGCCAAGGAGCCCAGGTTTCACAAGAAGACCAGGCACATCAAGCATCGTTTCAACTCCATCCGTGAAAATGTTCAAGATGGAGACATAGATATTTGCAAAGTACATACGGATCTGAATGTCGCAGATCCGTTGACTAAACCTCTCTCGCGAGCAAAACATGATCAACACCAGAACTCTATGGGTGTTCGATTCATCACAATGTAACTAGATTATTGACTCTAGTGCAAGTGGGAGACTGTTGGAAATATGCCCTAGAGGCAATAATAAAAGGATTATTATTATATTTCCTTGTTCATGATAATTGTCTTTATTCATGCTATAATTGTATTATCCGGAAATCGTAATACACGTGTGAATACATAGACCATAATATGTCCCTAGTAAGCCTCTAGTTGACTAGCTCATTGATCAACAGATAGTCATGGTTTCCTGACTATGGACATTAGATGTCGTTGATAGCGGGATCACATCATTAGGAGAATGATGTGATGGACAAGACCCAATCCTAAGCATAGCACAAGATCGTGTAGTTCGTTTTGCTAGAGCTTTTCCAATGTCAAGTATCTCTTCCTTAGACCATGAGATCGTGTAACTCTTGGATACTGTAGCAGTGCTTTGGGTGTACCAAACGTCACAACGTAACTGGGTGACTATAAAGGTGCACTACAGGTATCTTCGAAAGTGTCTGTTGGGTTGACACAGATCGAGACTGGGATTTGTCACTCTGTATAACGGAGAGGTATCACTGGGCCCACTCGGTAGTGCATCATCATAATGAGCTCAAAGTGACCAAGTGTCTGGTCACGGGATCATGCATTACGGTACGAGTAAAGTGACTTGCCGGTAACGAGATTGAACAAGGTATTGGGATACCGACGATCGAATCTCGGGCAAGTAACATACCGTCTGACAAAGGGAATAGTATACGGGGTTGCTTGAATCCTCGACATCGTGGTTCATCCGATGAGATCATCGAGGAGTATGTGGGAGCCAACATGGGTATCCAGATCCCGCTGTTGGCTATTGACCGGAGAGCCGTCTCGGTCATGTCTACATGTCTCCCGAACCCGTAGGGTCTACACACTTAAGGTTCGGTGACGCTAGGGTTGTATGAATATGAGTATGCAGCAAACCGAATGTTGTTCGGAGTCCTGGATGAGATCTCGTAGGTCACAAGGAGTTTCGGAATGGTCCGGAGGTAAAGAATTATATATAGGAAGTGCTGTTTCGGCCATCGGGAAAGTTTCGGGGTCACCCGTTATTGTACCGGGACCACCGGAAGGGTCCCGGGGGTCCACCGGGTGGGGCCACCTATCCCGGAGGGCCCCGTGGGCTGAAGTGGGAGGGGAACCAGCCCCTAGTGGGCTGGTGCACCCCCCCTTGGCCCCCCTGCGCCTAGGGTTGGAAACCCTAGGTGTGTGTGTGTGTGGGGGGGGGGGGCACCACTTGCCTTGGGGGGCACTCCACCCCCTTGGCCGCCGCCCCCTTGGGAGATTGCATCTCCCAGGGCCGGCGCCCCCCTGGGGGCCTATATAAAGGAGGGCAGGGGGAGGGCAGCCGCACCCCAAGTCTTGGCGCCTCCCTCCCCCTGCTACACCTCGTCCTCCTCCCGCAGTAGCTTGGCGAAGCCCTGCCGGAGTTCCGCTGCATCCACCACCATGCCATCCTGCTGCTGGATCATCATCAACCTCTCCTTCCCCCTTGCTGGATCAAGAAGGAGGAGACGTCATCCGCTCCGTACGTGTGTTGAACGCGGAGGTGCTGTCCGTTTGGCACTTGGTCATCGATGATTTGAATCACGGCGAGTACGACTCCATCATCACCGTTCTCTTTAACGCTTCCGCACGTGATCTACAAGTGGTATGTAGATGCAATCTCTCTCCCATGACTCGTTGCTTAGATGAACTCATAGATGGATCTTGGTGAAACCGTAGGAAAATTTTTAATTTTCTGCTACGTTCTCCAACAAATACTACTACTCCAATATGCAAGAACAAGCTATCCAACTACGATCCACATGTAAACATCATCTCCAAAAATAATACTCCAAGCAACAGAACATCAACTAGCATCATGAAAATAATCATACTAACCACTAATAATCCAAAGGTAGCATGACATCCAAAGTAATATGCCAAAATATACTAACAGATATCATCATGAAAGTAATCATAATACCAGCCACTAATACTCCAATGACAGCATGATTACTCAACTACAACCATAACTCCTAATAATCCAAACAATAGCATGGCAACAACAAGATAAAAAATAATACTCCGAGAAAATGCTATGCACAGAGTCATGTAGCTAAAGCAATATTTTAAACAAGTTAAAATAGATTAAACCATGTCACTGCATTACAGTGATGCAAATGGAGGGTGTGGCTTTCCTGGGGTGGAAGAAATCACCGGAAGAAAGTGCAAGAAGCTCGCGGAAAGAATTGCCGGAAATCATTCTCTCTTGAAGGGGGCTGATTAAGGGCAGGGGAAAAATGGTCATCTTTAGAATGTTAACACATGGTGGAAGTGTGACCAACAGAACGAGCTCGACGAAACCAAGAAGTAGGCTTTGGAATCACCTCATTTGGAGTTACGGATAAAAAGTTATGAGGTGTTTTCTGCCAGGGACCTATCTGCAAGAAAACTATTTTCAAACATGGGCCTGGACAGAAAAACTGAAAGCGTATTCTGGGAACTATGCTTCCACTTATCCACGTCAGCGTCAGCCGGGTCAACAGCTGAGGGGCTGACCATCGGGACCCGCGGGGCCCATCAGCCAGCTGGAGGGGGGGGGGTCGTCGTCGTCTTCCTCCTTGCTGCTCCCCCGTGCAGGACAGAAGAGGCAGGGGAGGGGCCGAGCTGCCGGCGACGTGGCGGCCGGCTCAGGACACCTCCGATCGAGCAGCAACCACCGGCGGTTGCGTCTTGGCCTCCCGCATCCATCCCAGAGGCTAGCAGGCATCAGGGAGGTCCGAGGTCGCGGTGTCACGTGGCGACACGAGGAGACAGGGGAGAACGGGCGATGATGGCGCTGGCTGATCTGGCGGGCTCCGGCTGATCTGAGGACACTAGCGGGACTAGAGAACCACGCCGTGTCCAGTGAGAGGAAGAACCGCTGCCGGGGAGGAGCAGAACGGAGGGGAGGCCGCAGCGATGGAAGACTAGAGAGAGCTTCGGGCGGCGGGGGCTCTCGGCGATGCAGGCTACTTCGGCAAGGGGCAAGGGGGTGGGGCGGCTGAGTGGAATGAGGGGAAGCCAGCGGAGGGCTTGGGAGGAGGAGAGGGGGCTTGCGGTGGCCGGAACGGAGATGAACTCCGGTGGTGGCCGCGGTGGCCGAAGAAGAAAACGGCGAGATTGGGCGACTCCGGTGGTCGAGGAGGCTTGGGGAGAGTCTGGTGAGGTGCGGAGGGGTTCGGCGTCCTTATATAGGCATGGGGGAGAGCTCTAGAGCTCATGAGCGAGCTCCCGACCGAGCTTTAATGACGGGCAGAGGCTGGACGCGGCACGGGCATGGCGCTAGCGGCACATTTAAAGCGAATGACGACGAAGAGCAACGCAGGGCGATGCAGTCAATCACGGGCGAGCTCCAGGACATGAATGGAGGTCGAGACGAGGAGGGAGGAGATGAGCATAGTGGCGGGAAGAAGCCAGAGCACGTGATTTGCATGACATCAGCGTGATCACCACCGACACTGGAACAAATGGCTGGTTTTGGTGTGGACGACCATGTCTAGTGGAATGACCCTAGTGACCTTAGTATAAATGAGGAAACAAATTGTTCCAGGGGTAAAGAAGTGATTTGCACTTAGCTCCAAAGTAAATCAGTAAGAAGGTGTTTGTAACTTGCTGTGGTGACACCAGCTTGGTAACGTGGTAAAACGTTTGTCTGGGAGGTTTAGCTATGGAGGGACTATGATCTTGGAGGTTTTGAGGGGAAATGGACCAAGTTTTACTGCTGTTGCTTCACAACTGACCAAAATGGTCCAGAGACTTGAGCATGATGATGCACTCACATGGAGTATCAACTTGAGCTCAAATTGGGCAAGGATTGATTATTTGGACATATGAAGATGCTGTAAAAAGCTCATGCCAAATGGACAAGCCAAAATGGCACTTGCTTCACAAACATCATTTCTGTCCAGAAACTTGGAATATATTTGGTGATCAAATGGATCAATGAAATGATGCCAAATTGGGTAGAGAGATGTTTTATGGGTATAAAAATGATCTGGTAATTTATCAGGATTTTTGAAGCAATATAAAATGCACTTGCTTCACAACCTAAAAATATTGCCAGAATCAAAGATTTGCTTCTGTGCTCACATAGATAATTGGATGGGTCTGCAAATGGGTGGAGGGGGTTAATATGAGCACATTAAGGAGTGTGTGAAAGTTCAACTCATTTGGATACTCCTAGCTAGTACTTCCTTCACAAAGCCTTCTGTCTGATAGAAACTTTGAAAATTCACTGAGGAAGATTGCCTATGAAAATAAAGTTTAACTTGTGTATGAGGCAATTATTTGGACATATAAACATGCCCAAAAAGGTTGGGATCCACTAGGAAAATATAAGTGACACTTCCTTCACAAAGTGCCATTCAGGGCAGAATAGAAAAAGAAATATTGGGGAATTATTTTTGAACTGTACAAGGAAATGTTTGGGCATATTTGAGCTATATATGACCCAAAGGAATTATGAGGATTATTTGGGGATTTTTGGATGGACAGAAATATAGGTTGCTTCACAACCTAGGGCAGATAGGGTTATTCCTTTAATGAAAAAGGAATTTTCCCTAGAAAAAGAATTTTAGGGTTTGGTCAAGGAGTGAAGTGACATGATCTTGGAAAAGTTTTGAGAATGATGGGCCACTTGGGAGGGGGGAATGAGGATGATTTCCCAGGTGGCAAGGCCACAGAACCACTCCAAAAAGAAAAACAGAGCAAAAACCAAATAAATCAGAAGAAAAAGAAAAGTGCCAAAATCCAGGCTGTTACACCTAGGTTGATTTGAACTTGTTCATATCAATCTTCAGTACTTGACTTAGCAGAATCTTTCATTGTCAACTCTATGAATTTGTGGTAACCCTGAAGGAAATATGCCCAAGAGGCAATAATAAAGTTATTATTTATTTCCTTATTTTATGATAAATGTTTATTATTCATGCTAGAATTGTATTAACCGGAATCATAATACATGTGTGAATACATAGACAAACATAGTGTCACTAGTATGCCTCTACTTGACTAGCTCGTTAATCAAAGATGGTTAAGTTTCCTAACCATAGACGTGAGTTGTCATTTGATTGACGGGATCACATCTTTAGGAGAATGATGTGATTGACTTGACCCATTCCGTTAGCTTAGCACTTGATCGTTTAGTATGTTGCTATTGCTTTCTTCATGACTTATACATGTTCCTACAACTATGAGATTATGCAACCCCCGTTTATCGGAGGAACACTTTGTGTGCTACCAAATGTCACAACTTAACTGGGTGATTATAAAGAAGCTCTACAGGTGTCTCCAAAGGTACATGTTGAGTTGGCGTATTTCGAGATTAGGTTTTGTCATTCCGATTGTCGGAGAGGTATCTCTGGGCCCTCTCGGTAATGCACATCACTATAAGCCTTGCAAGCAATGTAGCTAATGAGTTAGTTGCGGGATGATGCATTACATAACGAGTAAAGAGACTTGCCGGTAACGAGATTGAACTAGGTATTGAGATACCGACGATCGAATCTCGGGCAAGTAACATACCGATGACAAAGGGAACAACGTATGTTGTTATGCGGTTTGACCGATAAAGATCTTCGTAGAATATGTGGGAGCCAATATGAGCATCCAGGTTCCGCTATTGGTTATTGACCGGAAATGTGTCTCGGTCATGTCTACATAGTTCTCGAACCCGTAGGGTCCACACGCTTAAAGTTTGATGACGGTTATATTATGAGTTTATGTGTTTTGATATACCAAAGGAGTTCGGAGTCCCGGATGAGATCGGGGACATGACGAGGAGTCTCGAAATGGTCGAGAGATAAAGATTGATATATTGGACGACTATATTCAGACATCGGAAAGGTTCCGAGTGATTCGGGTATTTTTCGGAGTACCGAAGAGTTATGGGAATTCGTATTGGGCCTTAATGGGTCATACGGGAAAGGAGAGAAAGGCCCCAAAGGGTGGCCGCACCCCTCCCCATGGACTAGTCCGAATTGGACTAGGGAGGGGGGGCGCCCCCTTCCTTCCTTCTCCTTCTCCCTTCCCTTCTTCCACTCCAACAAGGAAAGGAGGAGTCCTACTAACGGTGGGAATAGGACTCCCCCGTGGCGCGCCCTCCTCCTAGGCCGGCCGCCTCCCCCCTTGCTCCTTTATATACGGGGGCAGGGAGGCACCTCTAGAGACAATAATTGATCCTTGAGATCTATTAGCCGTGTGCGGTGCCCCCCTCCACCATATTCCACCTCGATAATATCGTAGCGGTGCTTAGGAGAAGCCTACATCGGTAGAACATCATCATCATCACCACACCGTCGTGCTGATGTAACTCTCGCTCAAAGCTCAGCTGGATCGGAGTTCGAGGGACGTCATTGAGCTGAACGTGTGCTGAACTCAGAGGTGCCGTGCGTTCGGTACTTGATCGGTCGGATCGTGAAGACGTACAACTACATCAACCGCGTTGTGCTAAGCTTCCGCTTACGGTCTACGAGGGTACGTGGACATACTCTTCCACCTCGTTGCTATGCATCACCATGATCCTGTGTGTGCGTAGGAAAATTTTGAAATTACTACATTCCCCAACAGTGGCATCCGAGCCAGGTTTTATGCGTAGATGTTATATGCACGAGTAGAGCACAAGTGAGTTGTGGGCGATACAAGTCATACTGCTTACCAGCATGTCATACTTTGGTTTGGCGGTATTGTTGGATGAAGTAGCCCAAACCGACATTACGCGTACGCTTACGCGAGACTGGTTCTACCGATGCGCTTTGCACATAGGTGGCTGGCGGGTGTCAGTTTCTCCAACTTTAGTTGAACCGAGTGTGGCTACGCCCGGTCCTTGAGAAGGTTAAAACAACACAAACTTGACGAACTATCGTTGTGGTTTTGATGCGTAGGTAAGAACGGTTCTTGCTCAGCCCGTAGCAGCCACGCAAAACTTGCAACAACAAAGTAGAGGACGTCTAACTTGTTTTTGCAGGGCATGTTGTGATGTGATATGGTCAAGACGTGATGCTATATTTTGTTCTATGAGATGATCATGTTTTGGGACCAAGTTATCGGCAAGTGGCAGGATCCATATGGTTGTCGCTTTATTGTAGGCAATGCAATCACCCTGTAATTGCTTTACTTTATCACTAAATGGTAGCGATAGTCATAGAAGCAATAGGTGGCGAAACGACAACAATGCTATGATGGAGATCAAGGTGTCGCGCCGGTGATGATGGTGATCATGACGGTGCTTCAGAGATGAAGATCACAAGCACAAGATGATGATGGACATATCATATCACTTATATTGATTGCATGTGATGTTTATCCTTTATGCATCTTATTCTATTTTGTTTGACGGTAGCATTATAAGACGATCTCTCACTAAATTTCAAGGTATAAGTGTTCTCCCTGAGTATGCACCGTTGTGAAAGTTCTTCGTGCTGAGACACCACATGATGATCGGGTGTGATAGGCTCTACGTTCAAATACAACGGGTGCAAAACAGTTGCACACGCGGAATACTCATGTTAAACTTGACGAGCCTAGCATATACAGATATGGCCTCGGAACACTGAGACCGAAAGGTCGAGCGTGAATCATATAGTAGATATGATCAACATAGTGATGTTCACCATTGAAAACTACTCCATCTCACGTGATGATCGGACATGGTTTAGTTGATTTGGATCACGTGATCACTTAGATGATTAGAGGGATGTCTATCTAAGTGGGAGTTCTTAAGTAATATGATTAATTGAACTTTAATTTATCATGAACTTAGTCCTGGTAGTATTTTGCAAATTATGTTGTAGATCAATAGCTCGCGTTGATGCTTCCCTATGTTTTTATATGTGTTCCTAGAGAAAACTAAGTTGAAAGATGTTAGTAGCAATGATGCGGACTTGGTCCGTGATCTGAGGTTTATCCTCATTGTTGCACAGAAGAATTATGTCCTTGATGCACCACTAGGTGACAGACATATTGCAGGAGCAGATGCAGACGTTATGAATGTTTCGCTAGCTCAATATGATGACTACTTGATAGTTTTGTGCACCATGCTTTATGGCTTAGAACCGGGACTACAAAAACGTTTTTGAAATGTCACGAAACATATGAGATGTTCCATGAGATTAAATTGATATTTCAGACTCATGCCCGTGTCAAGAGGTATGAGACCTCTGACAAATACTTCGCCTAAAAGATGGAGGAGAATTGCTCAACTAGTGAGCAAAGTGCTTAGATTGTCTGAGTACTACAATCACTTGAATCAAGTAGGAGTTAATCTTCCAGATAAGATAGTGATTGACAGAGTTCTCTAGTCACCATCACTAAGTTACTAGAACTTTGTGATGAACTATAGTATGCAAGGGATGACGGAAACGATTCCCGTGCTCTTCATGATGCTGAAATAGATGAAGGTAGAAATCAAGAAAAAGCATCAAGTGTTGATGATTAAACAAGATCACTAGTTTCAAGAAAAGGGCAAAGGAAAAGAAAGGGAACTTCAAGTAGAATGGCAAGAAAGTTGTCACTCCCGTGAAGAAGCCCAAAGTTGGACCAAAGCCTGAAACTAAGTGCTTCTATTGCAAAGGAAATGTTCACTGGAAGCAGAAATACCATGAATATTTGGTGGATAAGTAGGATGGCAAAGTGAACAAGGGTATATTTGATATACAGGTTATTGATGTGTACCTTACTAGTGTTTATAGTAGCCCCTGAGTATTTGATACTTGTTCGGTTGCTAAGATTAGTAACTCGAAACATGAGTTACAGAATAAACAGAGACTAGTTGAAGGGGAAGTGACGATGAGTGCTGGAAGTAGTTCCAAGATTGATATGATCATCATCGCACACTCCCTATACTTTCGGTATTAGTGTTAAACCTAAATAAATGTTATTTGGCGTTTGCGTTGAGCATGAATATGACTTGATCTTGTTTATTGCAATACGATTATTCATTAAAAATCAGAGAATAATTGTTGTTCTGTTTACATGAATAAAACCTTCAATGGTCATACACCCAATGAAAAGAGTTTGTTGGATCTCGATCATAGTGATACACATATTCATAAATATTGATGCCAAAAGATTCAAAGTTAATAATTATAGTGCAGCTTATTTGTGGCACTGCCGTTTGGGTCATATCGGTGTAAGGCGCATGAAGAAACTCCATAAAGATGGATTTTTGGAATCACTTGGTTATGAATCATTTGATGCTTGCGAACAGTGCCTTTTGGGCAAGATGACTAAAACTGAGTTCTTCGGAACAATGGAACGAGCTACTGACTTGTTGGAAATAATACATACCGATGTATATGGTTCAATGAGTGTTGATGCTCATGGCAGGTATCGTTATTTTCTGACCTTCACAGATGATTTGAGCAGATATGATTATATCTACTTGATGAAACATAAGTCTGAAACAATTGAAAGGTTCAAAGAATTTCAGAGTGAAGTGGAAAATCATCGTAACAAGAAAATAAAGTTTTTTGCGATCTGATCATGGAGACGAATATTTGAGTTACGAGTTTGCCCTTCAGTTAAAACAATGTGGAATAGTTTCACAGCTCACACCGCATGGAACACCACAGCGTAATGGTGTGTCCGAACGTCGTAACCGCACTTTATTGGATATGGTGCAATCTATGATGTATCTTACTGATTTACCACTATGTTTTGGGGTTATGCATTAGAGATAGCTGCATTCACTTTAAATAGGGCACCATCTAAATCCGTTGAGACGACACCGTATGAACTATGGTTTAGCAATAAACCTAAGCTGTCGTTTCTTAAAGTTTGGAGTTGCGATGCTTATGTGAAAAAGGTTTCAACCTGATAAGCTCGAACCCAAATCGGAGAAGTGCGTGCTCATAGGATACCCAAAAGAAACTGTTGGGTACACTTTCTATCACAGATTCAAAGACAAAACATTCATTGGTAAGAATGGATCCTTTCTAGAGAAGGAGTTTCTCTCGAAAGAAGTGAGTGGGAGGAAAGTAAAACTTGATGAGGTAACTGTACCTACTCCCTTATTGGAAAGTAGTTCATCACAGAAATCTGTTCCTGTGATTCCTACACCAATTAGTGAGGAAGCTAATGATGATGATCATGTAACTTCAGATCAAGTTACTACCGAACCTCGTAGGTCAACCAAAGTAAGATCCGCACCAGAGTGGTATGGTAATCCTATTCTGGAAGTCATGTTACTAAACCATGATAAACCTATGAACTATGAGGAAGCGATGATGAGCCCAGATTCCGCGAAATGGCTTGAGGCCATGAAATCTGAGATGGGATCCATGTATGAGAACAAAGTGTGGACTTTGATTGACTTGCCCGATGATCGGCAAGCCATAGAAAATAAATGGATCTTCAAGAGGAAGACACACGCTGATAGTAGTGTTACTATCTACAAAGCTCGACTTGTTGCAAAAAGTTTTTCGATAAGTTCAAGGTGTTGAATACAATGAGATTTTCTCACTCATATGGATGCTTAAAAGTCTGTCCGAATCATGTTAGAAATTGCCACATTTTATGAAATCTGGCAAATGGATGTCAAAACTGCATTCCTTAATGGATTCCTTAAAGAAGAGTTGTATATGATGCAACCAGAAGGTTTTGCCAATCCAAAAGGTGCTAACAAAATGTGCAAGCTCCATATATGGACTGGTGCAAGCATCTCGGAGTTGGAATATACGCTTTGATAAGTTGATCAAAGCATATAGTTTTATACGGACTTGCAGTGAAGCCTGTATTTACAATAAAGTGAGTGGGAGCACTACAACCTTTCTGATAAGTATATGTGAGTGACATACTGTTGATCAGAAATGATGTAGAATTTTTTCTGGAAAGCTTAAATGAGTGTTTGAAAGGGGTTCTTTAAAAGAAAGACCTCAGTAAAGCTACTTACATATTGAGCATCGAGATCTATTAAGATAGATCAAGACACTTGATAAGATTTTCAATGAGTACATACCTTGATAAGATTTTTGAAGTAATTCAAAATGGAACAGTCAAAGAAGGAGTTCTTGCCTGTGTTGCAAGGTTTGAAGTTGAGTAAGACTCAAAACCCGACCATGGCAGAAAGTAGAAAAAGAATGAAAAGTCATTCCCTATGCCTCAGTCATAGGTTCTATAAAGTATGCTATGCTGTGTACCAGACCTATTGTATACCTTGCTCCAAGTTTGGCAAGCGAGTACAATTTTGATCTAGGAGTAGATCACTGGACAGCGGTCAAGAATATCCTTAGTGAGGACTAAGGAAATATTTCTCGATATGGAAGTGATAAAAGAGCTTGTCGTAAAGAGTTACAATGATGCAAGATTTTACACCGATCCAGATGACTCTAAGTCTCAATCTGGATACATATTGAAAGTGGGAGCAATTGGCTAGAGTAGCTCTGTGCAGAGCATTGTAGACATAGAATATTTGCAAAATACATATGGCTCTGATGTGACAGACCCGTTGACTAAACTTCTCTCACGAGCAAAACATGATCATACCTTAGTACTCTTTGGGTGTTAATCACATAGCGATGTGAACTAGATTATTGACTCTAGAAACCCTTTTGGGTGTTGATCACATGACGATGCGAACTATGGGTGTTAATCACATACAGATGTGAATATTGGTGTTAAATCACATGGTGATGTGAACTAGATTATTGACTCTAGTGCAAGTGGGAGACTCAAGGAAATATGCCCTAGAGGCAATAATAAAGTTATTATTTATTTCCTTATTTTATGATAAATGTTTATTATTCATGCTAGAGTTGTATTAACTAGAAACATAATACATGTGTGAATACATAGACAAACATAGTGTCACTAGTATGCCTCTACTTGACTAGCTCGTTAATCAAAGATGGTTAAGTTTCCTAACCATAGACATGAGTTGTCATTTGATTAACGGGATCACATCATTAGGAGAATGATGTGATTGACTTGACCCATTCCGTTAGCTTAGCACTTGATTCTTTAGTATGTTGCAATTGCTTTCTTCATGACTTATACATGTTCCTACAACTATGAGATTATGCAACTCCCGTTTACCAGAGGAACACTTTGTGTGCTACCAAAAGTTACAACGTAACTGGGTGATTATAAAGGAGCTCTACAGGTGTCTCCAAAGGTACATGTTGAGTTGGCGTATTTCGAGATTAGGTTTTGTCACCCCAATTGTCGGAGAGGTATCTCTGAGCCCTCTCGGTGATGCACATCACTATAAGCCTTGCAAGCAATGTAGCTAATGAGTTAGTTGTGGGATGATGCATTACATAACGAGTAAAGACACTTGCCGGTAACGAGATTGAACTAGGTATTGAGATACCGACGATCAAATCTCGGGCAAGTAACATACCAATGACAAAGGGAACAACGTATGTTGTTATGCGGTTTGACCGATAAAGATCTTCGTAGAATATGTGGGAGCCAATATGAGCATCCGGGTTCCGCTATTGGTTATTGACCGGAAATGTATCTCGGTCATGTCTACATAGTTCTCGAACCCGTAGGGTCCGCACGCTTAAAGTTCGATGACGGTTATATTATGAGTTTATGTGTTTTGATGTACCGAAGGAGTTTGGAGTCCTGGATGAGATCAGGGACATGACGAGGAGTCTCGAAATGGTCGAGATGTAAAGATCGATATATTGGATGGCTATATTCGGACATTGGAAAGGTTCCGAGTGATTCGGGTATTTTTCTAAGTACCGAAGAGTTATGGGAATTCGTATTGGGCCTTAATGGGCCATACGGGAAAGGAGAGAAAGGCCCCAAAGGGTGGCCGCACCCCTCCCCATGGACTAGTCCGAATTGGACTAGGGAGGGGGGCGCCCCCTTCCTTCATTATCCTTCTCCCTTCCCTTCTTCCACTCCAACAAGGAAAGGAGGAGTCCTACTCCGGTGGGAGTAGGACTCCCCCCTTGGCGCGCCCTCCTCCTAGGCCGACCGCCCCCCCTTGCTCCTTTATATACGGGGGCAGGGGGCACCTCCAGAGACAACAATTGATCCTTGAGATCTATTAGCCGTGTGCAGTGCCCCCCTCCACCATATTCCACCTCGATAATATCTAGCAGTGCTTAGGCGAAGCCCTGCGTCGGCAGAACATCATCATCGTCACCATGCCGCCGTGCTAACGGAACTATCCCTCAAAGCTCGGCTGGATCGGAGTTCGAGGGACGTCATCAAGCTGAACATGTGCTGTACTCGGAGGTGCCGTGCGTTCGGTACTTGATCGGTCAGATCGTGAAGACGTACGACTACATCAACCGCGTTGTGCTAACGCTTCCGCTTACGGTCTACGAGGGTACGTGGACATACTCTCCCATCTCGTTGCTATGCATCACCATGATCCTGTGTGTGCGTAGGAAAATTTTGAAATTACTATGTTCCCCAACAAACCCGCCATGACGTCATACCTCAAAATGGTGTTAACCCGCCATGATGTCATCTCGCATTAACTTCGCACAAAGCCGAAAACATGTCAGTGTATCTTTATCTTTGGCGAACCTCCCAAAAATCGACGCATCCATGCCGCCACATAACCATTTTTCGGCCTCCTCGATTCCCGCGCATGCCATCTATCCACTGCCTTATAAATAGGGACAAGGGTCCTTTTCATTCCCCCCCCCTTGCCTCCTCATCTTCGTCTTCTTTCTTGCAATGCCATGCACGCCCGAGCTCCGCCTCCGTCGACCTCGTAAACTTCCTCGACTCCGGCCGCCGCATCGACCTGAACGAACCAGAGCACCACAGTGCACCTTCGCTGTCCAGTAGCCCTAGTAAGTACTCCTCTTTTCTCGTAGCAAATCTCGATTAGGGTTTGCTCAAGTTCATCAGAATTCATCTCCGTTCTTCTTTGTTCCTCCTTAGATCATGTAGTTGAATCTGAATCCGTTACCAAAGTAATGCGGCAACTATTAGCATCTCTTTTTAATCAAAAAGATTCTTATTCCATAGAAACAATCTCATCCGAACACAAGAGTTCTTCTGCTGCTACTGCCTTAGGTTTAGAATTTATTCTATTTTCTGAATAGCTGTAGATCCAAAATTGTAGCTCCAGTTTGTGAAATCTATTTGTCATAACTTAGCAAATCCTTACTTATAGATCTGAAATGTAACAACTTGTTCGGGCGGCTTAGCTGATAATCCGTAACCTGCCATGTACCATTAGTCCCCTTTTAAGCCGCCAAAATACATATCTGCATAACTCAGCGCTGTCTTCTAGCTTAACACGTTGGCTATTTATAGCTCTTACCTTTGAACCAATGACCAGCTTAACAACATAGTCTTAAACCGGCAATATTTTCTTTTCATACCTTCACCCTCAAAAATGACCAATACTATCACTTCATGCAACTGGGTAGCTTCCCGGGTCACCGAGGAGGATTTAAACGAGTTCGTACAGACATGTGTCTTAGCCAACAAAGATGTCATCCACTGGAAGGTCCCAGGCATTGAAAACCCTCATGAGCCCAAGGAGGGCAAAGTAATTTTTTTACTAATCATCTGCTCCGGGGGTTTAGCCCTCCCGGCTCAAAATTCTTCCGTGACATGCTACACTTTTTTCAGCTCCATCCTCAAGATATTGGGCCAAACTCCGTTTCAAACAACTGTAATTTTCAAGTGTTCTGCGAGGTGTACCTTCAACAGGAGCCCACTGTAGAACTATTCAGAGAATTTTATTACTTGAACCAGCAGACCAAGTTCACAGACGGGCCCACTCAGAATTAGGTGGTATTTCGATTCAAAGATGGAAATAAGCCACTTTCATAGCCGCCAGACTGCCTAGTCATCCCAAAGACTGGAACCAAACTTGGTTTTATTGCCAAGACACTTCTCCAGAAGGGGAAAAACCTCTACCGGGTTATCATGCTAGCCGACTTAGCAATAGGCATCCTCTTCCATACCGCATCAACACAGCAGAAGGGAAAAATATATGCTCGTTTTCTCAAAGATCCGAGCCTTGATGGACAATGGTTTGACCGGAATCGATCTAGTTCGGATCTAGTTCGGTGCTGGGTCACCTCGAGAGTTCTGCCCTTAAGCCGCCGCCCCGGCTTTGCGTGCGAGTACACCAGCGACTTAAAAGATCCACAATGCCACTAGCAGATTCAATTGACTGATGAGGATATCAATAATATGACCAAGACTCTATTGAACGAGAGCTTGGCAGATTGCAGCAAAGCCAGACTGAATCCTTTCTGCACTCTCAACAAGCCGTCAGCTGTAAATTCTGCACACAATTTTCAGTTGAATTATATTTTCATTTAAACTGTCCTCTTATAACCGTCTGACTTCCACATGATGATTCTCCTTTTTGGAAGAAGAAGTTGCAGGACAAGCCGACCAAGAAGACCCGAACAAAGAACAAGGCTCCTAAAAAGCCTGCCAAGAAGAAGACCAACCCCTCCGAGTTATTTAACTTGGATGATGATGATGATGATGAGTTGGAGGTAGAACTTGACTCTCTTGGATCATTTTTTGTACATCTCATTGACAATGACCATTATCAGGATGAAGCAGAGGCCAGCCATGTAGATGATGAAGAGGTAATTGTTCTTTCCTCCGGCTCAGAACCTCTGCCGAAATAGAAAACTCGACAAGCAATCCGGAAAGTAAGGTTTTCTCATCCTTTAGCTTATTTGGATCCCAACTTTATTTTGAAGAAGGGGCAACATGAAACTCGCCGCATAACCCGGAACAGCGGAGGCGGGATTCTCTCCTCCGGCTTACCAAACACACCAGCTCCTCGCAAGCGTCGTCCAGAGGTTTCACCAATTTCTGACTTAGCTTATCCCAAGGCGGGTCTTTTTCGACAACCTCTTAATCCTTCCGACTAAAATTACCAGGGAACATCTCATTCCTCCTCTGCAGACTCAACAGGGACTCACATCCCAACCTTCAAGACCGTGCCCAGGTAAAAATGTTAAGTCTCTGTTTTCAATCATGTACTCAATTGTCGTATTAACCCCGTCTTGTGCTTCATTTTTCAAAGCTATGGCAAAGCCCAACAAAAAGTTGAAGGTGACTAAAATTGCTGAAACCTTTAATGAACCGAAGAAGCAATGAACAAAAACTTCTCTCCAAGTTGCTGAGGCTACCAATGATGACCTGCCACCAGAAGAGCACAACGTCACCATCAATCATATGGATGTTGACCCGGCCACTACCAATCCGCCAAGTCCCATCAAGCCTACTGAAGAAAAGGCTGATGATGTTGTCATTATTGGGCTTGATTACACGGCGCTGGGCAACCCCACTGTCTTGTCAAAGCACAATGCTAAGGATGAAATCTCCATTGCTGACAAAGGAAAATGGTCAGTAAATTTGGAAAGTTATGCCCAATATAGCGCTCAAGAGATCCACTCTGGGTATCTGAACCGTCTGCACACAAGCCGCGACTTTGATGCCGGCTTAGTCAATCTCATGAAGGAACGTTTTGAGGTAAACGCTACAATCTTCTTCATATAAATATACTTGTATCAGCCACCAAGTCTACTGGATATGATAGAATTGAATGTGTTGTAGACTTTACATAGCCTTATAGATATCTAGATCAAGACAAGTAGCCCCCAAGGGCCAGCTTAAGCTGTCAAGATAAGTCGGGACTTCGAATAGTAGTGAGCAACTTTGCACCTGTAGCCCCCAAGGGCTGGCTTAATCAGCATGGATAAGCCAGGACTTGTCAATAAAAGCCAAGTATGTAGCCCCCATGAGTCGGCTATAGTCATAATAGTGTAGCCGGGTCATCATGGAGTTGTCTTCAAAAAAGAGCAATGTGCATTAGCCCCAAGTGCCAAGAGAAATACTTGTATTGTGCTTGGGACTTTAAATAAAATGATTGTAACACCGCCTATCATTTGCATATCACAGGCGGAGCTAAATGTGAAAGAATCCCAAGTCACCGATCTTCGGCAAAATATCAAGTCTCAACAATCTGAAACTTCCAAGGCCAAATCAGAAATGACAACTGCCTTGGAAGAGATGGAAAAGTTGAAAAAGGACTTCAAGGCTGACATGACAAGATGGGAGACTGAGAAGGCAGCTCTGTTGAAAAGAGTTGAGGAAGGGAGACTGTCCTTAAGCCGGTGGCTGACGAGCTTTCCAGCTTAAAGCGTCAAATTAACATCATGATAGCCGCCATCTTTGGGAAAATGACACGATACTTCAATCTTTCTGTAGCAATGTATATCAATCATTATCCGTTTTATCAATACTTTTTCATTGATGCAGGCCCGAGAAGCTCCTGCCTTGGTCAAGATATGCGCGTCAAACTCAAAGCCACATATACTCTGGTGGAGCAGTTGTACACTGGCGCTCAACGAGCCATCTCTGCCGCCTTACACAAAAAGTCACCGCCTTCTCTCATCTCAGAAGTGCTGGAGAGGCTATCTGTGCTGCCGCAGAGAATCAAAGAATTGAAGCGATTAGCCGCCAGGGCCGGTGCCATCATTGCATTAACCCGGGCAAAGGCGTGGCAAGCAGATCTTAATCCAGAAGATTTGTCCAATGGCCGCCCAAGCGTAAAAGAAGACGAGTCTCTCTTCAGCATTGATGACTTTGCTAAAATAGTAAGGGCAATGCACCCATTAGCAAGAAAACTGGCCGAAGACACGGACATGTCCCAGTATCAGGCGGTTTATGACGCTAAAAACAAGAAGGTGAAAGTGCCGGTTCATGAAGCCCAGGTCCTTATTCCGCCAACTCGTAAGCACACCTTTGCCCCTGATATTGACCCGTCAACACTTACTGATGACGAAGTTGTGTTCAAAGCTTTGACTGGGATCAATTGGACCACATCTGACTTCCAGTCAATGGGTGAAGAAGAAGATGAACCGGTGCAAGATGACCCGGAAGCCACGACCCGACAAGACCAGGAGTCTTGATCCATGAGTCAGTTTACCAGCCACAATGTTTGGATGCTGTTTGTCTCAAAACACTTTATTCTTTTGTGGCCACATGATGCCTTGTAATAGGCTAGTCGAAAAACCATGATCTGCCACGCCATCGTGCGTGTTTATTTGCATAACACTTATGAGTCGTTCGATCTGATTTGAAGATCCACTATTTATGCTCATAATCATTGTCAACCTTGCAGATCATGTTGTCATAAGCCCTGCATACAAATAGAGAACAAGTGCCTTGGCTGTTTACCCCAAGGCGGGTCATAATGCCCCATATAAAATCCACTGGTGACTGTATCGTCCATAACCAGGGCACGTTTATCAAAACCTCATATAATCATAACAAAGTAATTACCATACCTGTGATATTTATTCATACTGCCGGCTTACAACACCGCACGTAATAAGGGTAACAACCCAAAAACTCAGAGCACAACACCCTGTGCAATTTATTCATACCACCGGCTTACAACGCCATAGGCAGCAAAGGGTAACATCCCAAAACTTAGTGCAGAACCCCAAGCACATAATTATCACACACTAGCAACTTAACGTCCAAAGCCAGGCCGGGTTAGCAAAACACCAGATATATTCAAATATGAATCATAAGGGTCAAAGCATCATGGCCCTAATCAATTTTCAACCATATATCAATATGGTAGAAATAGAAATCTCAAAAAAGACTCAAAACCAATATAAACCAGAAAAACAAGCCATTCAAAGGCTGCCAAGCCTCAATATCAAGTGCTATTCAAGGGCTGCACATCCACTGAGTTACTCCTCAATTTAAACATGTAAGCCGGGCCTCACATGACCAATCGCTGTTTTAACTTTGACAAGTTTAGGGTCTTCATAGGATTAACTGTCAAGAGTACGACGAGTCATTCCAGGATTACCTGGTCGGAGTGGCAAGCATACAAAGGCAGGATACCTAGATTTTTGGTGAATACACCTAGCATCCAAGCCTATTACAAGGGACAACAAAGCTTTGTTCGTATAACAAGGAGCCCCCAAGTAATATTTCGATCAAGGCGTCCAAGCCGGATCAGTAGGGTAGTCATAGCTATGCTCAATGAGCAGGAAGCCCCCAAGTAATTTGCAATCAAGGCATACAAGACGGATCAAAAAGGGTAGTAATAGCTATGTTCGTTTGAACAGGAAGACCTCAAGCGATCTTATGAACTGATAATAAAGACTCAGATTCTCAAAAATGAAACGACATAGGCCCTAAATTATCAGGGATGCCGGCTTTATTATACTAATCATAATATATACATTGGTAGTAGTATGTACATCACAAGAGCCAGTGGCTCAGGTGTAATAAGGCCGAAGATGAGCAATATTCCACGGCCGGCGGGTCTCCTCCTCCGACGTGCGTGAGTCCTTGTGGTCTTGAACATCGATAAGGTAGTATGACCCGTTGTTCAGATTTTTGCTGACCACAAAGGGCCCTTCCCAAGGTGGGGATAGCTTGTGCATGTCAGTTTGATCCTGGATGAGTCGGAGCACCAAATATCCTTCTTGAAAGGTCCTGGTTTTAACCCGACGGCTATGATAACAACGCAGATCTTGTGGTAAATCGTCGAATGAGCCGCCGCAAGGTCACGCTCCTCATCCAGAAGGTCAAGAGCATCTTGACATGCTTTTTCATTATTAGCTTCAACATAAGCCACCACACGGGGCGAGTCGTGACGGATGTCACTTGGGAGAACCGCCTCTGCTCCGTAAACCATGAAGAAAGGTGTGTAACCCGTAGATCTATTGGGCGTGGTATTGATACTCCAAAGCACTGAAGGTAACTCCTCAACCCAACAACCCGGTGTCCTCTGCAAAGGGACCATAAGCCGAGGCTTTATGCCTTTCAAGATTTCTTGATTGGCTGTTTCAGTTGACCGAGCCACCGATGATACATCAAGACGAATATGCTCTTGTCTTTCACTGCACCCTTAGACAGGTTAGTACCATTATCAGTGATGATACTATGAGGGTATCCAAAATGAAAGATCACCTTTTTAATGAATTGAACCGCTGTCGCTACCTCACATTTGATGACCGGCTCAGCTTCAACCCACTTTGTAAACTTGTCAACAGCCACCAAAAGGTGAGTCTTTGTGTCCTTGGACCTTTTAAAAGGTCCAACCATATCCAGCCCCCAGACTGCAAACGGCCAAGTAATAGGAATCATCCTCAATTCTTGAGCCGGCACATGAGCTCGTCTTGAAAATTTCTAACATACATCACATTTACTGACCAAATCTTCTGCATCAGCATGAGCTGTTAGCCAATAAAACCCTTGACGAAAAGCTTTAGCAACGAGAGATTTAGAGCCGGCATGGTGACCACAATCTCATTCATGAATCTCTCATAGAATCTCACGGCCCTCCTCAGGAGAAACACAACATTGCTACTGGCTTCTCTCGAGAAAATAACAAATGGTGGATAAATAAATTATTGTTGGGAAATTGATAGAACTTCAAATACTCATGACGATATCCAAGCAATGATCATTTGTAGGATTGAAAGTATGTCTAGAGGGGGGTGATTAGACTAGTTGACCAAATAAAAACTTAACCTTTTCCCAATTTTAATTCTTGGCATTGGCAGATTTTAGCAATTTAGCACAAGTCAAGTGATAACCCACAAGTATAGGGGATCGCAACAGCTTTCGAGGGTAGAGTATTCAACCCAAATTTATTGATTCGACACAAGGGGAGCCAAAGAATATTCTTAAGTATTAGCAGTTGAGTTGTCAATTCAACCACACCTGGATAACTTAGTATCTACAACAAAGTATTTAGTAGCAAAGTAGTATGGAAGTAACAGTAACAGTGACAAAAGTAAAGATAGCAGTTTTGTAGTGATTGTAATAGTAGCAGTGGAAAAGTAAATAAGCAAAGCACAATATGTGAAAAGCTCGTAGGCATTGGATCAGTGATGGATAATTATGTCGGATGCGATTCCTCATGTAATAGCTATAACATAGGGTGACACAGAACTAGCTCTAGTTCATCAATGTAATGTAGGCATGTATTCCGAATATAGTCATACATGTTTATGGAAAAGAACATGCATGACATCTTTTGTCCTACCCTCCCGTGGCAGCGGGGTCCTAGTGGAAACTAAGGGATATTAAGGCCTCCTTTTAATAGAGTACCGGACCAAAGCATTAACACATAGTGAATACATGAACTCCTCAAACTACGGTCATCACCGAGAAGTATCCCGATTATTGTCACTTCGGGGTTGTCGGATCATAACACATAATAGGTGACTATAGACTTGCAAGATAGGATCAAGAACTCACATATATTCATGAAAACATAATAGGTTCAGATCTGAAATTATGGCACTCGGGCCCTAGTGACAAGCATTAAGCATAGCAAAGTCATAGCAACATCAATCTCAGAACATAGTGGATACTAGGGATCAAACCCTAACAAAACTAGCTTGATTACATGGTAAATCTCATCCAACCCATCACCGTCCAGCAAGCCTACGATGGAATTACTCACGCACGGCCGTGAGCATCATGAAATTGGTGATGGAGGATGGTTGATGATGACGACGACGACGAATCCCCCTCTCTAGAGCCCCGAACGGACTTTAGGGCTTGGCGGTGGATCTGTATCGTAAAACGTGATGAAACTTTCTCTCTGATTTTTCTCTCCGCGAAACAGAATATATGGAGTTGGAGTTGAGGTCGGTGGAGCTCTAGGGGGCCCACGAGATAGGGGGCGCGCCTAGGGGGAGGGGGCACGCCCCCACCCTCGTGGACAGGGTGTGCCCCCCTGGCCTTGATTCTTTCACCAGTATTTTTTATATTTTCCAAAAGTTATCTCCGTTGATTTTTAGGTCATTCCGAGAACTTTTGTTTTCTGCACAATAAACAACACCATGGCAATTCTGCTGAAAACAACATCAGTCCGGGTTAGTTTCATTCAAATCATGCAAGTTATAGTCCAAAACAAGGGCAAAAGTGTTTGGAAAAGTAGATACGTTGGAGACGTATCCACTCCCCCAAGCTTAAACCTTTACTTGTCCTCAAGCAATTCAGTTGATAAACTGAAAGTGATAAAGAAAAACTTTTACAAACTCTATTTGCTCTTGTTGTTGTAAATATGTAAATCCAGCATTGAAGTTTTCAACAAAGATTATGAACTAACCATATTCACGATAACACTTAGGTCTCATATTTACTTATATCAATAGCATAATTAGTTAGCGAGCAATAATAATAAAACTCGGATGACAACACTTTCTCAAAACAATCATAATATGATATAACAAGATGGTACCTCGCTGGCCCTTTCTGAGACCACAAAACATAAATGCAGAGCACATTTAAAGATCAAGGACTGACTAAATAGTGTAATTCATGGTAAAAGAGATCCAGTCAAGTCATACCCAATATAAACTAATAGTAATGCATGCAAATGACAATGTGCTCTCCAGCGGGTGCTTTTAATAAGAAGGTGACGACTCAACATAAAAGTAGATAGATAGGCCCTTCGCAGAGGGAAGCAGGGATTTGTAGAGGTGCCAGAGCTCGATTTTAAAATAGAGATGAATAACATTTTGAGTGGCATACTTTCACTGTCAACGCAACAACTATGACATGGCAATATCTTCCATTCTACATACATTATAGGCGGTCCCTAAACAGAATGGTAAAGTTTATACTCCCCCACCACCAACAAGCATCAACCCATGGCTTGCTCGAAACAACGAGTGCCTCCAACTAGCAACAGCCCTGGGGGAGTTTTGTTTTAATTATTTTGATTTGCTTTGATCTTTTTGATCATGGGACTGAGCATCCCGGTTACCAGCCATTTTCTCGTGAATGAGGAGCGGAGTCCACTCCTCTTGAGAATAACCCACCTAGCATGGAAGATACAGACAGCTCTAGTTGAAACATGAGCTGCTCGAGCATACGAAACATAATTTCATTTGAAGGTTTGGAGTTTGGCACATACAAATTTACTTGGAACGGCAGGTAGATACCGCATATAGGAAGGTATGGTGGACTCATATGGAATAACTTTGGGGTTTATGGAGTTTGGATGCACAAGCAGTATTCCTGCTTAGTACAGGTGAAGGCTAGCAAAAGACTGGTAAGCGACCAACTGAGAGAGCGAAAACAGTCATGAACATGCATTAAAATTAATTTACACCAAGTGCAAGCATGAGTAGGATATAATCCACCATGAACATAAATATCGTGAAGGCTATGTTGATTTGTTTCAACTATATGCGTGAACATGTGCCAAGTCGAGTCACTCAATTCATTGAAAGGAGGATACCATCCCATCATACCACATCACAATCATTTTAATAGCATGTTGGCATGCAAGGTAAACCATTATAAACTCATAGCTAATTAAGCATGGCATAAGTAACTATGATCTCTAAATGTCATTGCAAACATGTTTACTCATAATAAGCTGAATCAGGAACGATGAACTCATCATATTTACAAAAACAAAAGAGGTCGAGTTCATACTAGCTTCTCTCATCTCAATCAGTCCATCATATATCGTCATTATTGCCTTCCACTTGCACGACCAAACGGTGTGTATAATAATAATAGTGCACATGCATTGGACTAAGCTAGAATCTGCAAGCATTCAATTGAAGAGAGAAGACAAAGTAATATGGGCTCTAAGTTAAATCAACAATCATGCATATAACAACCACTAAGCGTTTTCAATATGGCCTTCTACTCTCGACCCCCAAAGGAAAGAAAAGAAAAGAAAACTATTTACACGGGAAAGATCCCAACAAGCAAAAGAAGAACGAGAAATCTTTTTGGGGTTTTCTTTTTAATTGGTACTACGAGCATGGAAATTAAACTAACTAATTTTTTTTCTTAAGGTTTATCAAACACACAAGAAGAAAACTAGAAAAAGAAATTAAACTAACATGGGTAATACAATGAAAGAGTATGAGCACCGACAACTAGAATAGTGTGTGAGCATGAATGTAACGTCGGTGAGAAATACGTACTCCCCCAAGCTTAGGCTTTTGGCCTAAGTTGGTCTAATGCCAAGAACCGCGGCTACTCTTCCCGATGTACTGAGGAGTTTCATCAGGATACCACTGGCTAGCGATCTCCTCCGGATCCCACTGATAAGATGATGGACGATAAGGGTCTAGTGGAGGTTCCAGCTCAGGCTCTGGAGCGGATGCCTGGCCTCGATGAGCATACACCGCTTCTGGCAAGACAAGGTAATTATCTGCAGTCAAATCAAACAACAAAGGCGCAGGCAGGGTAATAATCTCATTGTGTTTCTTATTAAATCTTAGGTTATACAGAAGCATCTTATCTTTGTTGTCAACAATAAACTCATGCGCTACCATGCTCCTGTAATCTAAAAAGGAAAGAGGCAGCATTGTCTCCTCTTTCTCATAATGCCTAATAAGTGTCTCAAAATGTTTAGCAAGGCATGCAACATAGATACCTCCAAAGATGGGGCCCTTTGTACGGTTCAGGCTTAGCCGTTTAGCAATAACGACACCCATACTAAAACTGTTATCACCAAACAAGGCACGGAACAGAATAACGATATCAGGAACACTGAAGTTTCCACTATTTCCACGACCAATTAAGCACCGACTAGCAAATATGGCAAAGTAGCGTAAAACAGGAAAATGTATGCTAGTGATTCTCGCATCGGAACCCTTCCTCGAATCCCCTATAGTAATAGTGTTAACAAAACCATCCACATCTTTACGATGTGGTTCATCTAAACTACACTCAAAGGGTATTCTACATACCGCGCAAAAATTACGTAATGACATTTCCTTGAACTCATCATATAAATGAAATGATACTAAAGGAGGTGAATTCTTGGGATAATAATAAAAGTTTGCACGAAAGTATTGGTGGGCAAGAGATACTGATTGATCCGGTCGTGGAGGAAGTCGGTGAGGCCCGCATTTTCAGCCAGAGAATAAAAGTCTTCATAAATCCTGGCTTCTCTCAAGAAATTATCACAAGGCCATTCACACGGCCGTATTTCCGCTACGCGAGGAAGATTATACTTGGCCTTTTCCTTATCTTTAGCTTGTTTATCCTTGGAGCCTTGGCTAGAAGAGACCCTAAAAAATCTCCTTATCATTTTCTAAAAATTTCTGAAATTTTTAGTAACTTCAAAATAAAAGTGAATAAAACTAAACAAGATTGATAGCAACTACTCCCACAAGTGCCTAGAGCCTATATCACGCATTAAAATTACTTGGGACCTCATAAATTTGACATGCAAGCTCAAGAACAGGGTCACCTATGTAGCAAAAATTTGCAATGAATAAAGCTCTAGAACAAAAACTAATTGGACCAATGGAGGAGTCACATACCAAGCAACAATCTCCCAAAGCAGCTTTGTGAATGGAGCTTTGAGCAAGGAGATCGGAAATCGCAGCAAAATGAGCTAGAACTCGTGCTTGAGCTGGATGGGGATTTTTTTGGGAGGAAGATGAAGTGTGTGGGTGCAGGAATAAGTGGAGGGGGGCCACCGTGGGCCCACGACATAGGGGAGCACGCCCAGGGGGTGTGGGCATGCCCTCCACCCTCGTGCCCAGGTGCATGCCCCCCCTGCAGTGTTCTCAGTGCCTAAAATCCTCAAATATTCCATAAAAACTCATACTAAATTTGCAGGGCATTTGGATCACTTTTATTTCCGGGATATTTTTTTATTGTACGGATAATTCAGAAAACAGACAGATAATACTATTTTGCTTTATTTATTCTAACTAACATAAAGTAAAAAGAGGGTACAGAAGGTTGTGCCTTCTAGTTTCATCCATCTCATGATCAACCAAATGAATCCACTAACAAGGTTGATCAAGTCTTGTTAACAAACTCATTCCGAATAACATGGAACCGGAGAAATTTCAAATAACACTAGGTTACCTCAATGGGGATATGAACATCCTCAACAATAAGAATATCATACTTTTTCTTGACAGTAGGAAGAGGAAATTCAAAACCTCCAATAATAATAATTGGAACTTTTCCAATAGAATTAATGCTGTGAACTTGAGGTTGTTTCCTCGGAAAGTGTACCGTATGCTCATTACCATTAACATGAAAAGTGACATTGCCTTTGTTGCAATCAATAATAGCCCCTGCAGTATTCAAAAAGGGTCTACCAAGGATAATCGACAAACTATCGTCCTCGGGAATATCAAGAATAACAAAGTCCGTTAAGATAGTGACATTTGCAACCACAATAGGCACATCCTCACAAATACCGACAGGTATAGCCGTTGATTTATCAGCCATTTGCAAAGATATTTCAGTAGGTGTCAACTTATTCAATTCAAGTCTACGATATAAAGAGAGAGGCATAACACTAACACTGACTCCAAGATCACATAAAGCAGTTTAACATAATTTCTTTTAATGGAGCATGGTATAGTCGGTACTCCGGGATCTCCTAGTTTCTTTGGTATTCCACCTTTAAAAGTATAATTAGCAAGCATGGTGGAAATTTTAGCTTCCGGTATCTTTTTTTTATTTGTAATGATATCCTTCATATATTTAGCATAAGGATTTAATTTAAGCATATCAGTTAAGCGCATACGTAAGAAGATAGGTCTAATAATTTCAGCAAAACGCTCAAAATCCTCATTATCCTTTGTCTTGGATGGTTTAGGGGGAAAGGGCATGGGTTTCTGAACCCATGGTTCTCTCTCTCTCTACCGTGCTTCCTAGCAACAAAGTCTCTCTTATCATAACATTGATTCTTTGATTGTGGGTTATCAAGATCAACAGCGGGTTCAATCTCTACATCATTATTATTGCTAGGTTGAGCATCAACATGAACATTATCGTTAGCATTATTACTAGGTTCATGTTCATCACCTGATTGTGTTTCAGCATCAGAAATAGAAATATCATTGGGATTCTCAGGTGTGTCTATAACAGGTTCACTAGAAGCATGCAAAGTCCTATCATTTTTCTTTTTCTTCTTTTTAGAAGAACTAGGTGCCTCTAAATCATTTCTCTGAGAATCCTGCTCGATTCTCGTAGGGTGGCCTTCGAGGTACAAAGGTTCCTGAGTTATTTTACCAGTTCTACTAGCCACTCTAACAATAAAATCATGTTTACTATTTAATTCATCGATCAAATCACTTTGAGCTTTATGTACTTGCTTAGCTTGAGTGGTAACATTGAAGCATATTTGCTAATGAGTTTAAGTTCACCTTTAACTCTAGCCATATAATCACTCAAGCGTCCTATCTTGAAAGCATTATTCTTTAATTCTCTACCAACATAAGCATTAAAACTTTCTTGTCTAGCCATAAAGTCATCACATTCATCTAAGCATGGGCTATGAAATTTAGTCGACGTGATTTCAACTTTATCATATCTATAGAGAGAATTTACCTTTACTACCTATGTCGGGTTATCAAGACAATGTATTTCTTCAATAGGCGGTATAATAAGACCATGTATTTCTTCAATAGGGGGTAAATACTTAACATCTTCAGCTTTAATACCTTTTTCTTTCAAAGATTTCTTTGCCACTTGCATATCTTCAGGACTGAGGAATAGAACTCCCCTCTTCTTAGGAGTTGGTTTAGGAATAGGCTCAGGAGTTGGCTCAATTGGCTCAGGAATTGCCTCAGGAATTGGCTCAGGAAGAGTCCAATTATTTTCATTAGTCAACATATTATTCAATAGTAATTCAACTTGGTCGACTGTTCTTTCCCTGAAAACACAACCAACACAACTATCCAAGTAGTCCTTGGAAGCATCTGTTAGTCCATTATAAAGGATATCAAGTATTTCATTTTTCTTAAGAGGATGATTAGACAAAGCATTAAGTAATCGGAGAAGCCTCCCCCAAGCTTGTCGGAGACTCTCTTCTTTGATTTGCACAAAATTATATATTTCCCGCAAGGCAGCTTGTTTCTTATGAGCAGGGAAATATTTAGCAGAGAAGTAATAAATCATATCTTGGGGACTACGCACACAACCAGGATCAAGAGAATTAAACCAAGTTTTAGCATCACCCTTTAATGAGAACGGAAATATCTTAAGGATATAATAATAGCGAGACTTCTTGTCATTAGTAAACAGGGTGGCTATATCATTTAACTTGGTAAGATGTGCCACAATAGTTTCAGATTCATAGCCATAAAAAGGACCAGATTCAACCAAAGTAATTATTTCAGGATCAATAGAGAATTCATAATCCTTATCAGTAACACAAATAGGTGAAGTAGCAAAAGCGGGGTCTGGTTTCATTCTAGCATTAAGGGATTGCTGCTTCCATTTAGCTAATAACTTCTTAAGATCATATCTATCATTGCAAGTAAAAATAGCTCTAGCATCTTCTTCATCCACAACATAACCCTCAGGAACAATAGGCAATTCATAATTTGGGGGAGAACTTTCATCATCACTATCATCAATAATTTCATCTTCAATAATTTCATACTCTCTAACCCTAGCAAGTTGTTCATCAATATATTCACCTAATGGCATAGTAGTATCAAGCATAGAAGTAGTTTCATCATAAGTATCATGCATAACAGAAGTGGCATCATCAATAACATGCGACATATTATAATTCATAGCAGTAGCAGGTTTAGGTGTCGCAAGCTTACTCAAAACAGAAGGAGAATCTAGTGCAGAGCTAGATGGCAGTTCCTTACCTCCCCTCATAGTTGAGGGAAAAATCTTAGTTCTTGCGTCTTTCAAGTTCTTCATAGTGATCATCAGATATAAATCCCAAGTGACTCAAAGAATAGAGCTATGCTCCTCGGCAATGGCGCTAGAAATTAGTCTTGATAACCCACAAGTATAGGGGATCGCAACAACTTTCGAGGGTAGAGTATTCAACCCAAATTTATTGATTCGACACAAGGGGAAGTAAAGAATATTCTTAAGTATTAGCAGTTGAGTTGTCAATTCAACCACACCTGGATAACTTAATATCTGCATCAAAGTATTTAGTAGCAAAGTAGTATGGAAGTAACGGTAACAGTGACGAAAGTAAAGATAACAGTTTTGTAGTGATTGTAATAGTAGCAACGGAAAAGTAAATAAGCAAAGCACAATATGTGAAAAGCTCGTAGGCATTGGATTAGTGATGGATAATTATGTCGGATGTGATTCCTCATGTAATAGCTATAACATAGGGTGACACAGAACTAGCTCTAGTTCATCAATGTAATGTAGGCATGTATTCCGAATATAGTCATACGTGCTTATGGAAAAGAACTCGCTTGACATCTTTTGTCCTACCCTCCCGTGGCAGCGGGGTCCTAGTGGAAACTAAGGGATATTAAGGCCTCCTTTTAATAGAGTACCGGACCAAAGCATTAACACATAGTGAATACATGAACTCCTCAAACTACGGTCATCACCGAGAAGTATCCCGATTATTGTCACTTCGGGGTTGTCGGATCATAACACATATAGGTGACTATAGACTTGCAAGATAGGATCAAGAACTCATATATATTCATGAAAACATAATAGGTTCAGATCTGAAATCATGGCACTTGGGCCCTAGTGACAAGCATTAAGCATAGCAAAGTCATAGCAACATCAATCTCGGAACATAGTGGATACTAGGGATCGAACCCTAACAAAACTAACTTGATTACATGGTAAATCTCATCCAACCCATCACCGTCCAGCAAGCCTACTATGGAATTACTCACGCACGCTAGTGAGCATCATGAAATTGGTGATGGAGGATGATTGATGATGATGACGGCGACGAATCCCCCTCTCCGGAGCCCCGAACGGACTCTAGATCAGCCCTCCCGAGAGAGATTGGGGCTTGGCGGCGGCTCCGTATCGTAAAACACGATGAAACTTTCTCTCTGATTTTTTTCTCTCCGTGAAACGGAATATATGGAGTTGGAGTTGAGGTCGGTGGAGCTCCAGGGGGCCCACGAGAAAGGGGGCGCGCCCAGGGGGAGGGGGCGCGCCCCCCACCCTTGTGGACAGGGTGTGGGCCCCGTGGCCTTGATTCTTTCGCGAGTATTTTTTATATTTTCCAAAAGTTATCTCTGTGGATTTTTAGGTCATTCCGAGAATTTTTGTTTTCTGCACAATAAACAACACCATGGCAGTCAGTCCGGGTTAGTTTCATTCAAATCATGCAAGTTAGAGTCCAAAACAAGGGCAAAAGTGTTTGGAAAAGTAGATACGTTGGAGATGTATCATCAAGCAATCTCAATACAATTCAAGCAAGCATGCAAAGAGTATATGAGCAGCGGAAAGTAAAGCATGCAACTTGCAAGAAAGTAAATGGGAGGAGTTTGGAGGGAGCAAACGCAATGTTGACATGGAGATTTTTGGCGTGGGTCCAATAGGTGGTGCTATCGTACATCCATGTTTATGGAGACTTCAACCCATGAAGGGTAAGGACTGCGAGAGTCCACGGAGGGCTCCGCTCATGAAGGGTCCACGAAGAAGCAACCTTGTCTATCCCACCATGGCCATCGCCCACGAAGTACTTGCCTCACTTGGGTAGATCTTCATGAAGTAGGCGATCTCCTTACCCTTACAAACTCCTTGGTTCAACTCCACAATCTTGACGGAGGCTCCCAAGTGACACCTAACCAATCTAGGAGACACCACTCTCCAAAAGGTAATAGACGATGGGTTGATGATGAACTCCTTGCTTTTGTGCTTCAAATGATAGTCTCCCCAACACTCAACTCTCTCTCACAGATTTTTCTATGGTGGAAAGATGATTTGAGTGGAAAGCAACTTGCGGAAGGCTAGAGATCAATGTTGTTGTGGTCGGAATGGAATATCTTGGTCTCAACACATGAGTAGGTGGTTCTCTCTCAGAAAATGAATGGTGGAAGTGTAGGCACGTTCTGATGGCTTTCCTCGCGAATGAAGAATGGGTGGAGGGGTATATATAACCCCCACACAAAATCTAGCCGTTACACACAGATTCCCAAACTCGGTGAGACCGAATGGTAAAACTTGGTCAGACTGATTCAGGTCAAAATATGAATGTTAGAGTTTTCGATGGGACCGATAAAATCAACTCGGTGGGACCGATTCGCTAGGGTTAGGGCATAATGTAATCTCGGTGTGACCGATCACATGAACTCGATGGGACCGACTTCTGTAATAGGCACATAGAGAGTTGGCCAGGCAAACTCGGTGGGGCCAATTCGCTCATCTCGGTGGGACCGAAACGTTAAAGGAAATAGGGAGTTTGCATTGCAAACTCGATGGGACCAATTCGCTCATTTCGGTGAGACCGAAATGTTACAAAAAGGAAATAGTGAGTTTTCAATCCCATCTCGGTGAGACCGAGATCCCTATCGGTGAGACCGAACTTATTAGGGTTTGTGGCAGTGGCTATGTCAAATGAACTTGGTGGCGCTGGATATATCAAATCGGTGGGGCCGAGTTTGACTTTTAGGTTTAGGACATATGTGGAAATGAGAAAGTGGCTGAGGATTTTGGAGCATATCACTAAGCATTTTGAGCAAGTAGGCATTAAGCAACACCTCATCCACTTTTAATAGTATTGGCTTTCCTATGGACTCGATGTGATCTTGGATCACTTAAATAAAAATGTAGATTCTTGAGCTTGTTGCTAATATGTGTCCTTAGCATTTTGAGTGGTCCACATCTCCAGTCCATGCCATGCCAATCATTGAAATTTCTGAAATGATCATCTTGAAAGAGCATTAGTTCAATGAGCTATATGTTCTTAAGAATTACCAAAACCACCCAGGGATTAATTTCACTTTCAATCTCCCCCTTTTTGGTAATTGATGACAACATATAGATCAAAGCTTCGACAAATGATAATAAGAATGAAAAACATCGCCGCTTTGAGAATAATGTGATAAGTAAGAGCTCCCCCTAAATTTGTCCATTATTTAGGTTTTGCTTTTGAATGCAAATGCACAACCAATTAGGATCATGGGTTACTCTTCCATGTCACATACATCTTGGTGGAGGACTCAAAATGACAAAAATAGGAAAAAGCACTCATCACCAAGGCAAAGTGAATGATCATACATAAAATATAGAGAATATCATCACCCAAGCACAATATGATCAAACACATGACAATACAAAGTATCTCACACACATAAACATAAAGTATCTCAACCAACAACCAAGCAAGCAAGCAAATAAGTGGCAAAATGAAGCAAAGCTCTCTCTTTCTTTCTCTCTCTCTCTCTCTCTCTCTCTCTCTCTCTTTCTCTCTCTCTCTCTCTCTCTCTCTCTCCGAAGCCTATGATCTATACACTTTCTCCCCCATTGGCAACAAGTTACCAAAAAGCTTGAAAATGCATAGTGTTATGCGACTCTCTAGGCTTGATCTTCAGGAGGTGGTGTTGAGAGGACTCCAAGGATGAGAGCATCTGTTGAAGTTGATGGAGCTGATGGAGTTGCCACTGGAGGGGCAACTGGAGCTGTGGCTGCAGGTATTGATGTTGTAGCTCTAGTGTCTGGCACTGGCACTGCTGCAGACCTCTGTGCCCTAGGCACTCTCTGAAACACTTCAGTGGTTGATTTCCCCTTCCTCTCTTCTTCTTCTTCTTGTAGCTGCTCAACTGCTGTTTGAATTTCTGTTACCTTCAAGTCAAGATCATAAAATTTTGTTTCAATGATCCTCTCCAAGCTCTCTTGGTTCCGAGTCAGGGTGGCCAGTCCTTTATCAATTCTTAAGGTTGCTTGAATAAGATATCCAAGTTGGTCTTGCTTTGACTTGAGGAACACTTGTGAAGCTTCTTCAGCACTTGGCATCTTTGCTACCTTCTCAGCTTTTGCTTTCTGTCTCTTCTCTTGAGCCTCTAGAGATGTTGGATCTTCATCATTCATGATGATATGTCTCCAACATATCTATAATTTTTGATTGTTCCATGCTATTATATTACTTGTTTTGGATGTTTATGGGCTTTACTATACACTTTTATATTATTTTTGGGACTAACCTAATAACCGGAGGCCCAGCCCAAATTGTTTTTTTGTTGCCTATTTCAGTGTTTCGCAGAAAAGGAATATCAAACGGAGTCCAAAAGGAATGAAACCTTCGGGAGAGTTATTTTTGGAACAAACGCAATCTAGGAGACTTGGAGTGGACGTCAAGAAGCAAACGAGGAAGCCACGAGGCAGGGAGGCGCGCCCTGATACGTCCATTTTGCATCATGCTTTTATATCAATATTTATTGCATTATGGGCTGTTATTACACATTATGTCTCAATACTTATGGCTATTCTCTCTTATTTTACAAGGTTTATCATGAAGAGCGAGAATGCCGACAGCTGGGATTTTGGCTTGAAAAGGAGCAAATATTGGAAACCTATTCTGCACAGCTCCAAAAATCCTGAAACTCCACGGAAGTCACTTTTGGAATTAATAAGAATTATTGAGCAAAGAAAATACCAGAGGGGGCCCACACCCTGGCCAGGAGGGTGCCCCCCCTACTGGGCGCGCCCCCTGTCTCCTGGGCCCCCTGTTGGCCCTCCGGTGCCCATCTTCTACTATATGAAGCCTCTTACCCTGGAAAAAATCATAAGCAAGCTTACGGGACGAAACTCCGCCGCCACGAGGCGGAACCTTGGCAGAACCAATCTAGGGCTCCGGCGGAGCTGTTCTGCCGGGGAAACTTCAGGGAGGGGGAAAATCATCACCATCGTCATCACCAACGATCCTGTCATAGGGAGGGGGTCAATCTCCATCAACATCTTCACCAGCACCATCTCCTCTCAAAACCCTAGTTCATCTCTTTGTATCCAATCTTGTATCAAAACCACGAATTGGTACCTGTGGGTTGCTAGTAGTGTTGATTACTCCTTGTAGTTGATGCTAGTTGGTTTACTTGGTGAAAGATCATATGTTCAGATCCTTAATGCATATTAACACTCCTCTGATCATGAACATGAATATGCTTTATGAGTAGTTATGTTTGTTCCTAAGGACATGTGTGAAGTCCTTCTATTAGTAGTCATGTGAATTTGGTATTTGTTCGATACTTTGATGAGATGTATGTTGTCTCTCCTCTAGTGGTGTTATGTGAATGTCGACTACATGACATTTCACCATTATTTGGGCCTAGAGGAAGGCATTGGGAAGTAATAAGTAGATGATGGGTTGCTAGAGTGACAGAAGCTTAAACCCTAGTTTATGCGTTGCTTCGTAAGGGGCTGATTTGGATCCACTAGTTTCATGCTATGGTTAGGTTTACCTTAATACTTCTTTTGTAGTTGCGGATGCTTGCAATAGGGGTTAATCATAAGTGGGATTCTTGTCCAAGAAAGGGCAGTACCCAAGCAACGGTCCACCCACATATCAAATTATCAAAGTACCGAACGCGAATCATATGAGCGTGATGAAACTAGCTTGACGATAATTCCCATGTGTCATCGGGAGCGCTTTTCTCATTATAAGAAATTGTCCAGGCTTGTCCTTTGCTACAAAAATGATTGGGCCACCTTGCTGCACTTTATTTACTTTCATTGCTTGTTACCCGTTACAGATTATCTTATCACAAAACTATCTGTTACTTACAACTTCAGTGCTTACAGAGAATACCTTACTGAAAACCGCTTGTCATTTCCTTTTGCTCCTCATTGGGTTCGACACTCTTACTTATCGAAAGGACTACGATAGATCCCCTATACTTGTGGGTCATCAAGACTCTTTTCTGGCGCCGTTGCCGGGGAGTGAAGCGCCTTTGGTGAGTGGAACTTGGTAAGGAAACATCTATATAGTGTGCTGAAATTTTCTGTCACTTGTTACTATGGAGACTAATCCTTTGAGGGGCTTGTTAGGGGTATCTTCACCCCGACCAGTAGAGCAAAGAGTTGCTACTCAACCTACTGAACCTACTGAAAATGTTTACTTTGAGATTCCTTTCGGTATGATAGAGAAACTGCTAGCTAATCCCTTTGCAGGAGATGGAACATTGCATCCCGATTTACACCTTATCTTTGTGGATGTAGTTTGTGGATTATTTAAGCTTGCAGGTATACCCGATGATGTTGTTAAGAGGAAGGTCTTCCCTTTATCTTTGAAGGGAGACACATTGACATGGTATAGGCTATGTGATGATACGGGATCTTGGAACTATAAACGATTGAAGTTGGAATGTCACCAGAAGTTCTATCCTATGCATCTTGTTCATCGTGATCGTAATTACATATATAATTTCTGGCCTCGCGAAGGAGAAAGCATCGCTCAATCTTGGGGGTGGCTTAAGTCCATGTTATATTCATGCCCCAATCATGAGCTCTCAAGAGATATGATTATTCAAAAAATTTATGCTCGGCTTTCTCTATATGATTGCACCATGCTTGATACTTCCTGTGCTGGTTCTTATATGCTGAAGACTATTGAATTCAAGTGGAACTTATTGGAAAGAATTAAACGCAACTCTGAAGATTGGGGTTCCGACGATGGTAAGGAGTCAGGTATAACACCTAAGTTTGATTGTGTTAAATCTTTTATGGATACCGATGATTTTCGTGGATTTAGCGCTAAATATGACTTGACTCTGAGATAGTAGCTGCTTTTTGTGAATCTTTTGCTACTCACATTGATCTCCCTAAGGAAAAGTGGTTTACATATAATCCTCCCATTGAAGTAAAAGTAGTTGCACCTATTACAGTTGAAGAAAAGACTATCACTTATAATGCTACTTCTGATGATGATCGTAAGAGTAATACTAGAACTTATACACCCCCTGAGCAAATTAAGTTGAACCTAGTATTGCCATGGTTAAAGATCTCTTGGATGATAATATAGATGGGCATGTTATTTATTTCTATGGTGAAACTGCTAATATTGCTAGACTAGATGCTAAGATACATAGACCTGTTGTAGGCATGCCTATTATTTCTGTTAAAATGGGAGATCATTGTTATCATGGCTTATGTGATATGGGTGCTAGTGCTAGCGCAATACCCTTTTCCTTATATAAAGAAATTATGCATGATATTGTACCCACTGAGTTAGAAGGTATTGATGTTACTATTAAGCTTGCCAATAGGGACACCATTAAACCAGTTGGGATTGTTAGAGATGTTGAAGTCTTGTGTGGGAAAGTTAAATATCCTATTGATTTTCTTGTTCTTGGTTCCCCACAAGATGACTTTTGTCCCAGTATATTTGGTAGACCCTTCTTGAATACTGTTAATGCTAGGATTGATTGTGAAAAGGATATTGTTACAATTGGCTTAGGGGATATGTCTCATGAGTTTAATTTTGCTAAGTTTCATAGACAACCCCGTGATAGAGAATCATCTAGTAAGGATAATATTATTGGTCTTGCTTCTATTGCCCTGCCTGCTACTGATTCGTTAGAACAATATTTGCTAGACCATGAAAATGATCTGTTTATGAATGAAAGAAGGGAAATAGGTGAAGTATTTCTTCAATAGGGTCCTATTCCGAAACACAACTTACCTGTTGAAATCCTAGGGGATCCTCCTCCACCCAAGGGAGATCCCGTGTTTGAGCTCAAACCTTTACTTGATAATCTCAAATATGCTTATCTTGATGAAAAGAAGATATATCCTGTTATTATTAGTGCTAACCTTTCAGAGCAGGAAGAAGAAAGATTATTGAAAACTCTGAAGAAGCACCGTGCTACTATTCGATATACTTTGGATGATCTTAAGGGCATTAGTCCCACTCTATGCCAACACAAAATAAAAGTGGAGAAAGATGCCAAACCAGTTAGAGATCCTCAACGACGGTTAAATCCTAAGATGAAAGAAGTGGTAAGAAAGGAGATACTAAAGCTCCTTGAGGCAGGTATAATTTATCTCGTTGCTGATAGTGATTGGGTAAGTCCTGTCCATTGCGTCCTTAAGAAGGGAGGTATCACTATCATTCCTAATGATAAATATGAATTGGTTCCACAAAGAATTAATACAGGTTATAGGATGGTAATTGATTTCCGTAAATTAAATAAAGCTACTAAGAAAGATCATTACCCTTTACCTTTTATTGATCAAATGCTAGAAAGACTATCCAAACATACACATTTTTGCTTTCTAGATAGTTATTCTGGTTTCTCTCAAATACCTGTGTCAGCGGAGGATCAATCAAAAACTACTTTTACCTGCCCTTTCGGTACTTTTGCTTATAGACGTATGCCTTTTGGTTTACGTAATGCACCTCCTACCTTTCAAACATGCATGATGGCTATATTCTCTGACTTTTGTGAAAAGATTTGTGAGGTATTCATGGATGATTTCTCCGTTTATGGATCCGCTTTTGATGATTGCTTGAGCAACCTGGATCGAGTTTTGCAGAGATGTGAAGACACTAGCATTGTCATGAATTGGGAAAAGTGTCACTTTATGGTTATTGAAGGCATTGTCTTCGGGCATAAAATTTCTAAAAAAGGTATTGAAGTTGATAAAGCTAAAGTTGATGCTATTGAAAAGATGCCATGTCCCAAGGACATTAAAGGTATAAGAAGTTTCCTTGGTCATGCCGGTTTTTATAGGAGGTTCATTAAGGACTTTTCTAAAATTTCTAGGCCTCTGACTAATTTATTGCAAAAAGATATTCCTTTTATCTTTGATGATGATTGTGTAGAAGCATTTGAAATACTTAAGAAAGCTTTGATCACTGCACCTATTATTCAACTACCTGATTGGAATTTACCCTTTGTAATTATGTGTGATGCTAGTGATTATGCTGTAGGTGCTGTTCTAGGGCAAATAGTTGATAAGAAATTAAATGTTATCCATTATGCTAGTAAAACTCTTGATACTGCCCTGAGAAATTATGCTACTACTGAGAAAGAGTTCTTAGCAGTTGTATTCGCATGTGATAAGTTCAGACCTTACATTGTTGATTCTAAAGTTACTATTCACACTGATCATGCTGCTATTAAATATCCTATGGAAAAGAAAGATGCTAAGCCTAGACTTATTAGATGGATTCTCTTGCTCCAAGAATTTGATTTGCATATTATTGATAGAAAGGGAGCCGAGAACCCCGTTGCAGACAACTAGTCTAGGTTAGAGAATGTTCTTGATGACCCACTACCTATTGATGATAGCTTTCCTGATGAACAATTAGCGGTCATTAATGCTTCTTGTACTGCTCCATGGTATGCTGATTATGCTAATTACATTGTTGCTAAATTTATACCACCTAGCTTCACATACCAGCAAATGAAAAAGTTCTTTTATGATTTAAGACAACTTCTGGGATGACCCACACCTTTATAAAGAAGGAGTAGATGGTGTTATTAGACGTTGTGTACCTGAGCATGAACAGGAACAGATCCTATGCAAGTGTAACTCCGAACCATATGGAGGACACCACGCTGGAGATAGAACTGCACATAAGGTATTGCAATCCGGTTTTTATTGACCTACTCTATTCAAAGATGCTCGTAAGTTTGTCTTGTCTTGTGATGAATGTCAAAGAATAGGTAATATAAGTAGATGTCAAGAAATACCTATGAATTATTCTCTTGTTATTGAACCATTTGATGTTTGGGGCTTTGATTATATGGGACCTTTTCCTGCCTCTAATGGATACACACATATTTTAGTTGCTGTTGATTACGTTACTAAGTGGGTAGAAGCTATTCCAACTAGTAGTGCTGATCATAACACCTCTATTAAGATGCTTAAAGAAGTTATTTTTCCGAGGTTTGGAGTCCCTAGATATCTTATGACTGATGGTGGGTCACATTTATTCATGGTGCTTTTCGTAAAATGCTTGCTAAGTATGATGTTAATCATAGAATCGCATCTCCTTATCACCCTCAGTCTAGTGGTCAAGTAGAGTTGAGCAATAGAGAGCTCAAATTAATTTTGCAAAAGACTGTCAATAGATCTAGAAAGAATTGGTCCAAGAAACTTGATGATGCATTATGGGCCTATAGAACTGCATATAAAAATCCTATGGGTATGTCTCCGTATAAAATGGTCTATGGAAAAGCATGTCACTTACCTCTAGAACTTGAACATAAAGCATATTGGTCTATTAAAGAGATCAACTATGACTTCAAACTTTCCAGTGAGAAGAGGTTATTTGATATTAGCTCACTTGATGAATGGAGAACCCAAGCCTATGAGAATGCCAAGCTGTTCAAAGAAAAAGTCAAAAGATGGCATGACAAAAGGATACAAAAGCGAGAATTTAACGTACGTGATTATGTGTTGCTATTCAACTCTCATTTAAGATTTTTTGCAGGAAAACTTCTCTCTAAGTGGGAAGGTCCTTACGTTATCGAGGAGGTCTATCATTCCGGTGCCATAAAAATCAACAACTTCGAAGGCACAAGTCCGAGGGTGGTGAACGGTCAAAGAATCAAAAATTATATCTCAGGTAATCCTATCAATGTTGAAACTAATATGAAACCGTAACCCCGGAGGAATACATAAGGGGCACTTTCCAGAACATTTCAGACTCCGAAAAGGAATAGGTATGCGGTACGGTAAGTAAACCGACTCCAAAACAATTCTAATGGCATTTTTTCTCCGTTTTGGAATTTTTAATAATTTTGGGAAGCAAGAAGTAATCCAGGAAGGACATGAGGCCTCCACAAGGGTGGAGGGTGCACCCACCCTTACTGGGCGCGCCCCTGTCTCGTGGGCACCTCGTGTGCCTCCCGGACTCTGTTTTCTTGCACGATACTTCTTTTGGTCAGTAAAAATTCATTATATAATCTCCTGAAGGTTTTTACCACCGTATCACGCAAAAAAATCCTCTGTTTTCGTTTCGAGCTGTTTTTCTGACAGATCTAGAGCACCATGACGTCTCCAAGCACTTACAAGGACAAGTTTTTCGAGAGGGTTATCAACCCCTATCTTGCGGAGGTGCTGCAACACCCTCAAACCATTGAGATGCGTGAGGGGGTGCTGCACATCCGCGATGTGGGGGGACCAAGGCGAACCGGAAGCGTGGAGACAAAGCTCGAAGCCATGGAGCAACAAGTTTTCAAGTGCCAAGGGAAGGTGGAGCGAGGACTCAACGCCAACTAGATGATGATCGCGGAGTTCACCAACAACCACAAGCTAGATGCCAAGATCATTCGGGAGACCATCTTCAAGCTTCAAGAGAAAATCGAGCACCTCCAAGCCCAGATCTATGACCTGCAAAACCAAAACTGTGAGTATGAATATAGATTCAAGAGGATAAGTTTGGCTGCAGATTTGAGGATCCCGGAGACTCGATCATCCTTCTATGATGGTGAGCCTATGCCTTGGAAGATGGACGACAAGCCTACATCATCAACAACTCCTTCTTCACCACCTCCAAAGACATAATCACATGGGTATGGGCACTCCCCTTGGAAACTGCCAAGCTTGGGGGAGGTGCCCCGGTATTGTATCACCATCACACTCCTATCTTTACCGTTTTACTTAGTTTGATCCTTTTAGTAATATCTTGATCTATTAGAATAAAGTTTTGGTATGAAGTAGTATTGAGTTTTGCTTTGTGATCTCTCTATATAATCGAGTCCGTGAGCTATCTATAATAAAGATTAGTGTTGAGTCAAGGGCTTTGCTATCTTGCTATGATCTTGAGAAAGTAGAAAGAATAAAAATAAATAGAAGAGTTAATATTGATCTTATGGATAGTAATGACTTCACATATAAAGAGTATGAGGCATAAAAGTTGTTGAGAGTTGACAAACATAGTTTTGGTCATTGTTGCAATTAATAGGAAGTAATAAGAAAAGAGAGGTTCTCACATATAAATATACTATCTTGTACATCTTTTATGATTGTGAGCACTCATTAAGTATGATATGCTAAAGAGTTGATGTTGGACAAGGAAGACAATGTAATGGGTTATGTTTTCTCACATCTCAGTTAAAGTATATTGTAATGGATCTTTCAAACATGTTGAGCTTGCCTTTCCCCCTCATGCTAGCCAAAATTCCTAGCACCAAGTAGAGATAGTACTTGTGCTTCCAAATATCCTTAAACCCAGTTTTGCCATGAGAGTCTACCATATCTACAGATCCTTCAAGTAAGTTGTCATGTTGCGAGCAATAAAAATTGCTCTCTAAATATGTATGACTTATTAGTGCGGAGAAAATAAGCTTTATACGATCCTGTGATATGGTAGTAATAAAAGCGACGGACTGCATAATAAAGGTTCATATCACAAGTGGCAATATAAAGTGACGTTCTTTTGCATTAAGATTTTGTGCAACAACCCTAAAAGCACATGACAACCTATGCTTCCCTCTGTGAAGGGCCTATCTTTTACTTTATGTCTTTACATTATGCAAGAGTCAAGGTGATCCTCACCTTTCCCTTTTTATTGGTAAGATCCTGATATATATATATATATATATATATATATATATATATATATATATATATCCAATGGGATGTAAGTTAGCATGAACTATTATTGTTGACATCACCTAAAGGTGAATACGTTGGGAGGCAACACAATAAGCCCCTATCTTTCTCAGTGTCCGATTAAAACTTCATAACCATAAGTATTGTGTGAGAGTTAGCAATTGTAGAAGACTATATGATGGTTGAGTATGTGGACTTGCTGAAAAGCTCTATTCTTGACTCTTTCTAATGTTATGATAAATTGCAATTGCTTCAATGACTGAGATTATAGTTTGATAGTTCCCAATGAAGTTTCTGAACCATACTTGACATTGTGAATAGATTGTTACTTGAGCATGAGGAATCATATGACAAAATCTATATATATATTGTTGTTATAAGAATGATCATGATGGCCTCATGTCCGTATTTTATTTTTATCGACACCTCTATCTCTAAACATGTGGACATATTTTTCGATTTCGGCTTTTGCTTGAGGACAAGCGAGGTCTAAGCTTGGGGGAGTTGATACGTCCATTTTGCATCATGCTTTTATATCAATATTTATTGCATTATGGGCTGTTATTACACATTATGTCTCAATACTTATGGCTATTCTATCTTATTTTACAAGGTTTATCATGAAGAGGGAGAATGCCGGCAGCTGGGATTCTGGCTGGAAAAGGAGCAAATATTGGAAACATATTCTGCACAGCTCCAAAAATCCTGAAACTCCACAGAAGTCACTTTTGGAATTAATAAGAATTATTGAGCAAAGAAAATACCAGAGGGGGCCCACACCCTGTCTAGGAGGGGGGGGGGGGGCTACTGGGCGCGCCCCCTGTCTCCTGGGCCCCCTGTTGGCCCTCCGGTGCGAATCTTCTACTATATGAAGCCTCTTACCCTGGAAAAAATCATAAGCAAGCTTACGGGACGAAACTCCGCCACCACGAGACGGAACCTTGGCGGAACCAATCTAGGGCTCCGGCGGAGCTGTTCTGTCGGGGAAACTTCCCTCTGGGAGGGGGAAATTATCACCATCATCATCACCAACGATCCTCTCATCGGGAGGGGGTCAATCTCCATCAACATCTTCACCAGCACCATCTCCTCTCAAAACCCTAGTTCATCTCTTGTATCCAATCTTGTATAAAAACCACAAATTGGTACCTGTGGGTTCCTAGTAGTGTTAATTACTCCTTTTAGTTGATGCTAGATGGTTTACTTGGTGAAAGATCACATGTTCAGATCCTTAATGCATATTAATACTCCTCTGATCATGTACATGAATATGCTTTGTGAGTAGTTATGTTTGTTCCTAAGGACATGGGTGAAGTCTTGCTATTAGTAGTCATGTGAATTTGGTATTCATTCGATATTTTGATGAGATGTATGTTGTCTCTCCTCTAGTGGTGTTATGTGAATGTCGAGTACATGACACTTCACCATTATTTGGGCCTAGAGGAAGGCATTGGGAAGTAATAAGTAGATGATGGGTTGCTAGAGTGACAGAAGCTTAAACCCTAGTTTATGCGTTGCTTTGTAAGGGGCTGATTTGGATCCACTAGTTTCATGCTATGGTTAGGTTTACCTTAATACTTATTTTGTAGTTGAGGATGCTTGCAACAGGGGTTAATCATAAGTGGGATCCTTGTCCAAGAAAGGGCAGTACCCAAGAACCGGTCCACCCACATATCAAATTATCAAAGTATCGAACGCGAATCATATGAGCGTGATGAAACTAGCATGATGATAATTCCCATGTGTCCTCGGGAGCGCTTTTCTCATTATAAGAAATTGTCCAGGCTTGTCCTTTTCTACAAAAAGGATTGGGCCACCTTGATGCACTTTATTTACTTTCATTGCTTGTTACCTATTACAAATTATCTTATCACAAAACTATCTGTTACCTACAATTTCAATGCTTGCAGAGAATACTTTACTGGAAACCGCTTGTCATTTCCTTCTGCTCCTCGTTGGGTTCGACACTCTTACTTATCGAAAGGACTACGATAGATCCCCTATACTTATGGGTCGTCACACCCCAGGGGGGTGGGCGCGCCCCCACCCTCGTGGCTCCCCTGACTGACTTCCTTCGCCTATATATACTTGCATACCCTGAAAACATCCGGGAGCACCACGAAACCCTATTTCCACCGCAGCAACCTTCTGTACCCATGACATCCCATCTTGGGGCCTTTTCCGGGGCTCCACCGGAGTTGGAATCGATCACAGAGGGCTTCTACATCAACGCCATAGCCTCTCCAATGAAGTGTGAGTAGTTTACCATAGACCTTCGGGTCCATAGTTATTAGCTAGATGGCTTCTTCTCTCTCTTTGAATATCTATACAATGTTCTCCTCAATTTTCTTGGAGATCTATTCGATGTAACTCTTTTTGCGGTGTGTTTGTCGAGATCCGATGAATTGTGGGTTTATGATCAAGATTATCTATGAGAAATATTTGAATCTCCTCTGAATTATTTTATGTATGATTGGTTATCTTTGCAAGTTTCTCTGAATTATCAGTTTGGTTTGGCCTACTAGATTGATTTTTCTTGCAATGGGAGAAGTGCTTAGCTTTGGGTTCAATCTTGCGGTGTCCTTTCTAGTGACAGTAGGGGCAGCAAGGCACATATTGTATTGTTGCCATCGAGGATAAAAAGATGGCGTTTATATCATATTGCTTGAGTTTATCCGTCTACATCATGTCATCTTGCCTAATGCGTTACTCTGTTCTTATGAACTTAATACTCTAGATGCATGCTGGATAGCGGTCGATGTGTGGAGTAATAGTAGTAGATGCAGAATCGTTTTGATCTACTTGTCGCGGACGTGATGCCTATATACATGATCATGCCTAGATATTCTCATAACTATGCACTTTTCTATTAATTGCTCGAGAGTAATTTTTTCACCCACCGTAATACTTATGCTATCTTGAGAGAAACCACTAGTGAAACCTATGGCCCCCGGGTCTATTTTCCATCATATAAGTTTCCGATCTACTTTATTTTGTAATCTTTACTTTCCAATCTACATCATAAAAATACCAAAAATATTTATCTTCAAGGGAAAACCAACGCAGTGCTCAAGAGGTAGAACATGACAACAGTGTTGTCCTCAAAATCAGGCCTCAAGGGAAGATGCTCTTTGTCCAACAAATATACTGCTTTGGGCATCTTGGACTTTATCAACATCTGTATGTGTGGAGCATATCCACATGACATCTTATGGTCAGCAATTGTTCTCTTGTTTGTGTCAACAATCAAACTCATGACTTTGAATCTCCGGGGCAAATCAAAGAGCTAGAGCAGATTAATGGAATGGCCTCTGATAATCCTGTGATCTCCTAATTTGGGCAACAAGGTGTGCCTCAATATAGTGTTCATTGTGGCCAATCCAGACATCAAGTAATACATTGAGCCTAGCTTGTGTGTTTCCAAGGCTTTGTCAGGTATCTCCTTGTACATATTGGCCATCGAGTTGTGATCTTTCTTCTTCTCAGCATAGACATCAATGTCTTTCTCAGCTTCTTTGGGGGCTTTTATGAGCTTGGCCCACTCATCAACAGTAGATTGGTACCTTGTACCTTCATACATTCAGACTATCTTGCAATCTGGATAGAAATGAGCCGTTGAATAAAACTGCATAATGAGCTCATCATTCCACTTGGTCAATTTCTGACCCACAAACTTGTCAACACCATTGAGCTTGAAGCTCTCATGCACTCTTGGAAAGTGATCTTCATTTTCATAAATATATTCCCAATCAACCCACTTCATATCACAGGCAATGGGCTTCTTGTCAAGTAACATTGTCTCATAGAAATCTTGCTGTTCTTTGGTGTGAAATCTATAGTCCAGACCAGTCCTTCTCCTCATAGCATATGGATTAGCTTGTCTCCAGAGTCTGAGACCTGCATCTTTCCTTTCCTTCATGTTTTCTGCCATTGGATGATTGTCATCATGGTCTGGAATTTTTGGCTTGAGTTTCCTAAGAACTTGGGCTTCATCATCTTCTTCTTCAACCTCGTGCATTGGGGCCTTGTTCTTCTCTACAGCAGGAATGTTCCTGGTGCTTCTCTTGGGTGCAGTCTTGGAGGCTTGAGCTGGAGCTTTGGGGGCAGTCTTGGACTTTGAAGGAGCAGCCCCAGACTTGATGGCATCCCCCATCAGCTTTTATGACTTCGGAGGAGGTGCAACATCCTCTTATTCCTCCTCACTTGCATAATCTCTCCTCATAGATGGATTTCCAAGCACTCTTGCAACTGTTTTCCCGACTCTTTCTTTTCTCTTCTTGCCATTTCCATCTTCTCTGGCTTCTAGAGTGTCGATGTACTAAAGAAGGGACGCTCCTTTGTACCCCTTATTTGTGCACAGGCAGTCAGAGCCGCGCCCACGACCACACTTAATCAGAGCAGGGATAGGAAATCAAAGCCGCGGGACGGTCAAAGAAACACCAAGATGGAGGCATAAAGAGCAAGAAGGCAAAGTGGTTTCCCCCGGCAAGACCCTTGCCGGGGCGGCTTCCACAGCTCCGGCAAGGACCTTGTCGGGGCGGCTTCCACAGCTCCGGCAAGGACCTTGCCGGGGCAGCCTACCTAACGCCAGCGGGGCACGCCACCCTAGAGCCCCAGCTTTCCCAACACCACCAACCGTGTCGGGACCGGGGCTCGGGAGGCGGCTCCGTGATGGCATGCAGATCTTTGTGAAGACTAGAAACACTCCAAATCAGAAGAGGATTAGAAGATGACGAAACTTGGCGAGATCCTTGCCAAGGAAACCCACAAGACCCCCGGCAAGATCCTTGCCGGGGACGACCGCGACGCCACGGCAAGACCCTTGCTGGGGCCCCGGCGAGGCCCTTTCCAAGGACGCCCGTGAGGCCACAGCCAGGCCCGCACCCGCCAAGCTTCTACCACTGCTCCCATGCAGCTGCCAGCCCACCAGCTGGGCGGACGCCTGCGTGTCAACTTGAGGCTTCTCGGCCAAATCAGCGCATGCCTACGTGGTGGCATGCAAATCTTCGTGAAGGCCCTACCACCGCGCCACCTCAGCAGCCTGCCAACCTACTAGCACTAACCGCCTCGCTGGCCCAGGTGCGTGTCAAGGCAGGGCGAAGCGGCGATAAAGTGAAGGGGACACGTCAAAGGTGCATTAAATGCATCTTGTCCCGTAATGGCTAGTGATAGGCTTAACCACAGTACCCCGACGCCACCTCCTATGTGCCACTGTGGCAACCCCCTTACCTATAAAAGGAGGCCCAAGGCATCCGGGAGAAGGATTTGGACCCTGGGACAAGTTACGCTCCTTTTAGATAGCTTAAGAACCCCAAGAACACAGATATACACATCAAAGCAGGACAAGGGTGTTATACATCCTTGCAGCCCGAACCTGGGTAAACGACCCGCGTGCTCGTACTGACTGCTGATCCCGCTCTCCTCACGACCCAGTGCCCCACAACTAGAGTAGGGATTCTTGTGATCCCATAGGTGTCGTTTCCCACCGACATCTTTGGCGCGCCAGGCAGGGGGCGCAGTAGTGAGAATCTGGTTTAGCAGCTAGTAGCACAGCTCTTCGTCGCCATGGCTCCCAAGAGGAAGACGACCACAACGATCGGTTCATCCCAGACCGGACTGCTTGTACTGGTGCAGACCAGTAGTGGCCCAGTCGTGGAAAGAACCCGTGGCGCGGCCCGCGAACATCCACATCACCCTAGCAGTCCGGACCTGGTGAGTGGCGTCGTTCGTGCGCCAGGCGACGAGCCACACGCCGCAAACTCTAGAGATGGAGTTGGCCCCCCCGCAGGCGGTGCGGGGCCCACCAGGGGCATCGTCGTGCCACCAGACGGCGGCGCGGCGACCTCCAAGACACCAACACCGGCGCCCATGGCGCTCTCTTCTCAAGTTGTGCGTGATGAGCAGCGCTGCCCCGCTGGTGACCCTTGGTGCCGCCCTAGGAAGAGCCCCGCACATCCTTGACGGGACGAGAAGGGCCAGCATGCACGCCGAGGTGTTGGCGAAAATGGCGGACAGCCGCAGGGCCGAGATAGAGCTCCTTCTAACCTAGTTAGAAGTCGAAGCGTGTCACGGTCCTCGCAGCTTTCGTCGCCGCCCACACCAGCAGAAGCCCTAGCGCGCGCAGCTGCTCCTCGACTTTCCTCCTGCTGCAGAGAAGCTCGACGAATGGAGGGCCACTGTCCGGAGTCTCGTCGACATTGCCAACAAAGATGAGCTGCGACCGGCGGGGCCCGCAGGTCATTGCTCCGTCAAGCCACCACATGCCAGCGGTGGGCGGGCCGGAGGCAATGCAACCATGGTGCACTCTCCTCCTGCACGCCAGCCACCGCGGGTGCCAACCCGTCGCGATGACGCGCGTGATGATATCTCCATAGCATCGTCCGATCCGCGGACCCACCGCGACCAACGTCAAGTTCTTCGGGAGCGAGCTCATGAAGACGCTCGAACCACCATCGAGCGCCGGCACGATTCGTGCCTCCAGTCGGACAGGCGGGCAGGGCCCACTATGGGCCACCCAACACCGGGAGGCTACGGTGGCCTACCTTACGAGGTGGGTTGTCCGGATTTCACGCGTGAGCTGTGGCAGTTCCAGTGGCCCTCCCACCGAATGTTCAAGCCCGACGTTGGTGAGTAGTACAACAGCAAGACTCACCCATCAGAGTTCCTCAGCATCTACACCATTGCGATGCAAGCTGCTGAGGCCCGCGATGATAAGGTGCTTGCCAATTACTTCCCGTTGGCACTCAAGCCTAATGTTATGTCTTGGTTGATGCACTTGCCGGTGGACTCCATTTCTTCTTGGTCGGATTTGTGTCATGAGTTTGTTGGCGCCTTCACTGGAGGCCACCAGGCTCATGGCCAGGCGAGCGATTTGCATATCATCCCCCAGAAGGAAGGAGAAAACCTGCGCAAGTACATCCAAAGGTTCAGCCAAGTGCGGTACAACATCCCAGACGTTCATCATGCTGCCGTGATCAGTGCATTCCATCCGAATGTACGCAACCACAAGATGCGTGAGGAGCTGGCAATGAACAAGGTCAAGGATGTGGCCGAGCTTTATGTTCTAGCCGATCGATGCGCTCTGGCTGAAGAAGGGCGGAAGTACCCCGACGAGGACGCTGGCGCGGAAACCGACTCCACGGATGATGACGCCACCGCCCTAGCAAAGAAGGGCCGGCACCGTCGCGCAAGGGCAAGACCGTGCTTGCCATCGAGGGGTCCGACGACACCGGCACTGCCAAGAAGGCCAAGGCAAGCGACAGCGGCAAGGAGGTTGCCGGGTGTACCGCTTACCGGGCCTTGGCGGCTGCCGACAAGCCAGGGGGCTCCGACAAGCAGTATTGCAAGATCCACCGCACCAAGGGCCACGAACTCCAGAACTGCCGGCAAGTTGAGCTGCTTGATGAGAAGAAGAAAGTTGAGTATGAGTGGCGGGACAAGTGAGGGAGTCCGGGATTAAGGGGTCCTCGGATAGCCGGACTATATACTTTGGCCGGATGGTTGGACTATGAAGATACAAGATTGAAGACTTCGCCCAGTGTCCGTATGGGACTCTCCTTTGCGTGGAAGGCAAGCTTGGCAATTCGGATATGTACATCTCCTTCTCTGTAACCGACTCTGTGTAACCCTAGCCCCCTCCGGTGTCTATATAAACCAGAGGGTTTAGTCTGTAGGACAATGACAATCATAATCATAGGCTAGCTTCTAGGGTTTAGCCTCTACGATCTCGTGGTAGATCAACTCTTGTAATACTCATATCATCAAGATCAATCAAGCATGAAGTAGGGTATTACCTCCATCGAGAGGGCCCGAACCTGGGTAAACATCCTGTCCCCCGCCTCCTGTTACCATTTTGCTTTAGACACACAGTTGGGGACCCCCTACCCGAGATCCGCCGGTTTTGACACTGACATTGGTGCTTTCATTAAGAGTTCCACTGTGCCATCCCGATAAGGCTTGATGGCTCGCATTGTTATCAAGGACAACATCACCTCTGGAGGAACCCTGGCTGTAGGCCAGATTCTCCGGCTGGGCAGCTTCGTCATGACCGACCGTTCGCCCGCCGCGCTGACGATGACTTCTCAGGTTATCAAGAATAGCCTCCACGTCAGCTCGGAATTCATCGAGCAGATGGATCCAATGGAGCTCTCCTCCCTGAACGAGCTCTTGGATCGCATCGCCGACCTGGGAGTCGCTAGGGACTATGATCGGATCGGGCTTAAACCCGACCAAAGGGATATTAACTCTCTGCCGGTCATCCATCAGATAGCGGTGGTGGAGGGACAAAACAATGATTCTTCCTCTATTTTGAGGATGAACCATGTCCGGATTCCTGAGCTCTCCGAGCCGGATACCCGTCTACGGGAGGACATGGCCCAGGCTCCGAACTTAGAATTGGGCAACGGGCCACAAATATTGGGCAACATCCTGGAGCCCGAGCTGCCAAGCTCGGGAGTTCCTTTGCCCCTGGGTCTCAGATCGGATCAGGACGTGGACTTAAGTCATCCCACCCACCTAGACACAAGTGATCTTTCCCACATTAGACAAGAGCCCCAAGAGATAGTACACCACTTCTGGGCCAGATTCCTCCTTGTAATGAGCAAGGTTAAGGACTGTCACGAGGAAGACGCAATCTCATTCTTTTGCAAAAATTTCACGGACAAGGGAATCCTCAACACCATAAGTCGCCGTGACATAGCACACTTCGCCGACTTGGCGGCCATAGTACAGAAGTACTATGCGATGGAAAGCGCCTGGAAAACCCAAACAAATTCTGGGATCCTCCGGCTCTAACTAAACCCCTCGTCCAAACTAAAAGGGTGCGCTCTCGCAAGTCACCCAATCCAATTACAAAGATGCCAAAGCCCTCTGCAGGGCGTGGAACCGTACTGGAGGGATGGCTCAACAAGCCATGCAAAATTCACAGCACACCAGTCATCATACCAACACACAGCCTCAGAGCATGTTGGATACTCCGGCAGGTGGCCAAGAGCAGCGAGGACCTTCTCATCAACAATACCGCAGAGCACCATCCCGCAGAGAATAATAGCACATTACTGACAGTCTTCGAGACTTTCGCCTCAAACAATAGGCGTAAGCGAGCGCTCCGCAGCCTCGCCGAAGTCTGCCACGCCGCAGCAATAAACCCGTGGAACGATACGGCCATAACCTTCAATGCCAGCAACGAACCTCAATTCCAAACAGTCCGAGCATCAGCCACTTTGGTCCTTAGTCCAATTGTGGACGACTTCCGGCTTACTAAAGTGCTCATGGGCGGCGGTAGTGGATTAAACCTCATCTATGAGGAAACTCTTAACAAAATGGAAATAGATAAGAGCCGCATTGAGCAAAGCAGCACGACCTTCAGGGGAATCATCCCTAGTCGGGAGGCACGATGCACGAGAAAAATAACACTGGATGTGGTATTCGGCACGCCGGAGAATTATAGGTCTGAAGAAATCACATTCCAAGTGCCCCCATTTAATAGTGGATACCACGCCCTTTTAGGGCGGGATGCATTCACAAGCTTCCAAGCTATACCCCATTACGGGTACATAAAGCTTAAAATGTCGGGGCCCAATGGAATCATCTCTCTAGCCAGTGATCCGGACATAGCACTCCGCGCCGAAAATAAAACCGCCGCACTAGCCCTGGAGGCATTATCCGAAGCCCTCGCGGCCGAAGAATTAACTGCGTTGCGCTCCACAGTGGACAGGGACGACGTGATACTCGACAAACGACCCAAGTCCACCTCTTTTAAACCAGCAGACGAAATAGTCAAATTCCAGGTCCACCCAACGATCCTACAAAAAAAACATCAATTGGGGCACAGCTAAACCCCCACAATAGACGCTGCACTACGAGAGTTCCTGCGCGAAAATTGGGACATTTTTGCCTAGCATCCTTTAGACATGCCAGGTATCCCATGCAGGCTGGCCGAGCACAGCCTAAACATACTAAAGGGATACAAGCCGGTCAAGCAGACTCTTCGGCGCTTTTCAGAACCCAAGCGACAAGCCATGGGAGAAGAGCTAGCCAAACTACTCGAGGCCAGATTCATCAGAGAAATAAAACATCCGGACTGGCTAGCAAACCTGGTGATGGTACCAAAGAAGGACAAATCCTGGCGCCTATGCGTCGATTTCAAGGACCTCAATAAGGCTTGCCCCAAGGATCCCTTCCCCCTCCTCCGCATCAATCAAATCATCAACGCTACCACAGGACACGACTCATTGTGCTTCCTCGACGCATATTCCGGATACCATCAAATCAAGATGGCAGAGTCCGATCAAGCTGCAATGGCATTCATCAGTCCATACGGCCCCTTCTGTTTTAACACCATGCCTTTCGGGCTCAAAAACACCGGTGCAACCTATCAACGCATGATTCAGACATGCTTGGAAACAAAAATCAGCAAAACAGTGGAGGCATACGTAGGCGATGTGGTCATCAAAACCAGACACGTCGAATCTTTAATAGACGACTTAAGGCTTACGTTCGACAATCTCCGAACATACGACATCAAGCTCAATCCGGAAAAATGCGTTTTTGGCGTACCCGCGGAAAGCTATTGGGCTTTATCGTTTCCAATAGAGGAATTGAAGCAAATCCTGCTAAAATCCTAGCTCTGTAACAGTTGGCTACCTCAACAGACCTCAAGTAAATCCAGAAATCAACTGGATGCGTGGCCGCCTTAAGCCGCTTTATCTCCCGATTAGGAGAAAAGGCATTACCCCTTTATCGCTTGCTTTGACGCACCGAACACTTCGAGTGGATGGATGCGGCTACGACCGGATTGGAGGAAATAAAAGCCCTCTTGGCCACCAATCCAATCCTGGCCGCCCCAAATATCGACGAACCTATGTTGTTATATATAGCGGCAACACACCAGGTTGTAAGCGCAGTGCTCATCGTCGAACGAGAGACAAACGGACATAAGTTCCCACTTCAAAAGCCGGTATACTATGTATCCACTGTCCTCACTCCATGCAAATCACGGTACCCACATTATCAAAAGATAGCATACACGGTCTTCATGGCATCCCAAAAACTACGGCACTACTTTCAAGAGTGTTCAATCACGGTGGCCTCCGAAGTACCACTCAATGACATAATAAATAACAGCGATGCCACGGGTCGGATTGCTAAATGGGCTATTGAGCTCCTCCCGTTCAACATAACATACAAACCACGGAGAGCCATTAAGTCGCAAGTACTGGCTGACTTCGTCGCCGAATGGACAGAAGCCGAACTCCCTAAAGAGTACGACGCGTACTCCAATTGGACCATGCACTTTGACGGCTCTAAGATGCTGGTCGGTCTAGGGGCAGGCATTGTCCTGACATCCCCCACCGGAGATACAGTCCAATACGTACTCCAAATACTATACACAGATTCCAACAACGCAACCGAATATGAGGCCCTGTTACATGGTCTTCGGATGGCAGTCTCCATGGGCATTCAATGCCTAGAAGTGCGTGGGGATTCAAACCTTGCAATATCTCAAATAAATGGAGACTTTGATGCCAAGGACCCAAAAATGGCGGCCTACGGCAATGCCGTCCTAAAAATGTCAGCTCGGTTTGAGGGGCTCGAATTCCACCATGTGGTCTGAGAAAACAACCAAGCGGCGGATATCCTCGCCCGAATCGGCGCTAAGCGCGACCCCGTCCCACCTAATATCTTTTTGGAAAAGCTGTTCAAGCCATCCGTGGTGTGGGAAGGGGAAACCGGCAATACCAGTTCAGATCCGAACACAACCCCAGATCCCGCACAATCTGACGTAATCGGAGGCTCCGCCACCGAAATAACACCTTCGGCCCACGTGATTATGGTTGTCATCGCCCCGTGGACAGAACCCTTCTTAGCCTACTTAAATAGGCAAGAACTCCCTGAGGACCAAAATGAGGCTCGTTGCATTGTGCGACGCTCTAAAGCCTACAAGGTCCACGAGGGAGAGCTTTATAAGAAAAGCACGACTGGAGTGCTCCAAAGGTGCATCTCCGAAGAGGAAGGGCGGCAGCTCTTGGACGAAATTCATGCCGGACTCGGTGGCCACCACGTCGTAGCTCGGGCGCTCGTAAGCAAGGCCTTCCGCACATGTTTCTACTAGCCGACAACCCGGTCAGACGCACAGGACCTTGTCCAACATTGCATCAGTTGCCAGCTTTTTGCAAATCAAAGCCATATGCCACCTACCGCTCTCCAAACAATCCCCATAACTTGGCCCTTTGCGGTCTGGGGGCTCGATATGGTTGGACCCCTTAAAGGAGGAAGCCTTAAGAAGAAATACTTGTTGGTCATGGTCGATAAATTCACCAAATGGATAGAAGACAAACCAGTTAAAACGGCCGAGTCCGTACCAGTGATAGACTTCACATCTGAGGTCATACACCGTTACGGTGTCCCCCACAGCATCATCATTGATAACGGCTCAAACTTCACAGCCGACGAGGTGAAAACTTGGTGCGGAAAAATGGGCATAAAGCTCGATTATGCATCCGTCTATCACCCCCAAACAAACGGTCAAGTCGAACGAGCGAATGGTCTTATTATGAGCGGCATTAAGCCCAGTCTAGTGCGATCCATGAGGGAATCAGATACACACTGGGTCGAGGAGCTCGACTCCATACTATGGGGGCTGTGGACCACGCCAAATCGCATAACCGGATACACACCATTTTTTATGGTGTACGGTGCAGAGGCAGTGCTACCATACGATATCATCCATGACTCACCTCGACTGCGCATGTACGAAGAGAGAGAAGCCGAGCTGGATCGACAGGATGGCTTAGATGCCCTAGAGGAGGAGCGTGACGTCGCTAAGGCTCGTTCCGCATTCTATCAACATCGGGCTCAAAGGTATCAAAGCAGAGAAGTACGGGCCAAAACTTACAACATTGGCGAACTCGTTCTATGCCTACCGGAGAAGAAAAAGGACAAGCTTAAGCCCAAATGGGAAGGTCCCTTCATCATTGATAAAGTTCTCACCGGAGGAGCGTACCGTCTGCGTGATGCATCCGATAATCGACTCGAGCCGAACCCATGGAACGCGGCCAGACTCCGAAGATTCTACGTCTAGTGTCGAACTCTGTGTTTGTCCCCTTACCTCTGTCTTCCTTTTTAAATTATACCCTCTCTCTCTCTCCTTTTTATATATATAGCCTTAAAAGCTTCAAGTATGCTTTGACCGCACACTCCTGTCGCGCTATGCACGCTCAATATACCTGGGGGCTTCTTATACAGAAGCTTAATATAATTGTCTTCTGGGCTTTATTCCCATCACATATGCGTCACTTCTCCATATGTGCCTTTTTTCACCACTATATGCATCGATATGACTTAAGTTTTGGCCAAGCTGGGTTGCCTGGCTCTTGTGTTTATGCCCTACGTTCCCATTAATTCGGCTAGGGCATAAGGGGAGCACCTCTGTGATTGTTACTGCCGGGTCAGTTGGATGTGTACCTCAGACTGGGTGAAGCTGAAAGCTAGCATTCTTAAGGGAATATTCGGTCGATGAACAAAAGATGTCTTTTACCTATTACAAAATATGCCCCCATATGCTTATATCCTGCATCATTTTTCGTAGTTCAGACATGCACATTAATGCATGCACACCCAGGGAAAGGAACCCTTAACGGAACTATTCTCCCTAGAAGATGTTTCTTACTACCCATGTAATATAACATAGCTAGTTGGGTACTTGTCTGTTCAAGCACTTATGACCCCTACGCCTGGTTTCCATGCGTGCCCCGGTTTTCACATAATTGAGCGGGTATTCGGATACACTATAGACTATCGGGTCCAGAGGTTGAAGCGAAAAGGTCTGCCAAGACAAATGATTTACAATCCGGCTAGGGACAAAATGTGTCCTCCGAAGTACAAAGTCACTTAGACTGACTATATTCTTCTTCTATACCATCCAACAGGCTGTCTAGCCTACAGTCCTGTTGGGAATACTTAGTGGCTAATGCTACCTGGTCATATACCAGACTTACAAGGATCTCTTTCCCATATGACCCTACAGGTCCGACCTCAGCCATATGGTTCGGGTCAGCCTTGGTGTATCGCGTCTTCACCATGGCCCAGGCTTCCCTTGCACCTTGTCGGTAGGCCGATATCTTCCACAATCGGAAGTGCCGCCGCGCTCCCTTGAGCATCTCCACAAGCTCCCCCATGCCTCCTGGCAGGGAGGCGGATGGCCACGAGGCCTGGGCAATGCCCTGCATCACCTGCCAAACTTGTTCATGCAGTTGTGAGAGCTCCTGCAGAAGATCGCCCGCAGATCTGGGCATCTCCTATTCGGGACGACCTGTCAACATACCTACAGACATAATTCTGTTAGCACGCTTCTTCGCCGAACTATATAATAGTTCATTAGAGCACTTACTAAATATGCCGCGTCGAAGCCTCTTATTCTCCTTCATGGAGTCAACAAGCTGGGCCCGAACATCCTTTAATTCGACGCCCAGTAGGGTGTTCGCGTCCTCGAGATTATTTTTCTCTTGTATAAACTTCATAAGCACACGCTCGTCAGCCTTCAGCTGTCGTTGAGCATATTGCTCATCCTCCGATACGATCTCCAGATTACCTCCGGGATTGCGTGTAGAATCTGTTGTTAGATTTGCATGCATGCCGAATACTAACTGGTATATGTAAATACATTCTTTTCGATCAAGACAAGTATTACCAGATGAGGCCTTCTTGGACTCCTCCATTCCGGCGACTGTGGCCCGTAGCTGGGCTTTGCACTCCTCCAGCTCTTTAGACAGCTGAGTATTCTTCTCTGTCAGAACCTATGCACACGAGGATCCTTAAATCAGTTGTGCCAACTGCTTCAAGTCTCAGGGGCTACTGCTATACATACTTATCAAATTTTCTTACCCGTATATCCTTTACGTACCGGTCCGTGGCTCTGACGAGGCCACCTTGAGCAGCCCGAATGTACGCGTCCCCTGAGTTGAAGGCATTGAACGCCTCGTCAAAGAAATTAGGGTCGCGTAGTGTGGCCCGTCGGCGCCTAGGATTCATGGAGCTCTCCACTTTGGAGTTTGTAGTGGAGAATCTATCTGCATCCTCTATAGGAGGATTGTCCGACATTGTCCCCGTGTTGACCTCCGCCTCTGAGTCTGGCCTCGGTGTCCGGCTAGTGGAGGCGCGACCGGCAGGCTCACCGGATATAGTCCGGCGAGCGCTTTTTCTGCCAGGAGACAATGGACATTGTTATATTTTAACAATGATAATTCAGTGGCAGGGTTTTTAACATACCTTTGCGACAGCGTCTCGGTCCTGACCGCCTTCCTTTTAAGCCTACCCAGCTTCGGTGCCCCTTGTTGAGAAGTCACCGCGGGTTCGGCATGGCGTCCCGATGGCCTTCCCTGTAAAACGCAATATGTGCAGTGGGTAAGGCGCAAAGAGGGAATCCTTCTTGGAAGTTGGGACTCCGGTTTTACTTACCTGAGACGCAGGGAGTAGGCCAGGATAATCAGCTATGATGGCCACCAACGCACCATCACAGCTTAACTAATAAAATGTCCTGTCGACGAGCTCCACAAATGTGTGCGGATCCTCTTTGAGTCCGGGGTCGAGGGCCCTGTTCGGGTCCTCTGGTTGTGGAGATGGGATATGAATCTCCCTCATACCTTTTCACAGTTCTTGCTATAAATTGACAAGGTAAGCATTTGTGCTAAAGAATGCGGGAAAGACTAGTTATAAAAGATAGCAGCTCACCCAGCTTGGGGGGTTGTACATGGAGAATCCATCCCGTGGTTTGATGCGGATGAACTCCTCTTCTTCTCTTTTGTACAAATCGGACAATATCTTCGCCACAGCGGCGGCGGAGTCCGGACCTTTACAGCTGCATCGGGTGGCATCGTCTTCTCCATTGAAGTGCCACATGTGTTTCCCCCGATATTGAAGTGGCTGCACTCCCCGCGTTATACATATGGACATAACCTCAATTATTGTCAGTCCTGATTTGGGCTGCGTCTTTATACTATCCATCAGGAAAAGGATCTCTCTGTTTTCTTCCTCCTGGGGGCTCCTAGGGCGCCAGCTGTGGCGTTTCTTCAACGGGGCATTTACAAACTCGGGAAGGCCCTTCCGAATAGGGTCCGGAAGAGGGACGTCCTCCATATAGAACCACTCTAAAGGCTAGTCTTCGGATGTCTTTTTCGGGGTACCGGATAGGTATTTGGTCCCGGCGATGCAACATATTTCGGCTCCGCCCACTTGATATACCGACCCGTCCTGAGTGAGGGGTACGAGGCAGAATAGCCTCCTCCACAGCTCGAAATGAGTTTCGCAACCCAGAAATAGCTCGCAGAAGGCAACGTAGCCTGCGATATGCAGTATGGAGGCTGGGGTAAAGTTATGCAGCTAGAGGCCGTAGAACTCCAAGAGCCCGCGGAGGAAAGGATGGATTGGAAATCTGAGTCCCCTTAGCAAATAGGGGACAAAGCATACCCGCTCCCCCTTGGATGGGTTTGGAGAACTCTCCGCTTGCTCCCCACCATTATAAGTGGCTAGTCTAGCTCGGGCGGGGACCATGTACGCAGGCGGGAGAAACCCCTTGGTCTGCAGCTCTACTAGTCGGCTGTGGGGGACAGAACATTTCTCCCAATCGCCTGGCCTAGTGCTACGGGAGCGAGAGGAGGAGCCGTGACGGTCGGCCATGGTGGTATGGATTTTTCCGGGCGCGCTCTGATGGATACTCACTGGGAGGAGATGGTGTGGTTTGGATCTAAGGATCCCCGTCTCTTTAAATAGACGATTTACTCACATGGTCAGGGTGGAAAATGTAAAAATGCCCCGACTTCTCGCATTCGCTTGACACATGGAGACAACCATTATTAAAGCACAGAAGCTGATGAGTACAACATTAATGGGAAGCCGGACACTACGCGTTACAACAGGTACCCTGGAGAATTTGGAGAAGAACCCGCTTGCAATGCCGAAGACAATCTGCGCACCGGACTCATCGTCATTGAAGCCTAGTTCAGGGGCTACTGAGGGAGTCCGGGATTAAGGGGTCCTCGGACAACCGGACTATATACTTTGGCCGGACTGTTGGACTATGAAGATACAAGATTGAAGACTTCGTCCCGTGTCCGGATGGAACTCTCCTTTGCGTGGAAGGCAAGCTTGGCAATTCGGATATGAAGATCTCCTTCTCTGTAACCGACTCTGTGTAACTCTAGCCCCCTCTGGTGTCTATATAAACCGGAGGGTTTAGTCCGTAGGACAATGACAATCATAATCATAGGCTAGCTTCTAGGGTTTAGCCTCTACGATCTCATGGTAGATCAACTCTTGTAATCTCATATCATCAAGATCAATCAAGCAGGAAGTAGGGTATTACCTCCATCAAGAGGGCCCGAACCTGGGTAAACATCGTGTCCCCCTCCTCCTGTTACCATTAGCCTTAGACGCACAGTTCGGGACCCCCTACCCGAGATCCGCCGGTTTTGACACCGAAAACAAGGAGAAGGGCCAAGAGGGTGCCGAGGGATCCGGCAAGAAGCGTGGCAACCAAGGAGGACACCACGGCAAGGATAATCAGCAAGAGAGGTCCGCCCGGGGCCGCGACAAGAAGCAAGAAGATGATGATCATGACAAGGACGATGAGTCTGGCGACCATGAGTTCCAGAAAGCTATAGAGGCCATGTGCGTCGACGGTGGCGCCTCGCTGCATGCGTCCCACCGCCAGCTCAAGCAGTGGGCGCGTGAGATTACACCGGTGGAGCCATCACTCGACGCATGAAAGCCACTGAAGTGGTCCAGCACGCCTATCTTCTTCGACACCGAGGACCACCCTGACCGCACTACTACGGTCGGGTGCTTGCCGTTGTTGGTTTCACCAACGATCCGCAACCTCAAGGTGACAAAGCTGCTAGTTAACGGCGGGGCCGCTCTGAACTTGATCTCGCCTATTGTGATTAAGATGCTGTAGATTCTTGATGGAGACCTCGAGGAGACATGCACGTTTCAAGGGGTCAACCCAGGGAGGAGCCATCCAAAGGGGAATGTCATGCTGCCTGTCACGTTTGGAGGCGAGTTGAACTACATGACAGAGAGGATTGTCTTCGATGTAGCCGAGATCCCCTTGCCTTACAATGGGATTCTCGGACGCCCGGTGGTGGCCAAGTTCATGGCGGCTTCTCACTACACCTACAACACGCTAAAGATGCCCGGGACGATGAACATCATCACTGTCCCCTCCAACAAGAAAGATGCATTGATTTGCGCTGACCAACTCTACCGGGAAGCGGTTGCAGTAGATGTTGCCAAGGCATCTGCTCCTGCCATTGAAGCCCTGGGAGGAAAGAAGACCGGTGAGACTCCTCGCACCCACTCCGGCAAGCGCACCTCTTCGGGGTGTTGCGCTCCCGTCGAGGACGTGCCAGAGAGTTCCACTGGCAAGAGCAAGAAGTCCAGAGCTACACCACCAGAGACCAAGAAGGTGCCCGTCAAGGAGGACTGCACGGCAGGAGCTTTCACCATAAGCTCCACCCTCGATGGCAAATTGGAAAGCGAGCTCGTCACTTTCCTGTGGGTGAATGTCGACGTGTTTGCGTGGCAAGCGTCTGACATCCCTGGCGTTCCCAGGGAAGTGATTGAGCACCATCTTGCTGTGTGTCCTCATGCACGGCCCGTCAAGTAGAAGGTCAGGAAGAAAGCTCTGGAGAGACAGGAGTTCATCACGGAAGATATCAGGAAGCTAGAAGAGGCAGGCTTGGTAAGAGGGGTGCTCCATCCGACGTGGCTGGCCAATCCGGTGGTGGTGCACAAGGCGAATGGGAAGTGGAGGCTATGTATCGATTACACAGACATCAATAAAGCCTGCCTGAAAGATCCTTTCCCGTTGTCGCGCATCGACCAGATTGTTGACTCCACGGCCGGGTGTGACCTGCTATCATTCCTCGACGCCTACTCAGGGTACCATCAGATCTTCATGACAAGAGAAGATGAGGAGAAAACAGCATTCATCACCCCATGTGGTACGTATTGCTTTTTACGGATGCCTTTCGGGTTGAAGAGTGCTGGCTCGACTTTTGCAAGAGCAGTCCAAATTGGTTTTGAGCCCCAGCTACATAGAAATATGGAAGCTTATATGGATGACATAGTGGTCAAAACCAAGGACAAAGTAACACTTGTGCAAGATCTGGAGGAAATGTTTGCAAACCTGCGCAAGATCAACCTCAAGCTGAACCCTGAGGAGTGTGTCTTCGGTGTCCCGTCCGGCAAGCTTCTCGGGTTCTTTGTGTCGCAACATGGGATTGAGGCAAACCCAGACAAGATCAAGGCCATCGAGCAGATTGAGGCACCTAAGCGGATCAAGGACATGCGTCGGCTCACTAGCTGCATTGCCGCCATGAGCAGATTCATCTCCAAGTCTGCCGGGCGTGCCCTTCCCTTTTTCAAGATCCTGAAGAAGGCGGGCCCCATGGAGTGGACCTCGGAGGCCGGGGGAGCGCTACAGGATTTGGAGAAGTACCTCTCCTCTACCCCAGTGATGGTTGCGCCTAAACCACAAGAACCGTTGCTGTTGTACCTAGCGGCAACGAATCAAGTGGTTAGCGCCGCGCTGGTGGCACAGAGGGAGGTCGACGAAGAGGCGGCAGAGCCGACGGATGGCGAGCCAGAACCCTCCCCAGCAGGGCTCGGTCCCAGCAAGACTAAGTCCCCGGCAAGGACTGACACTGGTGCGACAAGGCCTGCGCAGCTAGATGAAGTGGTGCAGAAGAAGAAGATGGTGCAGCACCCAGTTTACTTCGTCAGCTACCTCATGCAGGGGGCTAGGTCGAGGTACTCTGGTGTGCAGAAATTGCTCTTCGGCTTCCTCATGGCCTCGAGGAAGCTACGTCATTACTTCCAAGCACACGATATCACCGTTGTCACCCGCCTCCCGTTGCAACGGATACTGCATAACCCAGATGCAACGGGGAGGATTGTGGAATGGGCACTGGAGTTGTCAAGTTTTGGCTTGAAGTTCGTAAGCACCTCGACGATTCAGAGCAGAGTCTTGGCAGAGTTCGTTGCTGAATGGACCTCGACGCCCGACGAAGAGGTCCAGGAGACCACTCTCCCCGGCAAGGAAACGAGTCGCAATTGGATCATGTACTTTGATGGAGCCTTCTCGCTACAAGGCGCCAGCGCTGGCGTGCTGCTCGTCGCACCCACCGGAGAGCACCTCAAGTACGTGATCCAAATGCACTTTCCCAGGGACATGTCAACGAACAGCACTGCCGAGTACGAAGGATTGCTTGCCGGTCTCAGGATCACGGCAGACCTGGGAGTCAAGAAGCTCATCGTCAGGGGTGATTCGCAGCTTGTCGTCAGGCAAATCAACAAGGATTACCAGAGCCCGTTGATGGAAGCTTATGTGGATGATGTGAGGAAACTGGAGGAGCGCTTTGACGGTATACAGGCAGAGCATGTTCCCCGCGTGGAGAATGACGTTGCCGATTACCTGTCAAAGTGCTCCGCCCTCAAGCTACCTGTGGAACTAGGTACTTTTGTGCTTCGGTTAACTCGACCATCCGTTGAACCATCAACAGAGCAAAATAAGCGAAGGAAGTCAGGTCCCGGCAAGTACTTCCCTACCGAGCTCCCTGCGGCCGTCGGCGAAGGAGTTGCCATGGACGCCGAGCTTGCCGTGGGACAACCGACTCCGGCGGGGCGCCAAGCCCTTGCCGTGGAGGCAACAGTTCCCGCGGCGGAAGAAATACCTTTGGTCCTTGCCGTCGAGCCACAGGCTCCAGCATGGGCACATCATACCGTCCCGTTCCTCCAAATAGGGGAGCTTCCTGAGGAGAAGGAAGAAGCAGAGATAGTAGCCCGCCGGTCTGCTCTGTACCAGTTCGTTGACAATGCTTTGTACAGAAAAGGACCGAATGGAGTGAAATTGAAGTGATCTCCTGGGAGGAAGGACTGGAGTTGTTGGCGGATATACATGGAGGCACATGTGGCTCCCACATAGGGTCAACGCCCTTGCCGGCAAGGCTTTCCGTCAAGGTTTCTTCTGTCCCACTGCTCTCCAGGATGCGACAGCACTAGTAACCAAGCGTGAAGCAGGCCAGTTACATTCGAAGAAGCTTCATCAGCCAGTTTAGGCCTTGCAGGCAATCCCTCTCTCCTGGCCATTCTCGGTCTGGGGGCTCGACATACTTGGCCCTTTTCCCCGCGTCGTCGGGGGCTTTGAGTACTTGTACGTTGCCATCGACAAGTTCACAAAGTGGCCGGAGGTGGAAGCAGTGAGGAAGGTGATCACACGGTCGGCCGTCAAATTCTTCAAGGGGTTAGTTTGCCGCTTTGGTGTGCCGAACAGAATCATCACCGACAACGGCACGCAGTTCACAAGCCACACCTTCATGCAGTATATCAAGGACCTCGGTAGCAAGGTCTGTTTTGCTTCCATGGCACACCCACGGAGCAACGGCCAAGCGGAGAGGGAAAATGCAAAAGTGCTACATGGCCTGAGGACGAAGACTTTTGACAGGCTGCACAAGAGCGGGAGGCGCTGGATTGATGAGTTGCCGGTGGTTCTTTGGTTGATCAGAACGACGCCAAATCGATCCACCGACTAGACACCCTTTGCCCTGGGCAGAAGCAGTTCTCCCCATGGAACTCATATACGGGTCACCTTGAGTCCTCGCTTATGATGAGCTTGAGCAAGAGCGATTGCGGCAAGATGACACAACACTCCTCGAGGAAGATCGTCTTCGGGTGGCTGTGAGAGCAGCACGCTACTAGCAAGGCTTGCGCCGTTACCATAACCACAAGGTTCATGCCCGAAGCTTTGAGGAAGGTGACCTTGTTCTTCGGCGCGTTCAATCGGCCAAGAATTCCAACAAGTTGACGCCAAAGTGGGAAGGCCCTTATCAGGTAACATGAGTCACCGGGCCTGGCGCGGTCCGCCTAGAGACCGAAGATGCCATTCCAGTGAGAAACTCCTGGAACATCGAGCATCTTCGCAAGTTTTACCCATAAGGCGTGGCTGTCGGCCCCCCCAGCAAGCCACCGTTTGTACAAGCCTTGCCGGCAAGGCATATAACCCTCTATACAAAGCCAGGCGCAAACCCTGAGCATAAATAAATGAAGCGCTGGCGCCCTAAGTTATAGCATGCATGCTAGATTGAGTCTCTCCCTCGGTTAGGGTTGATAGTGCTTAGCGGCGACTAACCCCTAGCATAGAGGTTGAGTTTGCATCTCTTTGTTCCTATCCATCCTCTTTGGTTCGTAGGGTACATAAATGTTTTCGCCAGGCCGAGTGGAAGGAAGAGAACAAGGTGGCGCTCCGGACCCGGCAATCCTAGCTTGCCGGGGGCTGAAGACACGAAGGTCCACCCATGGCAAGCTAGGGTTGCCGGGGGCTGCAAAGCCAGATAAGTTCTCCCATCCCCTGTTATGCATTTCCGTATGAAGCTTGTAACAACCTCGTTTTGTTCCAAGGTTGTCGTGCTCCCTTCGTTCCTACCACCAAAGAACTTCTTGGTTCGGAATATGGTTGTAGCCGCGGCGACAAGGAAGCAAGCGGAGGGCCCACCCCTACTTCGCCCCTACCTCCGCCGAAGGTGTGGGTGTGGTCGAACGAAGTTGGGGAGCGGCAAGGCCTGCTGCCGGGCAACAGTGTTTGTGTTGAAAACAACAAGGATCTGTTCCTTGGTATGGGCTTTGCTCACGCACACAAGACTCGGCAAGCATCCTTTTTCCATTAATACGTTCCATACAGGTATAGTTCGTATGGAATGTAAACATAAACAGGGACATTACAAGCTTTAAACCTAGCTAAGGCTCGTAGGCTTACAAACTGAAAAAAGATAAAGTGCCCGTAATCCTTTTCTTGTCCCTCTCCTCAGGAAATGAAACAAGAAGGCAAAAGGGCAGAAGGAGCGCCTAGGCGAGGTACGAGCAGCATAAGGCGCCAAGAGAACATGTCGGTGGCCGCCTAGGAGAGAGCTGGTGTGGTGGTGCCGGAGGAAGAGCTGGAAGATGAGGCAGTGGTCCATCAATACGCTATGAAGGCGTCGGTGCCATCGCACTCCGACTTGACGGCCCGCCACCCGCCTTCTTCGCCTTCTCCGGCCTCCCCACGCCAGCCGCCCCCCTGAGAAGCTCAAGGAGCCGGCACCCAGATGATGGGGTCGCCCAGGAACGGCGCGCCCGACGCCTAGTTGGACCCGTCATCCTGCCGCCCGCTACCCTCGTCGCTGATGTCACTGTTCTCCTCGTCACTCCTGCTCGAGGAAGAGTCTTCTTCATTAGAGGAGCTCTCCGCGCAGCACCTTAGGCGAGTCCCAAAGTGCCCAAAGACCTTGATGGAGAGGAGGCCGCTCTCCATTAATTTGAAATAGAGAATGAGCGCCTCCATCAGGCTGTGGATGCGAGCAAAGGCCTTCCACCCACGATGAAGGTACATGACGTGAGGGGTTGGGAAGTCGACGTCGGCCCATGTGCCGCTGTTTCCACAACCCCTCATGTGCAGCCTCAGCGCCTGCGGCGGGTCCAGCTCCATCTCCCGAACAAATGGGGTCGGGAGACGAAGACGACGATGCACCGGCCGGTGTAGCCTGATGAAGAACTCGTAGTGGTTATCCCCGACGTGGCCCTCCACCGGGGGAGGGGCCACTGGCGGAGGTGAGGCCAACACGCTGCCCCGTCCTCCTGTTCCCCGAGCACCGCGACGGCCTCGACCTCGCCCACTCCCCCTTCCTCTAACGGCTAGTTCCGTCTCCACGAGCTCTTGGGGAGGAGCGACGCGTTGTATAGCAGAGACCCTCACCGCCAACGATGAAGCATCAGCGCGCCCTCTCGCCATAATAGAAGGGAGGAAGGAGCAGGGATGGGGAGAGGTGGACGACGAAGGACTTAGAGGTGCCATTCCTCCCGCTCCCCTCCTTATAAAGGGGCGGGGTCAGGGCTTGGCCGCCCCTTTCAGCCAATCCGGCTCATTAAGGTGGCAGCGGGCGAGGACGTCGACCACCCTCCCGGCCCAATTGAAGGCGCGTGGGTATCGACCAATGCATGCATATCTTCCCGTATCCCGCGCGCCTGTCATTCGCTCTGCGTCGTGCATGCGACATACGAGCGAGAAATGAGCATAATGGGACGCGTGGAGCGACGGTTCCCAGGTAAGGATAGTAAATTAGTAGTGGCCCTGTGGTCTCAAAGGGACATGCAAGCCGCCTTTTTACTGTTCACCGCAAGATGATGCAAGCATGCTTCGATCACCCGCGTGCGCGACCCCCACGTCATGCATTCAACGCGGGTCATGGAGAAGCGCAGCCGACGGAAAGCTACCGCGGTAAAAACCGCCCCGCCTGCCCGCGCACCGTTCTAGGCCTGGCCCAACAACGTGTCGCGCTTATGTGAGGCCCAGGCTTGGAGGTTCCTGTCGGTGTACTAAAGTAGGGCGCTCCTTTGTACCCCTTATTTGTGCACGGGCAGTCAGAGCTGCGCCCACGGCCACACTTAAGCAGGGCAAGGACAAGAAATCAAAGCTGCCGGATGGTCAAAGCAACGCCAAGACGGAGGCATAAAGAGCAAGAAGGCGAAGTGGTTTCCCCCGGCAAGACCCTTGCTGGGGTGGCTTCCACGGCCCCGGCAAGGACCTTGCCGGGGCAGCTACCTGATGCCAGCGGGGCGCGCCATCCTTGAGCCCCAGCTTTCCAACACCACCAACCGCGTCAGGACCGGGGCTCAGGAGGCGCCTTCGTGATGGCATGCAGATCTTTGTGAAGACAAGAAACACTGCAAATTAGAAGAGGATTAGAAGACGATGAACCTCGGCGAGATCCTTGCCGAGGAAACCCACAAGACCCCCAGCAAGATCCTTATCGGGGACGACCGCGACGCCACGGCAAGACCCTTGTCGGGGCCCCAGCAAGGCCCTTGCCGAGGACGCTCGCAAAGCCACATCCAGGCCTGCACCCGCCAAGCTTCTACCACCGCTCCCATGCAGCTGCCAGCCCACCAGCTGGGCGGACGCCTGCGTGTCGACGTGAGGCTTCTCGGCCAGCTCAGCGCATGCCTACGTGGTGGCATGCAAATCTTCGTGAAGTCCCTACCACCGTGCCACCTCAGCAGCCTGCCAGCCTACATAGCGCTAAACGCCTCGCTGGCCCAGGCGCGTGTCAAGGCAGGGCGAAGTGGAGATAAAGTGAAGGGGACACGTCAGAGGCGCATTAAATGCGTCTTGTCTCGTAATGGCTAGTGATAGGCTTAACCACAGTACCCTGACGCCACCTCCTGTGTGCCACCGTGGCAACCCCCTTGCCAATAAAAGGAGGCCCAAGGCATCCGGGAGAAGGATCCGGACCCTGGGACAAGTTACGATCCTTGTAGCTAGCTCAAGAACCCCAAGAACACAGATATACACATCAAAGCAGGACTAGGGTGTTACGCATCCTTGCGGCCCGAACCTGGGTAAACGACCCGCGTGCTCGTACTGACTGCTGATCCCGCTCTCCTCATGATCCAGCGCCCCACAACCGTAGTAGGGATTCTTGTGATCCCATAGGTGTCGTTTCCCACCGACATAGAGTGAATTCCTTTGTCTCTTGAGTTGATGCCCTGGCCTTTGACATAGGCACTCACTTCGCATGTGCTTTCTTGTGCTGACCTGGCTTGGTGGAAGCAGCAGCAGCATACTCTTTCTTGAGCACCTTCTTCTAAGTGACTTCCTCAACTTCAAAGTTTTCATCCTCTGAGTTTGAGATTTTCTTCTTCCTCTGCCTAGTTTGTGCCTTAGGCAGGTTGCTTGGTGTGCTCCTGCTACCCTCATCAAAGCTGCCAGAGGGACTAGTGCCCTCACTCAAGTCCATCTGCTCCTCTGACTTGTTCTGGTTGTCACTCTAATCAGACATACTGCACTGCAAACTGAGAGCTCACCCTGTGAATAGTTGTAGATGAGATAGAGTAGATGAGCATCACAAAGTGCATAGTTTTTGGAAAAAAGAATGAGTCAAAAACTTAGTTTTAGTTTTACACAGGAAACATTTTGGAGCTACTAATTTGTAAAACTCGGTGACACCGAAGCAACTTTGGAGTCTAAACTAGTGAAATCGGTCAGACCGAGACACAGTTCGGTGACTCCGAGTTTGCTAGGGTTTCACAAAGTCCTGAACTCGGTCACACTTATTTGCAATTTTCGGTCCGACTGAAAATCACATGTGCAATGGCCTAAGCCAAATCGGTGAGACCTATTTCTACAATTCAGTCGGTTCGAGATGAGTTCGACGGAAACCTAACCCTAAATTTTCAAATCAAAACTAATCTAATGGAGTTTTTCTCTGGATAGATCGATCTCATACTTGGCAAGAAACATGGTGTTGTCTTTGTGCTAAGAATCAGTGTCTTTGTGCTAAGAATGCACAAAGTGTCGAACTCATACCCTAACTAAGCGATGAGCTTGTTACAGCGGCAACGGAGGTGAAGATTTCCATTGACGGGGACGGAGACCAGCGGCGGGAGGTCACTAGAGACGAGAGGATGATCCGGAGACCCAAGGCGGCAGAGCAGGACACGCACGCGTGAAGAGGTTTTGGAGGAATTTCCAAATTTTGACCCGTCGGTATATATATCCTGACACTGTCGGTGTGACCGAGTGGAACAACTCGGTGGCACCGAGATGTAGAATCGCAGGCGGTTACTACAACTCGGTGTGACCGAAAAGTTCTAATCGGTTACACCGAGATTGAAAACTAGATCAACTCAGTGAACTCGGTATGACCGAAATGGATCAATCGTCACACCTAAATGCACAGCGAGGTTTTTGAAGTTTAAGTCTATGATGAATTGGTGACTCCGAGTGCTCCTCACCCAGAGGGTTTGAATTTGACTTGTTCAAACTTTGTGATGTAGCATGAATAGAGTTTGAGACGAGAAGAGCATAGATAGCTAGAGGAGGTTCTTAGGCATTCTTGTACATCCATTTGGCAAAAGAAGAAGAGCCAAACAATCAAAGCAACAAATGGATGTCCTCGAATGAGAAAAGTATGCAATCAACATGCTCACACAACAAAATGGTAAATGAAATATGTGGCAAAGCATGCACAAATAGTCTAGCATCTATCAAGAAATTGGCGATGACTAGGTCATCTATATATGAGTATATTGACTTAGGAGTCAAATGAGAACATTTGATCATAGGTTGTAACATCCAAAAATTCTAAATTTGGGAATGTTATAATAAATAGATAGTTATGATTGATTGTTTGATTGATTGTGTGAAGTTGAGTGAAATTTGAAACTTTTGAAAGTTAAATGAGAGGGAATAAAAGGACTTTCCCAAACTTTCACCTTTGCTTTCTGATATCCATGAATTCAAATTCATTTCATCACAAAACCCTAGAGAGAAGATGACATGACTTCTTCCATTTAAATAAATGAAAAGGGTTTTGAAAAGATTTGAATTCCATTTGGAACTATTTCAAACTCAGAAACTTTAAGCAACTCAATGATTTTCATGAGAGCAGATAAAATGACTTCTTCAAAACATATGAAATATGAGTTGGGAGTTTAAAAGAAATCCAATTTAAAGTCCTTTTGGAAATGATTTTCAAATTGGAGTTATTTGGGTTTTATTCAAATTATTTTTCTCCAAAAATAAAATATATGGAAATTAGGGTAAAATGATTCCCTACAACAGAAAAATGAAGAGAAATAAATTTGAAATCATTTTTGTATTTTTAAAATGATTTTTATTGGATTTTATTGCACAAGTAGCACTCCTTGCTTTATTTGAATTTTTTTGTATTTTATTTGAACCTAGAAAAATGTTCATCTTATAGGAAATTGTTTTCTGAAAATTTTGATGTATTATATGCCTATAGTATATTTTAATTTTGATAGTTTATTTATTTCTTTTTGTCTGTCTTTATTTAAAAAACAACTCTCTCCTCGCCGCCGAACTGGGCCGGCCCAACAGGCCGCGGCCCAGCCCAGCCGCGCCGCTCGTCCCCGAGCTCGGGACGGAGTCTCGAGCCGCCACGACAGCCGTCGCCGCCTCGACGTTCGTGCCGCCTCCGGACTCTCCCCGCCGCCTAGCCCCTTCCCCACGCCACCCCTCGCCCCCTCCTTTAAAACCCGAAGCCCTGGGGGCCGTCTCTTCTCTCCTCGCTTCGCGCCGCGCACACCGGAAGCCGCCGCCGCCGGTGAGATCCGCCGCCTCGCCCCGTGCTCCACCGCCGCGCTCGGCCGCCGCCACCACCACCATCAGGTCCGCCGTGTCGCGCCGCCCATCCCTGACTACTTTGATGCTGTCCTCGATGACCGGAGCCGCCGCCCCGGCCGGACCCGAGCCGCCGCAGCCGCCCTATCTCGCCGTTGACCATCGCCGCCGCTGCGGTAACTCCTCGCTCCTCCCCGGCCATCAGATCTGGATCCAATGGACGAGATCGATTCTTTTTTTAAAACGGTTTCTTTAATTAGTGAACTCTCGCTGTTTACCTCTTGCAGCGAAGAAATTTCATTGGTTAGCGTTCGGTAACGAACCTTTGTCTTTTAGACTTTTTCTTTTTCTGTTAGTTTTAGTCATGGACTTCTTTGTAGATGTATTATTTACAGTTTAGCCCCTGGACTTCAAATGATCGGAACTTTTTCTTCATTTATCCAAATCCAATGAAACCAACGCCTACTTCTTCGTTGTGATCCCCCTCTATCCAGATAAACAACTTAAACATGTTTTGAAAGTTTTAAAATTTGAATTCAACCAGATTTGTATTTGAACTTCGTTTGATCGTAGTTTTAGTTCCATAACTCTGTTTGAGTTGATTCTTTTTGCAAATCGAAGCTCTTGACCTAAACTTTCTGATAAGGCCAAATTCACTTAATTTTTGTATTGTTCGAAATTGTTTTATGTTGCAAGAGTTTATTGCTTGTTTTCGAAGTTTTCCGAGATCTTTTCTTCGATTCTTTTGCATGAGTGCTTATGTATGAAATTTCTTGCTCACGATAGATTGACCAGAGTGTGATGCATAGAACTATTAGAAGTTATGAGTGCGAATCATCTTCATCAACAGTACATGCTGATACGTCTCCAACGTATCTATAATTTTTGATTGCTCCATGCTACTTTATCTACTGTTGTAGGCAATATTGGGCTTTATTTTCCACTTTTATATTATTTTTGGGACTAACTTAACCAGAGGCCCAGCCCAGATTTGCTGTTTTATGCCTATTTCAGTGTTTCGAGGAAAAGGAATATCAGACTGAGTCAAAACGGAACGAAATCAACTGGAGAAGTTAATTTTGGAAGGAAACCCACCTGATAGACTTGGAGTGCACGTTAGGGGTCCCGGGCTGCCCACGAGGGTGGGGGTGTGCCAACCCCCCTAGGGCGTGCCCCCTGCCTCGTGAGCACCCCGGAGGTCCACCGACATACTCCTTTCACCCATATATACCTACGTACCCTAAAACTTCCAGAACAGAAGATAGATCGGGAGTTTCGCCACTGCAAGCCTCTGTAGCCACCAAAAACCAATCAGGACCCTGTTCCGGCACCCTGCCGGAGGGGGGAACCCATCACCGGTGGCCATCTTCATCATCTCAGGCTATCCATGACGAGGAGGAAGTAGTTGACCCTCGGGGCTGAGGGTATGTACCAGTAGCTATGTGTTTGATCTCTCTCTCTCATGTTCTCTTTCGTGTTCCTCTATGGCACGATCTTGATGTATCCCGAGCTTTGCTATTGTAGTTGGATCTTATGATGTTTCTCCCCCTCTACTCTCTTGTGATGAATTGAGTTTCCCCTTTGAAGTTATCTTATCGGATTGAGTCCTTTATGAGAACACTTGATGTATGTCTTGCCGTGATTATCTGTGGTGACAATGGGATATCATGTGCCACTTGATGTATGTTTTGGTGATCAACTTGCAGGTTTTGTGACATTGGGAACCTATGCATAGGGGTTGGCACACGTTCTTGACTCTCCGGTAGTAGCTTTGGGGCACTCTTTGAAGTACTTTTATGTTGGTTGGATGAATCTGAGATTGTGTGACGCATATCTATAATCATGTCCACGGATACTTGAGGTGACAACGGAGTATCTAGGTGATATTAGGGTTTTGGTTGATTTGTGTCTTATGGTGTTATTCTTGTATGAACTCTATGATGGATTGAGCGGAAAGAATAGCTTTATGTTATTTTACTACGAACTCTTGAATAGATAGAACAGAAAGGATAACTTTGAGGTGGTTTCATACCCTACCATAATCTCTATGTTTGTTCTCTGCTATTAGTGGCTTTGGAGTGACTCTTTGTTGCATGTTGAGGGCTTGTCATATGTTCTATCTATGTTATTATTGTTGAGAGAACTTGCACTAGTGAAAGTATGAACCCTAGGCCTTGTTTCCTATCATTGCAATACCGTTTACGCTCACTTTTATCACTCGTGACCTTGCTGTTTTTATTATTTCAGATTACAAAAACCTTTATATACTATCTATGTTGCACTTGTATCACCATCTCTTCGCCGAACTAGTGCACCTATACAATTTGCCATTGTATTGGGTGTGTTGGGGACACAAGAGACTCTTTGTTATTTGGTTGTAGGGTTGCTTGAGAGAGACCATCTTCATCCTACGCCTCCTACGGATTGATAAACCTTAAGTCATCCACTTGAGGGAAATTTGCTACTGTCCTACAAACCTGTGCACTTGCAGGCCCAACAACGTCTACAAGAAGAAGGTTGTGTAGTAGACATCAAGCTCTTTTCTGGCGCCGTTGCCGGGGAGGCTAGGTAAAGGGTACTCACACTCCGTCACTAAGCTCTTTTCTGGCACCGTTGCCGGGGAGGTGAGTGCTTGAAGGTATATCTTTAGATCTTGCAATCGAATCTTTTTGTTTCTTGTTTTAGAAGTAGTTTATTTTATAAAAGAAAACTACAAAAAAATGGAATTGAGTTTGTCTCATACGCTTCATCTTTTTAATATCTTTCGTGAGTATGATGGAAAGGAAAATTGTGCTCAAGTACTAGAAGAAGAATTACATAGAATTATTGGCATAAAATATGTGAACGATGAGCATGATTGCAATGTTGTTAGTACTAATTCTTTGAATATCCATGATGCTAATGATGATTGCACTAGTTATGATGAAAATGTCTCCTATAAACATGTCAATTTTTGTGGAGTGCATTGGGTTTGTAAGTACACACCAAATAGGGAAGATAGATATTGCAAGAGGCATAAGTACTTAGAAACCAAATTGTTGCAAGAAGAGCTAGATGAATGTGCTGAAAGATTCAATATTCATAGTACCCCTTGTGAACTTTGCAATGAACATGGTCATTTAAAGCTCCAATGCTATTTGTTTCATGATCAAGTTGTTTCCAAATATTGTGATAATTTGATTACCTTTGAGCATTATAAAGAGGTTAGCCTTCTTTTGGGGTATGAAGAAATGAAACGTATAACCGAGGGAATTCCAAAATTTAATCTTGATAGATTTCTTGATTTTGATCTAGAGGATATTTATTTGTATTGTGCGGAGAATTGCATTGAAAATCCTTATATTGCCAATTACCTAAAGAAAAGGAAACAAATAGAAGATGATGAGAATACTAATGAAAGGGAAGAGACTTCCCAATATCCTCCTATTATTTCTCATGATGAATCAGGTAACGAGGAGGAGCTTTCTATTCAACCAATCTCATCAATAAGGAGCTCAAAGAGGAAGGTTGAACCTACACATAATGTGAAGAAGAAAAAGAAAAGAAGGAGCAACAAAGGTAGAAAGGTATCCCTCCCAAATGATGTTGCTCCTAGTACTCATTGTGATGATGATAATTGCTTTACTATTGGTGCTATCCATATTTTTAATGATGAGAGTGATTATGCTTATGATATGAAAGATCCCAAGCTTGGGGAAGATATGTTTGATGAGGATGAAATATTTGAGAATATATTTCCTGAAATTAAGGTTTGTCCCATGCTTGGGGATGCTACATTTAGTGAAGATGATATTTTTAGCATCCCAAGTTTTGATATGCAAAGTTGTTATGATGATAGCATGCCTCCTACCTATGATGATTATATTGATGAAAGTGGGTTCGGAAGAGTGTCAACTTTAGGAAGTAGTGATCCCACTATTTTGGAGGATGTTGAATTTTATTGTGATGAATATGAAAGTGGATTTGTAAAAGTGTCAACTTTATTTAGTGATTCCACTATCTTGGGAGAGGTTTCAATGGATTATGATGAGAACGAAGTTGCTACTTATGATGATTATTGTGATGAAACTTATGCTATAAAAAGTAGTAATGATTATATTTATAAAACTTGTCATGATTATGATTATCCTTTTTCTGAACATTACTCTTTTAATGTGGAAACGTTTTTTAGTGTTCAAGTCTTTTATGATACTCTCACTATTCCGAATGAAAAGAAATTTGCTTATGTGGAGAGTAGTAAATTTTCTATGCTAGTAGATCATGAAAAGAATGCTTTAGGTGCTGGTTATATTGTTGAATTCATTCATGATGCTACTGAAAATTATTATGAGGGAGGAACATATGCTTGTAGGAGTTGCAATAATGTCAAGTTTCCTCTCTATGCGTTGAAAATCTTGAAGCTATGCTTGTTTTACTTTCCTATGCTAGTTGATTATTCTTCCCATAAGTTGTTTGCTCACAAAATCCCTATGCATAGGAAGTGGGTTAGGCTTAAATATGCTAGTCATATGCTTCATGATGCTCCCATTATGTTTCAATTCTTATCTTTTATGCGAGCATCATTGTCATCATCATGCCTAGCTAAAAAGGCATTAAAGAAAAGCACTTGTTGGGAGACAACCCAATATTTATCCTTCCTGTTTTTGTGTGTACACATGATTATGCTGCTGTAGTAATCATGTTTTATAGCTTTTATTTCAATAAAGTGCCAAGTAGAACCTTTGGGAAGACTTGGGTGAAGTTTATGTGATCTTGCTATAAAAAACAGAAACTTTTGCGCTCACGAGATTAGCTGCCATTTTTTACTGAAGAGTGTTTTTAGGTTTATTATTTTTTAAGATGATTAATAGAAAATTTCTCAGGTCCAGCAATTTATTTCATAATTTTTGGGGTTCCAGAAGTATACGTTTGATACAGATTACTACAGACTGTTCTGTTTTTGACAGATTCTGTTTTCCATGTGTTGTTTGCTTATTTTGATGAATCTATGGCTAGTATTAAGTGGTATGAACCATAGATAAGTTGGATTACAGTAGATATTACACCCATATGAATTTAGAATGAGTTCATTACAGTACCTAAGTGGTGATTTATTTTCTTATACTAACAGAGCTTACGAGTTTTGTTTTGAGTTTTGTGTGGTTGAAGTTTTCAAGTTTTGGGTAAAAGATTCGATGGAATATGGAATAAGGAGTGGCAAGATCCTAAGCTTGGGGATTCCCAAGGAACCCCAAGGTAATATTCAAGGACAACCAAGAGCCTAAGCTTGGGGATGCCTTCTTGGAGCTATATTTTTATTCGCCACATGATATGTGTTTTGCTTGGAGCGTCATTTTATTTTGCTACTTTTTCCTTGATGTTAGTTAGAATAATGTTTTGAATATTTATTTTCAATAAAAAAAGTCAAGGATAGCCTTTGCCATGCTTATTTTGCTTGTATACATGTTGTTGTTTGAAAATAGAAAGTTTACCGCTGTTGCAAAAATTCCCTAGAAAAGTAAGAGAATGGTATAATGTTGAATCTTTTTGCATATTAAGATCTGATAAATTTATTACAGTGGGAATTTTATTTCATAATTTTGGAGTCAGGGAAGTATTGTTACTCTTGCATTCTTTACAGACTGTACTATTTTGGTAGATTGCTGTTATGTTTGCATTGTTTGCGTATGTTTGCTTGTTTAATGATTCTATTTGAGGATAGGAGTATTAAATATGCAGAGGAATTTAGTATTCAATGTTGAATAATAATTCTAGTGATTTTTTATAGTACAAAATAATAAGGTTTTGCATTGGTTTATACTAACCTATCTCACGAGTTCTTGTTGAGTTTGTTGTGAATGAAGCTTTTGATAAAAAGAGAAACCATGATATGAGAGGAATTAAGGAGACACAAAAGTTCAAGCTTGGGGATGCCCAAGGCACCCCAAGATAATATTTCAAGAAGTCTCAAGCATCTAAGCTTGGGGATGCCCCGGTAGGCATCCCACATTTCTTCTTCAACAACTATTGGTTAGTATCGGTTGAGCCTAAGTTTTTGCTTCTTCACATGAGTTGTGCTAGCCTTGCAATGTAATTTTTTTTGCTTGCTGTTTGAATAAGATACCAAGATCTGAAATTATTAATTGGGAGAGTCTTCACATAGTTGCATAATTATTCGACTACTCATTGATCTTCACTTATATCTTTCAGAGTAGTTTTTGTTATTGCTCATAGTGCTTCACTTATATCTTTTGAGCGTGATAATTTTTGCTCTAGTACTTCACTTATATCTTTTAGAGCATGGTGGTGGATTTGTTTTAAAGAAACTATTGGTCTCTCATGATTCACTTAGATTATTTTGAGAGTCGTTAATAGCATGGTAATTTGCTTAATGATACTATACTTGGTATTCAAGATATGTGAAACTTTCTTTGAGTGCGTTGAATACTAAGATAAGTTTGATGCTTGATAATTGTTTTGAGATATGGAGGTGATAATATCAAAGTGATGCTAGTTGGGTGATTATGAATTTAAAGAATGCTTGTGTTGAAGTTTGTGATTCCCGTAGCATGCATGTATGGTGAACCGCTTTGTGATGAAGTCGGAGCACAATTTTATTTATTGATTGTCTTCCTTTTGAGTGGCGGTCAGGGACGCGCGATGGTCTTTTCCTACCAATCTATCCCCCCTAGGAGCATGCGCGTAGTACTTGGTTTTTGATGACTTCTAAATCTTTGCAATAAGTATATGAGTTATTTTGACTAATGTTGAGTCCAGGGATTATACGCACTTTCATCCTTCCACCATTGCTAGCCTTTCTAATACCGCACACCTTTCGCCGGTATCATACACCCACCATATACCTTCCTCAAAACAGCCACCATACCTACCTATCATGGCATTTCCATAGCCATTCCGAGATATATTGCCATGCAACTTTCCAACGTTTCGTTCATATGACACACATTACTTTTGTCATATTGCTTTTTGCATGAACATGTACTTGACATTGTATTTGTGGCAAGGCCACCTTCATAATTTTCATACATGTCGCTCTTGATTCATAGCATATCCCGGTACACCGCCAGAGGCATTCATATAGAGTCATATTTTGTTCTAAGTATTGAGTTGTAATTGTTGAGTTGTAAGAAAAATAAAAGTGTGATGATCATCATTATTAGAGCATTGTCCCAGTGAGGAAAGGATGATGGAGACTATGATTCCCCCATAAGTCGGGATGAGACTCCGGACGAAAAAAAGGCCATAAAAAAGAAAAGGCCCTACTAAAAAAAACTGAGAGAAAAAGAGAGAAGGGACAATGCTACTATCCTTTTACCACACTTGTGCTTCAAAGTAGCACCATGATCTTCATGATAGAGAGTCTCATATGTTGTCACTTTCATATACTAGTGGGAATTTTTCATTATAGAACTTGGCTTGTATATTCCAATGATGGGCTTCCTCAAAAGTGCCCTAGGTCTTCATGAGCAAGCAAGTTGGATGCACATCCACTTAGTTTCTTTTGTTGAGCTTTCATATACTTATAGCTCTAGTGCATCCGTTGCATGGCAATCCCTACTCACTCACATTGATATCTATTAATGGGCATCTCCATAGCCCGTTGATATGCCTAGTTGATGTGAGACTATCTTCTCTTTTTTTGTCTTCTCCACAACCACCATTCTATTCCACCTATAGTGCTATGTCCATGGCTCACGCTCATGTATTGCGTGAAAGTTGAAAAAGTTTGAGATTACTAAAGTATGAAACAATTTCTTGGCTTGTCATCGGGGTTGTGCATGATTAAATACTTTGTGTGATGAAGATAGAGCTTAGCCAGACTATATGATTTGTACGGATAACTTTCTTTGGCCATGTTATTTTGAGAAGACATAATATTTTTTGATAGAAAGACTGTAAGGGAACCCCCTACAGTATAAATGGTGCAACAAACCCAAATTGCAAGTACCATGCCATGAACCTGAGTGGGTGGGAAGGCATCAGCCCCTTCCCACCACTAGGCTATGCCTTAGTCTGCTTGAGAAGACATAATTGCTTAGTTAGTATGCTTGAAGTATTATTATTTCTATGTCAATATGAACTTTTGTCTTGTATCTTTCGGATCTGAATATTCATGCCACAATTAAGAAGATTTACATTGAAATTATGCCAAAGTATCACTCCGCATCAAAAATTCTTTTTTATCATTTACATACTCGAGGACGAGCAGGAATTAAGCTTGGGGATGCTTGATACGTCTCCAACGTATCTATAATTTTTGCTTGCTCCATGCTACTTTATCTACTGTTTTAGGCAATATTGGGCTTTATTTTCCACTTTTATATTATTTTTGGGACTAACTTAACCAGAGGCCCAGCCCAGATTTGTTGTTTTATGCCTATTTCAGTGTTTTGAAGAAAAGGAATATCAGACGGAGTCAAAACGGAACGAAATCAACTGGAGAAGTTAATTTTGGAAGGAAACCCACCTGATAGACTTGGAGTGCATGTCAGGGGATTCCCGGGCTGCCCACGAGGGTGGGGGGGCGCCCACCCCCCTAGGGCGCGCCCCCCTGCCTCGTGAGCACCCCGGAGGTCCACCGACGTACTCCTTTCACCCATATATACCTACGTACCCTAAAACTTCCAGAACAAAAGATAGATCTAGAGTTCCACCGCCGCAAGCCTCTGTAGCCACCAAAAACCAATCGGGACCCTGTTCCGACACCCTGCCGGAGGGGGGAACCATCATCGGTGGCCATCTTCATCATCTCGGCGCTATCCATGACGAGGAGGGAGTAGTTCACCCTCGGGGCTGAGGGTATGTACCAGTAGCTATGTGTTTGATCTCTCTCTCCGTGTTCTCTTTCGTGTTCCTCTATGGCACGATCTTGATGTATCCCGAGCTTTGCTATTGTAGTTGGATCTTATGATGTTTCTCCCCCACTACTCTCTTGTGATGAATTGAGTTTCCCCTTTGAAGTTATCTTATCGGATTGAGTCTTTAATGAGAACACTTGATGTATGTCTTGCCGTGATTATCTGTGGTGACAATGGGATATCATGTGCCACTTGATGTATGTTTGGTGATCAACTTGTGGGTTTCGTGACATTGGGAACCTATGCATAGGGGTTGGCACACGTTCTTGACTCTCCGGTAGTAGATTTGGGGCACTCTTTGAAGTACTTTTATGTTGGTTGGATGAATCTGAGATTGTGTGACGCATATCATATAATCATGCCCATGGATACTTGAGGTGACAATGGAGTATCTAGGTGACATTAGGGTTTTGGTTGATTTGTGTCTTAAGGTGTTATTCTAGTATGAACTCTATGATGGACTGAGCGGAAAGAATAGCTTTATGTTATTTTACTACAAACTCTTGAATAGATAGAACAGAAAGGATAACTTTGAGGTGGTTTCATACCCTACCATAATCTCAACGTTTGTTCTTCGCTATTAGTGGCTTTGGAGTGACTCTTTGTTGCATGTTGAGGGCTTGTCATATGTTCTATCTATGTTATTATTGTTGAGAGAACTTGCACTAGTGAAAGTATGAACCCTAGGCCTTGTTTCCTATCATTGCAATACTGTTTACGCTCACTTTTATCACTCGTTACCTTGCTGTTTTTATTATTTCAGATTACAAAAACCTTTATCTACTACCTATTTTCCACTTGTATCACCATCTCTTCACCGAACTAGTGCACCTATACAATTTGCCATTGTATTGGGTGTGTTGGGGACACAAGAGACTCTTTGTTATTTGGTTGCAGGGTTGCTTGAGAGAGACCATCTTCATCCTATGCCTCCTACGGATTGATAAACCACTTGAGGGAAATTTTCTACTGTCCTACAAACCTGTGCACTTGCAGGCCCAACAACGTCTACAAGAAGAAGGTTGTGTAGTAGACATCACATGCGAGTAACACTTTGATCATACCTCTTTACTACCCAGTTTTATTGCATTAGATCAATCCTCAAACAATTGCATGGTTCGGATCTGATTAATATGTGGGATTTGGGAAGTAGTTGATGAGGTAGGAACCTATTGTCTTGCATTCAAACCTTGGGTGTTACTAGGTTATGCTTATACTGCTATGCTATGCTCGTAGACATGGTTTGGTTCCAGTGATTCATGACAGATGTGAGTGTTGTTACTTAATGGTTAACTTAAGGTGGCTACTTTAATACACATGTGGGTGGAATGGTAGGGGCACCCTGGATTACCCAGTGGTTTTCCCGGGCACCTGGAGAACCCAGTGCTTGCCCAAGGGAATCTCGGAGGACCCGTGTGATTACCCTATGGAATACCACCCAGGATCAAAGGGATCATAAGATTATTCATGCTAGAAACTTCCGTGTGCAGCCACAAGCCATTATGGGCTATGGCATAGTTGAGTATGTTGCGTGAGCTCTTGAAGAGGTAGACTAGCAGATGTAGGGGGTGTAGGTGGTACTGTCTACCCATAGTAAAGAGTAATTCTTCTGAAAGACTGTGTCTCGGTCATCCGTTTCTCAAACATCATGTAGTGCGAGAAATCCAACGGAGGAGATCGAGTCGTGTGGGATAAGTGCGCAAACCTCTACAGAGTGTACAAACTAATCACGATTAGCCGTGTCCCCGGTTATGTACGTTTTGAGTATTTAGTTATTAGATTATCATGTTGATCACATCACTCTATAATTAAATTGTTGGGTCATTAATAATTATTTTTAATTGGGATTGAGAGGGGGTTTACCTTCTCAATGTTTTCAACAAACTTTGTAGTTAAATAAAATATATTCCTTTGCTGTAGGGAAAACTAGCTTGATGCAAAAATAAACTTAGAGCTTTCCACCAGCCAAATATGCATGTAGTGATAGCTATTGTTCATCATTTATCCTATGGTGTGAATTTGCTAGTACATTCAATGTACTGACCTACATGGCTGCAACATCTCATCTTGCAGGAATCTTACGACGAGTAAGTGATACGTTAGGGTCACGATTTCTACACTCAACTTTGTCGTTGGTGTTGATGGGAATCCACAACCTTGTTGTTCTTCTGCTTTATGGATTGAGGTAATAGTATTTACGTTACTTTATACATGTGATTTACCTTTGTTATAAATCCTCGAGTATTGTGTGTGTGTCAGCATACCGATCCAGGGATGACACTTAAGCACATAGACTTGACCATTTGAGGTTGGGTCGCTACAAGATGGTATCAGAGCACATGTTGACTATAGGACGTGACCCTAGAAACTGGCAAGCCCATAGGAAAAGATTTTTTTCTCTACAACTTTCTTTTCAAAAGGATCTTTTCCCTCTCTTCTCTTCTAAGCTTATTCAAATATTCCCTTTTAGTGAGAATATACCCCTTTCCCCTTTTGACCACGAAGATTCGACTGATGAGACCACTCCAAGAAGGACAAGATAGTGAACAACCAAGACCACTTCAGAATGAAGAGTATTTTACCGAGCATTTGTTATAATTGGAACTACAACGGTTGAAGACTCCGAAGACTAGGAGAATTTGAAGGCCCTATAGAATTTTTCCAGATTTGTATGACCTAGGAAGGCATCCCCTTGTGGAACTTGGCAGACCAATACCCGAGATCAAGGTGTATCAGAGAAAGAGCGGAACATGGAGCATTAGAACTCAAAGTTTTGTCAAAGAAAACACTAAGGCAGGAGATATCAACTATGGAATGATAGCTCATGGAAATGACATGAGCAGAAACATGAATATTCATGATGTTATCGTTCGCCTATGCTATTGTCACCACACTGAGTTAAGCATGCAATCTTCGGAAGGATTGGATGGTAGAAGGCTGAAGGAGCATCTGTTAGCAAAGGATGCAATTTTAACCTTAGCTGGTGTATCGCCAGGATATGGAGTATTACATCAAGAATTTTAATATGGACCTTCTAGAAGACGTATTTGACGAGAATGCATTCAGTGAAGAACTTAGGACCCAAAAGCTGAAGTAGCCAAGCTGGAGGACCAAAACTTTGAGATGCCGGAGATCCATCAGGAAACTAAAGGACAGTAGGGCCATGGTTCATGCCAAGGATGTTAAAACCCAGAAGTTTGGAACACAACTCCAGAAATATTAAAGGACATCATGGGAGACTTCGCGTTAACAGATATGATCTGGCAAAAGAACTTGAGAAGGACAAGCACGATCGGAAGAAGTCATCAGAGACATGAACAAAACTTGAAGAGTTTGGTGACTTTGAAGACCAAACCCCTGTTATATAACTACGTTAGATGCGACGATTGTGAGTTGTCATTTGTTTGTTGTTTTTTCCGACAGCCACAATAAAATCTGCCTTTTCAAAACTATTGTTTATATTGTGTGTATCCCTCCCTATCTCTCTTATCTCACCCCAAAACACCTGGACCCAATAGAGGATGAATGGAGATGAGCTCATATTATCTGGACAGATGAGTCAATCGGAGATGCACCGATGGATCCAGAACATGGAGGATCACATGGAGAATAACCCTATAGCCGGAAAGGATATGGCCTAGCATGCTCTTCAGTGCTTTGAAAGAGGTGCTGCTACTTGGTGGAGGATGTACCAAATCATCAATGGATGGCAAGGAGTAACCACTTGGAAGGAATTTAAGTCTCGTCTTGTGCCCTAGAAATTGAAGCCTTATGGAAAGGTGATGAAGAAGCCTTGTGCATGCAAGCTCTGTGGAGAAAGAGGACACAACCATAAAGAAAACAAGGAAGAATGCCCTCATTGTGAAGAAAGTCACCCAGCTGAAGAATGCCCAACTAGGCAGATCACTTGTTTCTTGTGTGAAGGGACTACCCACTACCCTGCTTAGTGTCACCTTTACCCCATGGTACAAAGGACCCTCCAGCAGAAGAAAGAAGCAATGAAAGGATCCCTTATGGAAATTTTAAAAGAACCTGTGATGAAGGAATAGGTGGAGGACACACCCGAAAAGACCCAATTAAACCCTGGACCAAGTCATGCTATTCATGTGGAGAACTAGGACACATCTCCCAAAATTGTCTGAATGGGGATCTAGTAGAATTCCCAACATAAGAAGTAGAGTATGACCCACAAGAAATAGAAGCCCTGATTGGAATGGAAAAGTCCAGGAAGATAAGTATATTGGGTTCCAGTAAAGACCTAAGTCATATCACCTGTTTCAGGTGCAAGGAGTCAGGGCACTACTTCAGCAGTTGCCCAAAAAGGAAGCCAAGGACCCAAGGAGGCTATATGATCACAAGGAAACCTCGAGACTTGACAGAATTAATATGTTTCTTCTGTAATGAAGCAGGGCACTTTGCAAGAGATTGCCCCAAGGAGAAAGAGACTTGTGCTAAATAGTTGAGTCTGTGAGAAGTATAGTAGAAGTAGTGAGAACATTTTTTTATTGAGGTGTTGAGTTGAGGCCTGTAATGGAAATACAGGAGATTGTAGTAATTGGAGAATCAATAAAGTTATCATCGTTGGTACTGATTTGGAGTTTTATGAGTTGCTACTCTATGAAGAAAGATTTTGACCATTTTTGAGGATATGAGAAATATGGTCTATGGAAGATTGGAGCATTTTAAGGGTGGTAGTAACGGTGAGAACCCTTGACCCCTGGAAAAGATAAGGATATTCCACGGAGGTAGACTTTGGAAAAAATAAGTACGAGCTTTGTCTCGATATGTGGGGTATCCCAAAAGTATGAAGGGAGGAAGTATTATTGGATGTAATGGAGGTACGATGTTGGTAATATGGAGCAATTGCAACTCCATGATGAGTTTGAGTAATCACGTCTTAGTGTGATACGATATAAGGAAGGGAGACAATACAGTTGGATGGATTTAAGAATGCTAGGAAGCTGGATGTTGGTATAATGGTCAGTTGCCCCGATGATGAGTTCAAGGTTTACAAGTGATGAGATGGGCCATAACCCACAGGCCCCAGGACCTACCAAGAAGCAAGCACATTCTTGCTGAAGGAAAAACCCTGGAAGAAGAAGTTACGATTTTGTCGGCAGACAATCTTGTAGGAGTTTACACAAAACCTGAGAGATGTGAAGAAATGATAGATGTTCTGTTTGGCTTGCAGAATCAATGGATTTATTCGAACTTGGTTCGTCGACAAGAGAAGTTCTACAATGCTTGTGAGGATGATCGAGTGTTAGAATGCGAGATTTGCTAAACCGTATACAAGGTAATGATTTGGGTGCGGGATGGATTGATCACCATACCGACTTACTCTTATTATTCACCTTGTTATGTGGGATGGTAAATCTGAGTGACTTACCATAGTACAGAGACGACGATCAAAACCTTGTTTAAACCTTAGAATGGTATAAATACTTTTCCTTGTACAAGGTAGTTGTTGCCAATCATAGGATATACAGTGAGGTTCAACCCAGACCCATTTCCTGCAGGAGCAACCATAAATTGATGACCACCATGAGATATCGATAGCTGTTTAGTATTGGTGCCAGACCCATCAGCTAAGAAGCCCCAGTCATGGAGCAACCTTACCAAGATGAAATGACAAAAGAATTGAAGAAAAGCTTATGCCACCACCGGAAGAGCCCAGAGAAGGAATTATCCTGAAGATCTAAAAAGATTGACACTGTCAACAATAAGGATGTAGTATATGAGTTTTGATGGAACGGTACCAATGTTTCTAAGGGTGGTAGCACCCCAGACCCCGGAGATGATCGATGGATTTTGAGTAGACCCCCAAACCTAACCTATTTCTTTCTAGCCTCTCCGAATCTCGAGGACGAGATTCATTTTAAGGGTGGTAGGTTTGTAACATCCCAAAATTCTAAATTTTGGAATGTTATTATAAATAGATAGTTATGATTGATTATTTGATTGATTGTGTGAAGTTGAGTGAAATTTGAAACTTTTGAAAGTTAAATGAGAGGGAATAAAAGGACTTCCCAAACTTTCACCTTTGCTTTCTGATCTCCATGAATTCAAATGCATTTCATCACAAAACCCTAGAGAGAAAATGACATGACTTCTTCCATTTAAATAAATGAAAAAGGTTTTGAAAAGATTTGAATTCCATTTGGAACTATTTCAAACTCAGAAACTTTAAGCAACTCAATGATTTTCATGAGAGAAGATAAAATGACTTCTTCAAAACATATGAAATATGAGTTGGGAGTTTAAAAGAAATCCAATTTAAAGTCCTTTTGGAAATTATTTTCAAATTGGAGTTATTTGGGTTTTATTCAAATTATTTTTCTCCAAAAATAAAATATATGGAAATTAGAGTAAAATGATTCCCTACAACAGAAAAATGGAGAGAAATAAATTTGAAATCATTTTGGTATTTTTAAAATGATTTTTATTGGATTTTATTGCACTAGTAGCATTCCTTGCTTTATCTGAATTTTTTTTGTATTTTAATTGAACCTAGAAAAATGTTCATCTTAAAGGAAATTGTTTTCTAAATTTTTTGATGTATTATATGCCAATAGTATATTTTTATTTTCATGTTTATTTATTTCTTTTTTTCTGCCTTTATTTAAAAAAACTCTCTCCTCGCTGCCGAACTGGGCCGGCCCAACAGGCCGCGGCCCAGCCCAGCCGCGTAACTCGTCCCTGAGCACGAGACGGAGTCCCGAGCCGCCACGACAGCCGCCGCCGCCTCAACATCTGTGCCGCCTCCGGACTCTCCCCGCCGCCTAGCCCCTTCCCCACGCCACCCCTCGCCCCCTCCTTTAAAACTCGAGGCCCTGGGCCCCGTCTCTTCTCTCCTAGCTTCGCGCCAAACTCACCGGAAGCCGCCACCGCCGGCAAGATCCGCTGCCACGCCCCGCGCTCCACCGCCACGCTCGGCCGCCGCCGCCACCACCATCAGGTCCGTCGTCTCGCGCCGCCCCTCCCCGACTACTTCGCCGCCGTCCTTGACAACCGGAGCCGCCGCCCCGGCCGGACCCGAGCTGCCGCCGCCGTCCCGTCTGGCCGTTGACCATTGCCGCCGCCGCGGTAACTCCCCGCTCCGCCCTCGTAGTCAGATCTGGATCCAATGGACCAGATCGATTCTGTTTTTTATTTCAAAAATGGTTTCTTTAATTAGTGAACGCTCGTTGTTTACCTCTTCGCAGCGAACGAATTTCGGTGGTTAACGTTTGGTAACGAACGTTCGTCTTTTAGACTTTTTCTTTTTCTGTTAGTTTTAGTCAGGGACTTCTTTGTAGATGTATTATTTATAGTTTAGCCCCTAGACTTCAAACGATCGCAACTTTTTATGTTTATCCAAATCCAACAAAAAACCAATGCCTACTTCTTTGTTATGACCCCCCTCTATCCAGATAAAAAACTTAAACATGTTTTTGAAAGATTTAATATTTGAATTCAAGTAGATTTGTATTGGAACTTCGTTTGATCGTAGTTTGAGTTCCGTAACTCCGTTTGAGTTGATTCTTTCTGCAAATCGAAGCTCTTGCCCTAAACTTTCAAGTAAGGCCAAATTCACTTAATTTTGGTACTGTTAGAAATTGTTTTACATTGCAAGAGTTAATTGCTTGTTTTCGAAGTTTTCTGAGATCTTTTCTTCGACTCTTTTGCATGAGTGCTTATGTTTGAAATTGCTTGCTCACGATAGATTGACCAGAGTGTGACGCGTAGAACTATCAGGAGTTATGAGTGCGAATCATATTCATCAACAGCACATGCAAGTAACATTTTGATCATACCTCTTTACTACCCAGTTTTATTGCATTAGATCAATCCTCAAACAATTGCATGGTTCGGATCTGAGTAATACGTGGGATTTGGGAAGTAGTTGATGAGGTAGGAACCTATTGTCTTGCATTCAAACCTTGGGTGTTACTAGGTTATGCTTATACTGCTATGCTATGCTCGTAGACGTGGTTTGGTTCGAGTGATTCATGACAGATGTGAGTGTTGTTACTTAATGGTTAACTTAAGGTGGCTACTTTAATACACATGTGGGTGGAATGGTAGGGGCACCCTGGATTACCCAGTGGTTTTCCCGGGCACCTGGAGAACCCAGTGCTTGCCCAAGGGAATCTCGGAGGACCCGTGTGATTACCCTATGGAATACCACCCAGGATCAAAGGGATCATAAGATTATTCATGCTAGAAACTTCCGTGTGCAGCCACAAGCCATTATGGGCTATGGCATAGTTGAGTATGTTGCGTGAGCTCTTGAAGAGGTAGACTAGCAGATGTAGGGGGTGTAGGTGGTACTGTCTACCCAGAGTAAAGAGTAATGCTTCTGAAACGACTGTGTCTCGGTCATCCGTTTCTCAAACATCATGTAGTGCGAGAAATCCAATGGAGGAGATTGAGTCTTGTGGGGAAAGTGCGCAAACCTCTGCAGAGTGTACAAACTAATCATGATTAGCCGTGTCCCCGGTTATTGATGTTTTGAGTATTTAGTTCTTGGATTATCATGTTGATCTCATCACTCTATAATTAAATTGTTGGGTCGTTAATAATTATTTTTAATTGGGATTGAGAGGGGGTTTACCTTCTCAATGTTTTCAACAAACTTCATAGTTAAATAAAATATATTCCTTTGTTGTAGGAAAAAACTAGCTTGATGCAAAAATAAACTTAGAGCTTTCCACCAGCCAAATATGCATGTAGTGATAGCTATTGTTCATCATTTATCCTATGGTGTGAATTTGCCAGTACATTCAATGTACTGACCTACATGGCTGCAGGGTCTCATGTTGCAGGAATCTTACGACGAGTAAGTGATACGTTAGGGTTATGATTTCTACACTCAACTTTGCCATTGGTGTTGATGGGAATCCACAACCTTGTTGTTCTTCTGCTTTATGGATTGAGGTAATAGTATTTACGTTACTTTATACATGTGATTTACCTCTATTATAAATCCTCGAGTATTGTGTGTGTGTTAGCATACCGATCCAGGGATGACACTTAAGCACAGAGACTTGACTGTTTGATGTCGGGTCGCTACATAGGTCATACTCATCGTTTAAGAACAAGTGGGGTTACCACTTTTACATAAAGCATTGTTGTGTTCACACCATTAGAGTTGCTTTAGCTCAATTCTTAGAGTAAAGCTCCCCCTAGATGTGATATCCCCCCTAAGAGGGATGAACTAACCTTGGGTTTTGTCGATGATGACTTCATGTAGATGTTGAAGATGTGGATGCTCATTGTTGATGTAGAGTGAAGCATTTGGAGCAATCCATTGGAGTGAGTTGGACTTTCAATACCTACATGGGTTAGTCCCACAAGGAACAAACAAGGATATCCATAGACATAGAGTGAAGCAACATTACCTTGTCCCTTGTCTTACCAACAAGAGGGTTTGTGACTCCTTGAACTAGTGCAAGATGTGGAAGTTGTTTGCACTTGTCCTTGCCAAAATGAATATGAGAGAAGAATGTTGGCGGAGTCACCCTAAAGAACTCTCTAGTTCTTCTTCTTCGGGATCCACATCATCTTGATGGGAATCCTTGGGGTTGTAGATGTACTTCATGAAGTAGAACTTAATGAAGTATTGGGAACCCACTTGACCAAGGCCTTTGGAGCATCTTCAAATGCATCAATCTCCTCTTGAAGCTTGTCCTTTCCTTTTAGCTTGTGGTCTTGTGGTGGAAGATCATCTTGAGCTTGTGTCCCCCTGAAGGAAGTAGGATCATACTTCTCTTGTTGAGGAACAAACTTCATCTTGGGGTATTGATCTTCTTCCCACTCAACTACATTGGCATTGAACTTTCGTTCAAAACCAACACCTTGATTCTTTCGGTGCCTTCCTTGCTTGCGTACAATTTCCTCAAATTGCATACTCCCGGCAAGGCTCTTGTAAACACCTTTCTCTATAATTCCCTTCAATAATCTATTTTCCAGCTCAAGTGTAACTTGGATAAGAGAATCATTAGTGGAATCAAGAGAACTACTAGAAGCAACAATATTGGATTTAGCATGATTATTGATACTACTAGAAGAAGAATCTTTCTTGCCCTTGTTGCTAGATTTTACTTGTGGCATGTAAGTAGACAAGAGTAAATGCTTGGAAATGTAAGAAGTACTTTTCTTCCGAAGATCATCATTGATGGCTTTTAAGAACCCTTGCTCAAGGTTGAGCTTCTCGAAGCATAGCTTCTCATGAGTTTTTAAATGTTCTCAATGATCTTCTAAAGTAGTTTCATGAGATAACTTAAGAGTGTTTAGTTCTTTAGTTAGACGCTCAATCTCCTTCTTATCATTGTCATTCGTTTTATCTTGATTAGCATGATTAATAGCATTTTCATCATAGTATTCATCACTAGAGTTGTCAACAAGTAAATCATCATCACCTAGCAAGTCATCTTCATCACTATTGAAATCAACATACTCGGGATGTGTTACCTTGGGGCCTTTAGCCATGAATAATCTTCCAATTCCTTCATTTGGTGAGTCAAATATGTCATAGGATTTGGTTGACACAAGTGCTAGACCGGCAACACCTTCATCTTGAGTATATTCGGAGTCGGAGTGATAACTTCTCTCGGAGTGGTGGTCGGAGTTGGAGACGGATACCCATTTACCAACATGAGGTTGATGTCTTCGTTTTGTGTAGCTCCTTGATGACTTGTCCTTCCTTTCTGAATCCTTGCTTCTTTGAGAGGTTCTTTGTTCATAGCGATCATCTCTACTCCTTCTCTCCCTTTGAGGTCATTCTTCCCTTTTTCTTCTCCTTTTAGGTGAGTCTTCTGTTCTTCTGTAGGGAGTCGTACACTCATTGGAGTAGTGTCCGGGTCTTCCACAATTGTAGCATTTTCTCTCACGACTAGAAGATCTTTTATCATTGTAGGACCATGACTTGGAACTTCTTTCCTTGCTTCTACTCTTGTAGAATTTGTTGAAGTTCTTCACCATTAAGCTCAGTTCTTCATTGAAGGCTTGTTGCTCATTTGATGATGTAGGAGCATCACATGAGGCTTTGTAAGCACCACTAGACTTGTTGTGAAGCTCTTCTTTATCATCGAGTGACATCTCATGAGCAACAATTCTTCCAATTACTTCGGTTGGCTTGAGATCTTTGTAGTTTGGCGTCATTTGGATCAAAGTGCACATGGTATCATATTTTCCATCCAAGGCTCTCAAGATCTTTTTGATGATGAATTTGTCAGTCATCTCTTCGCTTCCTAAGCCGGCAATCTCATTTGTGATGAGAGCAAGCCTAGAGTACATTTCAGCGACACCTTCACCATCCTTCATTTTGAACATCTCAAGTTGACTTTGAAGCACATCCAACTTGGATTCCTCGATGGAGTTGGTACCTTCGTGCATATCAATCAAAGTATCCCAAATTTCCTTTGCATTCTCAAGACGACTGATTTTGTTGAATTCTTCGGGGCACAATCCATTGAAGAGGATATCGCAAGCTTGAGCATTGTACTGCAACATCTTCAATTCTTCCGTGGTAGCTTCATGATTCGGTTCTCTCCCATCGAAGAATGCACCTTGCAAACCAATACACACAATAGCCCAAACGGCAGGGTTATGTCCAAGAATATGCATTTTCATCTTATGTTTCCAACTAGCAAAATTAGTACCATCAAAGTAAGGACCTCTACGGAGGTAATTTCCTTTGCTAGACGCCATACTCTCCTAGGTTGTGAAACCAAGGCTATGATCACCAAAGCTATGGAAATCAAGGCAAATGGAGACCAAAGCTCTGATACCACTTGTAGGATCGAAAGTATGTCTAGAGGGGGGTGATTAGACTACTTGACCAAATAAAAACTTAACATTTTAGCAAATAAAAACTTAACCAAATACTCATATCATATAAGACGCTCCAAGCAAAACTCATAATATGTGATGAATAAAAATATAGTTCCAAGTAAATATCGATGGTTGTTAAAAGAAAGAGGGGATGCCACTCGGAGGCATCCCCAAGCTTAGTTGCTTGCTACTTCTTGAATGTTATCTTGGGGTGCCTTGCGCATCCCCAAGCTTAGCCTTTTGCAAATCCTTATTCCTTCATCCATCATAATATCACCCAAAACTTGAAAAGTTCAACCACACAAAACTCAACAAAACCTTTATGAGACCCGTTAGTATAAGAAAGCAAACCACTACTATAAGTACTATTGAAAACCCATTCATATTTTATTTTCGTATTATATTTACTGATTCCAACTTTTCTATGGCAAAAACTCTTCAAAGAAAACCATACAATCATCAAAATAAGCACACAACACAAAGAAAACATAATCTATCAAAAACAGAACAGTTTGTAGCAATATGGAAACTTCGAATACTTCTGTAACTCCAAAAATTCTGAAAAATTAGGACAACGTGGAATTATTTTGATGAGCGCAAAAGTTTCTATTTTCAGCAAGATCAAATCAACTCTCACCCAAATCATCCCAAAGGCCTTGTTTGGCACAAACACTAATTTAAACCACAAAAACACATCTAATCAGAGGCATAATTGGGTATTTTATTGAAAACAACAAGAAAGCCAAAAAGCAAAAAGATACAAGTTGGGTTGCCTCCCAACGAGCGCTATCATTTTACGCCCCTAGTTAGGCATAAGGCGAAGGATCTAAGTGTTGCCATTTTTGTCCTTATTTTCCTTGGGGTATTTTTTGTCAGGGGGTTTTGCATATAAAACATAAAACACATTATCCATGGAAACCTTAGCACTATCAAGTTGCTTAACATCATAACCCTTTTGATTTCCGGCAGCAATCCAAGAATAGTGTTGATTAACATCATTGAAAACTTAAGGTTCTCATCAAAGATTTTATTATTCCCAAGTAAATGTCTCAATGCATAATCTCTATTATAAAGAATTTCATCAATCACGGGTTTTTCACGATTCATACCATAAAAATCAAAGATTTCCCTAGCTTCCCGTATTATGTAGTCAAATTCATTCATGAGAACAAGAGTGGCTAACTTTTTAGCTTTAGGATTCTTTATAACAGGTAACTCATAGAACAATCTTTGCAAGGTAGGATGAGTATGAATAAATTTATTTTCAAGTTTCAGAGCTAGTGCTGAAATAGCTTCCGCCTAAGATTTAGTCCTTTTAAGTATAGGAGCATCATCAAGACTTAATTTTCCAACACAATTTAAGAATTCTTGGATATGTTCTTTTCCCATAAAATTCCCCTACCCCAAGTCAAAAGTTTTGGTATCCAGATTACCCGTACGCTCCATTTTAGGAGTTAGGCCATCATCAGTTTCTGCCATACCAAAATCACTCATGATTGCAAGCAAAAATATAGATTTGACGAGAAAACGGCGAACGAAAAAGAGGGCGAATAAAATGGCATTTTTTGTGAAATGGGGGAGAGGAAAACGAGAGGCAAACGGAAAATAATGTAAATTGCAAGGAGATGATATTTGTGATTAGGAACCTGGTTGATGTTGATGATGTCTCCCCAGCAACGGCGCCAGAAATTGGCACAGAGCTGGGAGACTATCTTGACTTGATCCTCACCGGCAACGATGCTAGAAGTTCATTTTTGATGTTTGCTTGAACTGCGTTGGTATTTCCCTAAAGAGGAAGGGATGATGCAGCACAACAACGGTAGGTATTTCCCTCAGTGATGAGACCAAGGTTATCGAACCAGTAGGAGAACCTCCTCACACCACGTAAACAACACCTACACACAAAGAACAAATACTTGCAACCCGACGTAAGAGAGGGGTTGTCTATCCCTCACGGCTAAAAAGATAGATAAAAATTGTAGTAGATTGGATAAATAGATCTCGTGGGAATGCAAGATAAAATAAATTACTAAAAATTGCAGCAAGTTATTATTGTATTTTTGGTTTAACAGAACTAAACATAAAAGCAAATAAAAATAGATCGCGAAGGCAAATATATTAAAGAAGAGACCTGGGGGCCATAGATTTCACTAGTGGATTCTCTCAAGAAAAATAGCAAACGATGGATAAATAAATTACTGTTGGGAAATTGATAGAACTTCAATACTCATGACGATATCCAGGCAATGATCATTATATAGGCATCACATCCAAGATTAGTAGACCGACTCCTGCCTGCATCTACTACTATTACTCCACACATCGATTGCTATGCAGGACGCATCTAGTGTATTAAGTTCATGGAAAAACGGAGTGTTCACACACGACACGTCACTGTGTACCTCCAATGCCGAGGGTGATGCACCGCAGCTCACGTCGAAGGAGACCCGTCCGGAAGCGCGATACGCAAGCAATCCGGCGGTTGCTGTTCAGGACCCGAAACCCCACGCGCTCGGGAGGGACCCCATCTAGACGCACGGAGGCTATGGGCTGTCCTAGGTCGGTTCGCCCGCCCCTAGAGCCTCGAGGATTGCTTCCCTTCAACACGAAGAACGAACGAAGAACGAGAGAGAAAGAACCAGGGAGAGATGTAAAACTAGGGTAAAAAGTAGATGGGTTTTGCTATCATGTGTTGTTGTTCAATCGGCCGTCACCCCTTATAGGTATATAAGAGGCGGTTGGACTTCCCGTGCAAGGAAAAGGCTTGAATTCACGTCCAAAACCCTAGTCAAATTCAGATTGGTTTTGTCCAAACTTTCCAAAACTGTTCGGTTTAAAGTGGCTGCACCTTGCGGGTCTTTTTTGTGGTGGCGACCTAGGATGGAAACGAGTCCAAAAGCAATCTTGACCATTTTGACGAGACAAACAACTTTCATGTTGAATGTTTTTTGATCAGAGGTCATATTGAGGGTTATATCACTTGCGCAAAACAGGCTATTATTCGCGCTACCCATCAGACATGGTGTTTGGTGGGGCGCGTCATTTTTGCCTCCTGACAGAGCTGCATTGTGATGGATCTAACTTTTGCATATGAACTCAGGTTGGACCAATTTTTATATCAAAACAATTGTTTCGACGAGACAAAGACAATCCGTGTAGATCATTTTTCCATACGAGGTCGTCTTAGGGGCGTAATCAGCCAAATAGTGTTCTGAATACAAAATCTCAGTACTTCAAACATAACTTTGGCCTTAGAGATGAGATCGGATGGCTATGGCTCAAATATCAAAGTTTCACCTCTTGATGATACAGAACTTTCTTGCTTTGAGCACTTTTTCATTTGAGGCCATCTTAACTGTGTTTTTGACCATGCCAAAATCTGGTGTCAACACATGCCCCCCTGTTTTTGGGCAAAACTTGTGTGCCAAAAAATAATTTGCAATCTATTTGTTCTCAGGACGATGTCAACACTCCATCAGCCATTTATATTTCTCAGGGCGATAATTATGTATCGGCTATGTTTATGCTAAGGACGATAGTTATTTATCGGCCATTGATTTCAACTTCTTGTTTACATCATACCTTGGAACCGATTACCACCAATCGGCTTTAAAGAGATGGGTATGAACCCATTCCTCGTAGCACTAAGGAAATCAAACTCCGAGAGGTCACGCCCTATTAAGAAAGTAACATTGGGATGATTCCAGTCCAATGACGCATCAGCCAAAGCAACACAAGGCGAATTATCCGAGTGAATGACCTCTACCTCATCATCGACCCATTGTATTAAGAATTGATGCATTGTAGATGGCACACATTGGTTAGCATGAACCCAATTGCGGCCTAATACAACATTATAGTTACCTTGCACCTCGGTGATGAAGAATGTGGTGGCCAAAGTTTTGCTTCCCATAGTGAGTTCCATGCACATCACACCTTTTGCCTGTGTATTTTCTTTACCCTCAAATCCATTAAGTACCATATTGGTCTTCATCAATGCATCATCATCTAACCCCAACTTCTTAAAGACTGGGTAGGGCATAAGATTTACCACAGCACCACCATCAACAAGCATCCTAGCAACCAGTGATCCGTTAACATGACCTTTGAGGTACAATGGCTTCAATTGTTTCACCGGTTCTTTTGGCTTCTCAAAGATAGCGTTCTTTGGACCAAAATCCAGCTGAGCCACCTCCCCTTCTTCACCTATAGCACGAAACTCAGCAGGTAAGTAATAAACCATATTAATGTCCATACCTTCCCGAACCGGTGTAGATTCATAATCCACCATCTCATCTTCATCTCCCAATGTGTATATTGGGCTTAAAGTTTCCTCAATTGAAGGGGGTGTTTCAGGTGGAGTGGGCGATGTAATAGGGGTCACATCATCCTCTTTTGGTGGTGAAGGTGTTGTTGTAGCTAACATAGAAGCATCTGCATTTTCTTTTTGTTTAGGCCTCTACACTTGTTTTGTGAGTGCCATGGGCCAAATTTCATTGAACAATTCGTCCCTTTGCTTCTGTTCTTTGTGCTCTACCTTCTCGTGGTTCCTCATGCATTGTAATCTCCTTTTCATGGTTTTAGTTAAACCGGGAGGACACCACTTAGGTTGGGTATATTTGGGATCCCTAGGTTTGGCCTTGCTTGTGCTAGCCTCATGATCATTAACCATGGAACCCTGCTGAATGATAACAATATCACCATTAGAATTGGCCAGATTACCAACAATCGGCCTTTTGATCTCCTTTTGCTTGTCGCATTCTGAAATTTGTACATTAGGTGATTTAATACGCCACACTTTTTTATTGGCCTTGCTTGGAGAAATTTTTGTTGGCCGATTAGCACCATAGCTCAAACAACCTTGTGTGGCATAATAGAGCCTCTCGTGAGCAGGCCTTCTACATGTTGTCCACCCCATATGAAAAGCATAAGGAGCCATTGGGGGTTGCCCCCATCCTCCATTGAAGTCTCTCATGTAGTATGGCACATACAGGGTTTGTGACATCCATGGTGTCGGTGTCCATGACCCATATGGCCTTGCATAGCGTCGAAACTCTTGCTTCGGAGGCTATCTTGAACGCTTTCAATGTGATGGCCGATTAGAGCTAGAACCGGCCGCTTGACTTGCATATTTGGATAGCAACATATCAAAAGTTGGCTTGATTCTCTTGCGCTTAGCTTCACTCTTTTCCCATTTGCCAACTTCTGAATTCTTGGGCTTGATAAATTTAACATGAGTATCTTCTTGTCGTTGTGGTTGCCACCCGAGTGCAGGATTTTTTATGGTGATCTTCAATACTTCCTTGCCATCGGTTGCTTATCAAGCACAACCTCTCTCCCGAAGACTTTTTCACCCTCTTTGCCTTTCCTGGGTTCACCAATAACAATATTATTTTTGTTAGCAGATTTGGCTATGCTAGGCCGAATTAACATTTTCTTTCCCTCCAAGTCCATGGTGTTTATCGGGAAGGGCTGTTTATCAACTTGCATCACAGCAAAATTCAATCATCTGTCATTAATGGCCGATTATATCTGTAGTCTAAAAACATTGCAATCGTTAGTAGCATGAGAAAATGAATTTTGGTACTTGCAATAAGCACCCTGTTTTAGCTCCTCAAACGGCGGTATTGTGTGTGATATTCTAATCATCTTGTCTTGCAAGAGAGAATCAAATATTTTATCACACTTTGATATATCAAAATTAAACCTTATCTCCTCATCACGATTCTTGCGAATCGGCTTAAGGGCATTGCACATATAGGGTTTATCCTTTGAGGACCAAACAAATTCAGTAGTATAGACATCAACCTCATTGTCCGAATTATCATCATTATGTTCAACCATATGCATTCTAGGACGATCGGTTGTAGACCTATGGACCTCTTTACTTCGACTCTTTTGGTCCAAAGCTTTTTGTAAGACTTGATTAATGCTCAAAAACTCATAACTTTCTATCCTCTCTTTAATATGAGTTTTCAATCCACTAAGAACAAGATCCGCCAAGTCTCTCTCGCTTATCACCAAGCTATAACATCGGTTTTTATATCTCTAAATTTCTTGACATAATCGGTGACTGATTCGTCATGTTTTTGCCTAACCGATGTAAGATGTGACAACTTAAGCTCATTATCGCCACTATAAAAGTGATCATGAAACTTCTGCTCTAATTGCGATCATAAGAGAATTGAACCATGTGGTAAAGCAGCAAACCATGAAAATGTGATGCTAGTTAAAGATAATGGAAATAAATGCACTTTCAATTCTTCTATGGAACCTGCTTCACCTAACTGCGCTAGATACTGACTAACATGCTCCCATGTTGTTTTTGTGCCCTCTCCACTAAAATTAACAAAATCAGGAACCTTGTAACCTTGAGGGTACAAAACTACATCAAAGTACTTAGGATAAGGCTTTTGGTACACACGACTATTTGCTTTCAGCTTGTTTCCGACAGTTTCTAGAAACATCTTATGCAAATCATCCCTTAATTTAGCTAAAATTGGATATGAGGTAGGCGAGATGTTTGTGGCAATGACATCGGAGCAACCTAAGTACTAGCTAGTGGTGCAACTTGTGGGATGGGCACCAAACCATAATTCAGCGGCAGACCAAACATGCTTGCGCCTATGGGTGGTGTGTGATGAACGACAAGTATAGGGGATCTATCGTAGTCCTTTTGATAAGTAAGAGTGTCGAACCCAACGAGGAGCAGAAGGAAATGACAAGCGGGTTTCAGTAAGGTATTCTCTGCAAGCACTGAAATTGTAGCTAACAGATAGTTTTGTGATAAGATAATTTGTAACGGGTAACAAGCAATGAAACTAAATAAAGTGCAGCAAGGTGGCCCAATCCTTTTTGTAACAAAGGACAATCCTGGACAATTTATTATAATGAGAAAAGCGCTCCCGAGGACACGTGGGAATTATCGTCAAGCTAGTTTTCATCACGCTCATATGATTCGCGTTCGGTACTTTGATAATTTGATATGTGGGTGGACCGGTGCTTGGGTACTGCCCTTTCTTGGACAAGCATCCCACTTATGATTAACCCCTATTGCAAGCATCCGCAGCTACAAAATAAGTATTAAGGTAAACCTAACCATAGCATGAAACTAGTGGATCCAAATCAGCCCCTTACGAAGCAACGCATAAACTAGGGTTTAAGCTTCTGTCACTCTATAAACCCATCATCTACTTATAATTTCCCAATGCCTTCCTCTAGGCCCAAATAATGGTGAAGTGTCATGTAGTCGACGTTCACATAACACCACTAGAGGAGAGACAACATACATCCAATCAAAATATCGAATGAATACCAAATTCACATGACTACTAATAGCAAGACTTCACCCATGTCCTCAGGAACAAACGTAACTACTCACAAAGCATATTCATGTTCATGATCAGAGGAGTATTAATATGCATTAAGGATCTGAACATATGATCTTCCACCAAGTAAACCAATTAGCATCAACTACAAGGAGTAATCAACACTACTAGCAACCCACAGGTACCAATTTGTGGTTTTGATACAAGATTGGATACAAGAGATTAACTAGGGTTTTGAGAGGAGATAGTGCTGGTGGAGATGTTGATGGGGATTGACCCCCTCCCGATGAGAGGATCGTTGGTGATGACGATGGTGATGATTTCCCCCTCTCGGAGGGAAGTTTCCCCGGCAGAACAGCTCTGCCAGAGCCCTAGATTGGTTCCACCAAGGTTCCACCTCGTGGCGGCGGAGTTTTGTCCCTAAGCTTGCTTATGATTTTTTTTTCAGGGTAAGAGGCTTCATATAGCAGAAGATGGACACCGGAGGGCCATCAGGGGGCCTAGGAGACAGGGGGCGCGCCCCCACCCTCATGGCCAGGGTGTGGGCCCCCTCTAGTATTTTCTTCGCTCAATAATTCTTATTAATTCCAAAAGTGACTTCCATGGAGTTTCAGGATTTTTGGAGCTGTGCAGAATAAGTTTCCAATATTTGCTCCTTTTCCAGCCAGAATCCCAGCTGCCGGCATTCTCCCTCTTCATGGTAAACCTTGTAAAATAAGAGAGAATAGCCATAAGTATTGAGACATAATGTGTAATAACAGCCCATAATGCAATAAATATTGATATAAAAGCATGATGCAAAATGGACGTATCAACTCCCCCAAGGTTAGACCTTGCTTGTCCTAAAGCGGAAGCCGAAATCGAAAAATATGTCCACATGTTTAGATATAGAGGTGTTGATAAAAATAAAATACGGACATGATCATTCTTATAACAGCAACATATATAGATTTTGTCATATGATTTCTCATACTCAAGTAACAATCTATTCACAATGTCAAGTATGGTTCAGAGACTTTATTGAGAACTAACAAACTATAATCACAGTCATTGAAACAATTGCAATTTATCATAACATCAGAAAGGGTCAAGAATAGAGCTTTTCAGCAAGTCCACATACTCAACCATCATATAGTCTTCTACAATTGCTAACACTCACGCAATACTTATGGTTATAAAGTTTTAATCGGACACTAAGAAAGATAGGGGCTTATAGTGTTGCCTTCCAACGTATTCACCTTTGGGTGATGTCAACAATAATAGTTCGTGCTAACTTCCATCCAATTGGATATATATATATATATATATATATATATATATATATATATATATATATATATATATATATATATATATATATATATATATATATATATATATATATATATCAGGATCTTTCCAACACGAGGTGCTTGCCAAAGGATAAAATGAAAAAGGGAAAGGTGAAGATCACCTTGACTCTTGCATAATGTAAAGACATAAAGTAAAAGATAGGCCCTTCGCAGAGGGAAGCAGAGGTTATCATGTGCTTTTAGGGCTGATGCACAAAATCTTAATGCAAAAGAACGTCACTTTATATTGCCACTTGTGATGTGAACCTTTATTATGCAGTCTGTCGCTTTTATTACTTCCATATCACACGATCATATAAAGCTTATTTTCTCCGCACTAATAAGTCATACATATTTAGAGAGAAATTTTTATTGCTTGCAACATGACAACTTGCTTGAAGGATCTTACTCAATCCATAGGTAGATATGGTGAACTCTCATGGCAAAACTGGGTTCAAGGATATTTGGAAGCACAAGTAGTATCTCTACTTGGTGCAAGGAATTTTTGGATAGCATGAGGGGGAAAGGCAAGCTCAACATGTTTGAAAGATCCATGACAATATACTTTAACTGAGATGTGAGAAAACATAACCCATTACATTGTCTTCCTTATCCAACATCAACTCTTTAGCATGTCATACTTAATGAGTGCCCACATTCATAAAAGATGTCCAAGATAGTATATTTATATGTGAGAACCTCTCTTTCTTAATTACTTCCTATTAATTGCAACGATTACCAAAACTACGTTTGTCAACTCTCAACAACTTTTATGACTCATACTCTTTATATGTGAAGTCATTACTATTCATAAGATCAATATGAACTCTTTTATTCTTTTTGTTCTTTCTATTTTCTCAAGATCATAGCAAGATAGCAAAGCCCTTGACTCAACACTAATCTTTATTATATAGCTCACGGACTCGATTACATAAAGAGATCACAAAGCCAAACTCAAAACTACTTCATACCAAAACTTTATTCTACTAGATCAAGATATCACTAAAAGGATCGAACTAAGAAAAACGGTAAAGATAGGAGTGTGATGGTGATACGATACCGGGGCACCTCCCCCAAGCTTGGCAGTTGCCAAGGGGAGTGCCCATACCCATGTGATTATGTCTTCGGAGGTGGTGAAGAAGGAGTTGTTGATGATGTAGGCTTGTCGTTCATCTTCCAAGGCATAGGCTCACCATCATAGAAGGATGATCGAGTCTCCGGGATCCTCAAATCTGCAACCAAACTCATCCTCTTGAATCTATATTCATACTCACAGTTTTGGTTTTGCAGGTCATAGATTTGGGCTTGGAGGTGCTCGATTTTCTCTTGAAGCTTAAAGATTGTCTCCCCAATGATCTTGGCATCTAGCTTGTGGTTGTCGGTGAACTCCGCGATCATCATCTAGTTGGCGTTGAGTCCACGCCCCACCATCCCTTGGCACTTGAAAACTAATTGCTCCATGGCTTCGAGCTTTCTCTCCACGCTTCCGGTATGCCTTGGTCCCTCCACATCGCGGATGTGCAGCACCCCCTCACGAATCTCAATGGTTTGAGGGTGTTGCAGCACCTCTGCAAGATAGGGGTTAATAACCCTCTCGAAAAACTTGTCCTTGGGAGCGCTTGGAGACGTCATGGTGCTCTAGATCTGTCAGAAAAACAGCTCGAAGCGAAAACAGAGGATTTTTGCGTGATACGGTGGTCAAAACCTTTGGGAGATTATATAATGAATTTTTACCGACAAAAAGAAGTATTGTGCAAGAAAACGGAGTCAGGGAGGCACATGAGGTGTCCACGAGACAGGGGGTGCATAGTAAGGGTGGGCGCGCCCTCCACCCTCGTGGAGGCCTCGTGGCCTTCCCGGGTTACTTCTTTCTTCCTAAAATTATTAAATATTCCAAAACAGAGAAAAATTGCTTAGAATTGTTTTGGGGTCAGTTTACTTACCGTACCACATACCTATTCCTTTTCGGAGTCTGAAACATTCGGGAAAGTGTCCCTTATGTGTTCCTCTGGGGTTACGGTTTCAATAATATTAGTTTCAACATTGATAGGGTTGCCTGAGATATAATGTTTGATTCTTTGACCGTTCACAACCCTCGGACTTGTGCCTTCAAAGTTGTTGATTTTTATGGCACCGGAGCGATAGACCTCCTCGATAACGTAAGGACCTTCCCACTTAGAGAGAATTTTTCCTGCAAAAAACCTTAAACGAGAGTTGAATAGCAACACATAATCACCTACCTTAAACTCACGCTTTTGTATCCTTTTGTCATGCCATCTTTTAACTTTTTCTTTGAACAGCTTGGCATTCTCATAGGCTTGGGTTGTCCATTCATCAAGTGAGCTAATGTCAAACAACCTCTTCTCGCCGGCAAGTTTGAAGTCATAATTGAGCTCTTTAATAGCCCAATATGCTTTATGTTCAAGTTCTAGAGGTAAGTGACATGCTTTTCCATAAACCATCTTATACGGAGACATACCCATAGGATTTTTATATGCAGTTCTATAGGCCCATAATGCGTCATCAAGTTCCTTGGACCAATTCTTCCTGGATCTATTTACAGTCTTTTGGAAAATTAATTTGAGCTCTCTGTTGCCCAACTCTACTTGACCGCTAGACTGAGGGTATAAGGAGATGCAATTCTATGATTAACATCATACTTAGCAAGCATTTTACGAAAAGCACCATGAATAAAATGTGAGCCACCGTCAGTCATGAGATATCTAGGAACTCCAAACCTCGGAAAATAACTTCTTTAAGCATCTTAATAGAAGTGTTATGATCAGCACTACTAGTTGGAATAGCTTCTACCCACTTAGTAACGTAATCAACAGCAACTAAAATATGTGTATATCCATTAGAGGTAGGAAAAGGTCCCATATAATCAAAGCCCCAAAAATCAAATGGTTCGTTAACAAGAGAATAATTCATAGGCATTTCTTGACGTCTACTAATGTTACCAATTCATTGACATTCATCACAAGACAAGACAAACATACGAGCATCTTTGAAGAGAGTGGGCCAACAAAAACCAGATTGAAATACCTTATGTGCAGTTCTATCTCCGGCGAGGTGTCCTCCATATGGTTTAGAGTGACACTTGCATAGGATCTGTTCCTGTTCATGCTTAGGTACACAACGTCTAATAACACCATCTACTCCTTCTTTATAAAGGTGTGGGTCATCCCAGAAGTAATGTTTTAAATCATAAAAGAACTTTTTCTTTTGCTGGTATGTGAAACTAGGTGGTATAAATTTAGTAACAATGTAATTAGCATAATCAGCATACCATGGAGCAGTACGAGAAGCATTAATGACCGCTAATTGTTCATCGGGAAAGCTATCATCAATAGGTAGTGGGTCATCAAGAACATTCTCTAACCTAGACAAGTTGTCTGCAACGGGGTTCTCATCTCCCTTTCTATTAATAATATGCAAATCAAATTCTTGGAGCAAGAGAACCCATCTAATAATTCTAGAATTAGCGTCTTTCTTTTCCATAAGATATTTAATAGCAGCATGATCAGTGTGAATAGTAACTTTAGAATCAACAATATAAGGTCTGAACTTATCACATGCAAATACAACTGCTAAGAACTCTTTTTCAGTAGTAGCATAATTTCTCTGGGCAGTATCAAGAGTTTTACTAGCATATTGGATAACATTTAATTTCTTATCAACTCTTTTCCCTAGAACAGCACCTACAGCATAATCACTAGCATCACACATAATTTCAAAGGGTAAATTCCAGTCAAGTGGTTGAACAACAGGTGCAATGATCAAAGCTTTCTTAAGTATTTCAAATGCTTCTACACAATCATCATCAAAGACAAAAGGAATATCTTTTTGCAATAAATTAGTCAGAGGCCTAGAGATTTTAGAAAAGTCCTTAATGAACCTCCTATAAAAATCGGCATGACCAAGGAAACTTCTTATAACTTTAATGTCCTTGGGACATGGCATCTTTTCAATAGCGTCAACTTTAGCTTTATCAACTTCAATACCTCTTTCAGAAATTTTATGCCCCAAGACAATGCCTTCATTAACCATAAAGTGGCACTTTTCCCAGTTCAAGACGAGACTAGTGTCTTCACATCTCTGCAAAACTCGCTCAAGGTTGCTCAAGCAATCATCAAAAGAGGATCCATAAACGGATAAGTCATCCATGACTACCTCACAAATTTTTTCACAAAAGTCACATAATATAGCCACCATGCATCTTTGAAAGGTAGCAGGTGCATTACATAAACCAAAAGGCATACGTCTATAAGCAAAAGTACTGAAAGGGCAAGTAAAAATAGTTTTTGATTGATCCTCCATGGACACAGGTATTTGAGAGAAACCAGAATAACCATCTAGAAAGCAGAAATATGTATGTTTGGATAGTCTTTCTAGCATTTGATCAATAAAAGGTAAAGGGTAATGATCTTTCTTAGTAGCTTTATTTAGTTTACGGAAATCAATTACCATCCTATAACCTATAATAATTCTTTGTGGGATCAATTCATCTTTATCATTAGGAACGACAGTAATACCTCCCTTCTTAGGGACGCAATGGACAGGACTTACCCAATCACTATCAGCAACGGGATAAATTATACCTGCCTCAAGGAGCTTTAGTATCTCCTTTCTTACCACTTCTTTCATCTTAGGATTTAACCGTCGTTGAGGATCTCTAACTTGTTTGGCATCTTTCTCCACTTTTATTTTGTGTTGGCATAGAGTGGGACTAATGCCCTTAAGATCATCCAGAGTAGATCCAATAGCAGCACGGTGCTTCTTCAGAGCTTTCAATAATCTTTCTTCTTCCTGCTCTGAAAGGTTAGCACTAATAATAACAGGATATATCTTCTTTTCATCAAGATAAGCATATTTAAGATTATCAGGTAAAGGTTTGAGCTCAAACACGGGATCACCCTTGGGTGGAGGGGGATCCCCTAGGATTTCAATAGGTAAGTTGTGTTTCAGAATAGGATCTTGTTGAAGGAATACTTCATTTATTTCCCTTCTTTCATTCATAAACATATCATTTTCATGGTCTAGCAAATATTGTTCTAACGGGTTAGTAGGAGGTACGGCAATAGAAGCAAGACCAATAATTTCATCCTTACTAGGCGATTCTCTATCATGGGGTTGTCTATGAAACTTAGCAAAATTAAACTCATGAGACATATCCCCGAGGCCAATTGTAACAATATCCTTTTCTCAATCAATCCTAGCATTAACAGTATTCAAGAAGGGTCTACCAAATATTATGGGACAAAAGTCATCTTGCGGGGAACCGAGAACAAGAAAATCAGCAGGATATTTAACTTTCCCACACAAGACTTCAACATCTCTAACAATCCCAACTAGTTTAATGGTATCCCTATTGGCAAGCTTAATAGTAACATCAATACCTTCTAACTCAGCGGGTACAATATCATGAATAATTTGTTTATATAAGGAAAAGGGTATTGCACTAGCACTAGCACCCATATCACATAAGCCATGATAACAATGATCTCCTATTTCAACAGAAATAACAGGCATGCCTACAACAGGTCTATGTATCTTAGCATCTGGTCTTGCAATATTAGCAGTTTCACCATAGAAATAAATAACATGTCCATCTAAATTATCATCCAAGTGATCTTTAACCATAGAAATACTAGGTTCAACTTTAATTTTCTCAGGAGGTGTATAAGTTCTAGTATTACTCTTACGAACAACAGTTGAAGCTTTAGCATGATCCTTTATCCTAACAGGAAAAGGTGGTTTCTCAACATAAGTAGTAGGAACAATAGGATCATTATAAGTGATAGTCTTTTCTTCAACTGTAACAGGTGCAACTACTTTTACTTCAATGGGAGGATTATATCTAAACCACTTCTCCTTAGGGAGATCAACTTGAGTAGCAAAAGATTCACAAAAAGCAACTACTATCTCAGAGTCAAGTCCATATTTAGCGCTAAATCCACGAAAAGCATCGGTATCCATAAAAGATTTAACACAATCAAACTTAGGTGTTATACCTGAGTCCTTACCATCGTCGGAACCCCAATCTTCAGAGTTGCGTTTAATTCTTTCCAATAAGTACCACTTGAATTCAATAGTCTTTAGCATATAAGAACCAGCACAGGAAGTATAAAGCATGGTGCGATCATTGAGAGAAAGCCGAGCATAGAAATTTTGAATAATCATATCTCTTGAGAGCTCATGATTGGGGCATGAATATAACATTGACTTAAGCCTCCCCCAAGCTTGAGCGATGAGTTATCCTTCGCGAGGCCAAAAATTATATATGTAATTACGGTCATGATGAACAAGATTCATAGGGTAGAACTTCTGGTGAAATTCCAACTTCAATCATTTATAGTTTCAAGATCCCGTATCATCGCATAGCCTATACCATGTCAATGCGTCTCCCTTCAAAGATAAAGGGAATACCTTCCTCTTAAAAACATCAACGGGAATACCTGCTAGCTTAAATAATCCACAAACTTCATCCACAAAGATAAGGTGTAAATCGGGATGCAATGTTCCATCTCCTGCAAAGGGATTAGCTAGCAGTTTCTCTATCAGACCCGAAGGAATCTCAAAGTAAACATTTTCAGTAGGTTCAGTAGGTTGAGGAGCAACTCTTTGCTCTACTGGTCGGGGTGAAGATACCCCGAACAAGCCCCTCAAAGGATTAGTTTCCATAGTAACAAGTAACAGAAATTTTAGCACACTATATAAATGTTTCCTTACCAAGTTCCACTCACCAGAGGCACTTCACTCCCCGGCAACGGCGCTAGAAAAGAGTCTTGATGACCCACAAGTATAGGGGATCTATCGTAGTCCTTTCGATAAGTAAGAGTGTCGAACCCAACGAGGAGCAGAAGGAAATGACAAGAGGTTTTCAGTAAGGTATTCTCTGCAAGCACCGAAATTGTAGGTAACAGATAGTTTTGTGATAAGATAATTTGTAACGGGTAACAAGCAATGAAAGTAAATAAAGTGCAGCAAGGTGGCACAATCCTTTTTGTAGCAAAGGACAAGCCTGGACAATTTCTTATAATGAGAAAAGCGCTCCCGAGGACACATGGGAATTATCGTCAAGCTAGTTTTCATCACGCTCATATGATTCGCGTTCGGTACTTTGATAATTTGATATGTGGGTGAATCGGTGCTTGGGTACTGCCCTTTCTTGGACAAGCATCCCACTTATTATTAACCCCTATTGCAAGCATCCGCAACTACAAAAGAAGTATTAAGGTAAACATAACCATAGCATCAAACTAGTGGATCCAAATCAGCCCCTTACGCAGCAACGCATAAACTAGGGTTTAAGCTTCTGTCACTCTAGCAACCCATCATCTACTTATTACTTCCCAATGCCTTCCTCTAGGCCCAAATAATGGTGAATTGTCATGTAGTCGACGTTCACATAACACCACTAGAGGAGAGACAACATACATCCCATCAAAATATCAAACGAATACCAAATTCACATGACTACTAATAGCAAGACTTCACCCATGTCCTCAAGAACAGACGTAACTACTCACAAAGCATATTCATGTTCATGATCAGAGGAGTATTAATATGTATTAAGGATCTGAACATATGATCTTCCACCAAGTAAACCAATTAGCATCAACTACAAGGAGTAATTAACACTACTAGCAACCCACAGGTACCAATTTGTGGTTTTGATACAAGATTGGATACAAGAGATGAACTAGGGTTTTGAGAGGAGATGGTGTTGGTGGAGATGTTGATGGAGATTGACCCCCTCCCGATGAGAGGATCATTGGTGATGACGATGGTGATGATTTCCCCCTCCCGGAGGGAAGTTTCCCCAGCAGAACAGCTCTTCCGGAGCCCTAAATTGGTTTTGCCAAGGTTCCGCCTCGTGGCGGCGGAGTTTCGTCCCGTAAGCTTGCTTATGATTTTTTTTCAGGCTAAGAGACTTCATATAGCAGAAGATGGACATCGGAGGGCCAACAGGGGGCCCAGGAGACAGGGGGCGCGCCCAGTAGGGGGTGCGCCCCCACCCTCCTTGCCAGGGTGTGGGCCCCCTCGTGTATTTTCTTCGCTCAATAATTCTTATTAATTCCGAAAGTGACTTTCGTGGAGTTTTAGGATTTTTGGAGCTGTGCAGAATAGGTTTCCAATATTTGCTCCTTTTCCAGCCAGAATCCCAGCTGCCGGCATTCTCCCTCTTCATGGTAAACCTTGTAAAATAAGAAAGAATAGCCATAAGTATTGAGACATAATGTGTAATAACAGCCCATAATGCAATAAATATTGATATAAAAGCATGATTCGGTGCGACAAAGTGCGACAAATGGACGTATTAGTGTGACAAGCTGGTTGGTTTGACTAGGATAAAAATTCAACGGCATACTATATTGTTGTTGCATAGGAGGTGCCGATGAAATAGGTAAAGTTGGACTAGGGTTTTTAGATACACCAACAGTTGGACTAGGGTCAAGCCCCCAGGCGCACTCTCATGGGTTGTGCCCCCCTCGGGGCACCCCTCTGGTACTTCTTCGGCCCATCTTGTGTCTTCTGGTCCAAAAAAATCCACAAAAAGTTTCGTTGTATTTGGACTCTGTTTGGTATTGATTCCATGCGATGTAAAATACAAGCAGAAAATAGCAACTGGCACTGGGCACTATATCAACAGGTTAGTACCAAAAAATGATATAAAATGATTGTAAAACATCCAAGAATGATAATATAACAGCATGGAATAATAAAAAATTATAGATACGTTTGAGACGTATCACCCCCTCTTCCTCCTCTGCTGCTCATGTCACCTTCTCCACCCCTACCACCGAGATCACCTCTTTCAGTTCCTCCTCTTTCACCACGACCTCGCCCTCCACAAACAAAGCAAAAATCTACTTGTTTCTGATAGTAGACCGGATATTCTTCCTCTTTTATTAGTATTGGGACAAATCTCACCGAAGGAACATTACATCAAGATACAATCTTGCTCTTAAGAATTTGGAGGGGTTAATTATCCCTTCATTAACAATCACCATTGTAGGTGGTCCTCAACTTTCCTCGCTACCTTCTCCGCTAGTTCTTTCTTTCTCATGAGCCCATCTGGCACTCCCTCAATTCTTGTCCAGACCGGGATCTTATACAATTTGTAAGCTTCCACATTGCTAAATCCATCACACTCTTGCATCACCATTGTTGCATCTCAAAATAATCATGGGACACCATCCGTCACATGTTTGCAATCCCCCAAACAACTTAAATGGACAATGAACAAATTATCCCCCATGGGTTTGAAAGTAACCTTCTGTGTCGATGCCCAAGAAGTACACATCATGTTGAATAGAGAAGAATGACTAGTCCTTGTGGTGTGGACTCTGAAGATTTCCAACCACTGAACCTCGTTGATCAGGTCTTCCAATTCCGCGAAAAAATCTAGGTCCCTCTCCTGCCCCACGCAAGTTGAGTCCCTTGAACCAATCCCCTGGGTTTGGCTCCAGACCTCAATCTCCTTCCTCCCTAACATCTTCTTGATTACTCCCATCCTCCTTAGCCGGATCTCCCTCCCTACTCTTCACCGACGCAAACCTCCTCAGCATCC